>NW_028319059.1:0-600000 GCF_062004578.1 Staurois parvus
TGTCAGATTTTTTTTTTGCCATCTATGCCCCATTGGGGGGATTTCCCATTTCTTCTTTTCCCATAGCCAAAACAGAAAGAAAGAGGAATATCCTAAAGTGAGGGAATCCCTGGTTGTCATCAGAACTAGTGTCCCCATTTTCTTGCATTTTCTTTAAGGTGGATGTAAAGGCTTAAGGTTTTTTACCTTCATGCGTAGGTAGGTAAATAACATTCCTAATACTTACCTGGGCCACACTTTGATTTAGTGATGTAAACAAGAGCAGCAGCTCTTCAGGGACTCTCCCTCCTCATTGGCTGAGACAGCAGCAAGAGCCATTGGCTCCTGCTACTGTCAATCACAGCCAGTGAGCCAATGAGGAGAGAACAGGGTGGGACTGAGCCACGCTCCATGTGTGAATGGACACACAGAGCAGCAGCTCAGGATATAGCCTGCTCAGGTGCCCCCATAGGAAGCTGCTTGCTATTGGGGCCCTCTGCAGGAGGGAGGAGCCAGGAGCATTGGCAGGGGACCTGAGAAGAGAAGCATTGGGGTTGCTCTTTTCAAAACCATTACACAGAGCAGGTAAGTATAACATGTTTATTAAAAAACAAACAAACCTGCTTTTAACCACTGTTCCACCATCTAGCCCACTATATACATGGGCCAGATGGGAGCAGTGCAGGAGCGGGTTGCTGTTTGTAAACGTCCTCCCGCATTCCATGCCTGTGCGCACTCCCTGGGAGCGTGCGCACCATGATCCGGTGCCCGCTGTGTCCGAACACCGATCACTATACAGGACCTCTGTGTGAGGTCCCGATCATGTGATCACTTATTGGACAATCAATGATCACATGATGTCACTTCTGACATCATTGCTTAGTAGCAGGGGCGGACTGACCATTTGGAAACTCGGGCACTGCCCGAGGGCCCGGGGTCAGTAGGGGGCCCCATGAGATACCCCTGGTACCTTTTTCATAGGCTTTTTTGAGTTTGGGCAAAGACACAGGGGCCCCATGATCCCCTATTGCCCGGGGGCCCCATGAGTTGTCAGTCCGCCCCTGCTTAGTACATGTGATATCTGTGAATGATCACAGAGGTCACATGGTACAAGGCTATTCACAACAGCCTTGTACCATGTGACAAGCTGTGACCAATCACAGCTCTCACAGTATTTCTCAATGGCTGCAAGAATGCAGCCAGAGAGAAGGAGAAATAATTGCTTTTACAGCCTTTATGGGTGTAAAAGCAGTCAGTGTACAAAAAAAAAATCTTCATCACCCCCCTTCCCCACAAGTAGTACAGTGTCACTATCTTGACACTGTACTATGTGTGGGGGTGACAGTATTTAAAAAAAAAACCCCATAAGTAATAATATAAAAAAATGTAATAAAAATGTAAAAAGACTTTTTTAAAAAATCGTAATTTTTGGTTATAAACAAATTTGTTTTTTTTATTGCTAGAGATAGATGAATACATTTTGGCCAAGATTTATGAAGAAAGATTATTTTTTTGCAAAATTTTATAAGAAAAACATTTTTTCAAAATATTTGGACTTTTTCATTTATATAACAAAAAATAAAAATCCCAGTGGTGAATAAATACCACCAAAATAAAGTTTTATCAGTCTCAAACAAATGCTAAAAAATTCATATGGGTACAGTGTTGCATGACCGCACAATTGTCATTCAAAGTGTGAGAGCGCTGAAAGCTGACAATTGGTCTGGGCAGGAAGGGGGTGAAAGTGTCCGGACTTGAAATGGGAAATTTATCACTTTAACAGTAACCAGGATAAAAAAAGAGGGTGAAACAGAAATATAAACCTGACAGAGGTTCTAATCCCTCTCCACTCTATCCAGCATAAAAAAAAAAAGTTTTGCCGTTAGTTATTCTTTAACTTTTTGCTCAAAAGTCTTCTGTATGGTAAAATTCCCCTTTAATTCCCGTTCTTACGTCCCACGTCTGTCACTGTACCAACTGGGAACATTTGAAAGGTTCTTTTACTCCCTTTGATGACTCTTTGTGGTCTGTCGCTCACCAAGAAACTCCAAGTTCTACATTCATCTAAAGAACAGTTTAAATAGAGGCAGCCGCTTGTACCATGTAGGAATGGCGGGCAATGACTTTCTATTGCAGCAAATTGCCGAACGCCATCCGCGTCTTTAAAGCCTCAAATTTGCTCCTTTTAAATGGAAAGCCAAAATTTGAAGCTGAAACACAACTGACTGCTGGGAAAAAAGCGCGCGCTTCCTGTTCTCGGGTCTCAAACTGTTCCTCATTATTTGCTTTGTTGCGCCACCAACTGCGCCTTTCACGTTTTCTTCCAAAAATCTAATTTATGCGGCAGACGGTTCTCTGTATCCTCTATATATATATATTTTTTTTTTCTATAGAGTGGGAGAAAAATGTTGAGCTTTTAGTGGTTTACTTAATGATATTTTATTTTATTATTATTTATTTCAGGTACTTATATAGCGCCGTCAATTTATGCAGCACTTTACATATATATTGTACATTCACATCGGTCCCTAACCCTCAAGGGGTGTACAATCTAAGGTCCCTAACCCTCAAGGGGTGTACAATCTAAGGTCCCTAACCCTCAAGGGGTGTACAGTCTAAGGTCCCTAACCCTCAAGGGGTGTACAGTCTAAGGTCCCTAACCCTCAAGGGGTGTACAGTCTAAGGTCCCTAACTCACATTCATACATACACATACTAGGGCCAGTTTAGACAGGAGCCAATTCACCCAGCAGCATGTCTTTGGAGTGTGGGAGGAAACTGGAGTACCCGAAGGAAACCCACGCAGGCACAGGGAGAACATGCAAACTCCAGGCAGGTTGTGCAGTGGTTGGGATTCGAACCGACGACCCTAGTACTGCCAGGCGGAAGTGCTAAGTTTATTATTTATTTCAGGTACTTATATAGCGCCGTCAATTTACGCAGCGCTTTACATATATATTGTACACTCACATCAGTCCCTAACCCTCAAGGGGTGTACAATCTAAGGTCCCTAACTCACATTCATACATACACATACTAGGGACAATTTAGACAGGAGCCAAAAACGTACCAGCATGTCTTTGAAGTGTGGGAGGAAACCGGAGTACCTGGATGAAACCCGCACAGGCACAGGGAGAACATGCAAACTCCAGGTTGGGATTCGAACCTACAACCATAGTACTGCCAGGCAGAACTATTTAGCCACTGTGCTGCCCAACTTCATATTATGAAGTCAGTTTGTGATATTTGTTTTAGGAACTCCAGAGAGTGGATAGATAGTGCACCTATCACATAGAACAAAGGCATGCCTCCAGGCAGATGTTCTGTCCCACTTTCATGTATTTTTATATCTTGCATTTTTTTGTAGTATGCCAACATCTAGCGGCCATTTTGCACACTGCAGCTTGTTTACTAATGTGATTCTTCTGTTCTCCCCTCCTGTTTAAAGCTAATTAGTTCAGTCCTAGCTATACCCCCCCCCCTTCTTCCATGTTCCCTCAGTCAGAGAGCAGAGTAACAGGTATATGAGCTCATCAGACTGCTGCTTTTTATTCACTGTCCAGTCACAAGCTGGAGGAGGGAGTGTTACTTAACCTCTTCCCGCCCGCCCGCCCTATGCATATATGTGGCCTCTTGGCAGTTGGGCTTTAACGCCCAGTGGCAGCGCTCTAAATGTGAATATTCCTGTACCTACACTGTGAGCCCTGTGTGCTCTCAACACAGTTACTGGCAGGTAAGGGAAAGCTCTCGATGCATACTTGCAATCGGGAGCTTTCCGATCATGTGACCGCTGTGACTGCCCATCACAGTGGTCACATGATCAGAGTGCTCAGCTCCACCTCCCAGCATTTAGAGCCTCTTAAAGGGCCAGGAAACCAGCAGGAAGGGGTTAAAGAATAAGTAAACCAAACAGTTCATATTCCTGATATGTGTCTTCTGTACAATATAATTGTAAGATCAAGTATCCCATTCCCTTTGTATTGCTTTTTGTTGTGTGAAAATCCCTAGTGTCCTGCCAGTCCTCATGCTTTCCTAAAAAAAAAAACAAAAAACTGACCACACTAAGCATCAGAGCACAATGTGGTCAGTGTTCTAGCTGTGCTGGGAACTCAGAGTGCTCTCCTCTAATGATCAGACTGGTTCTGACACCCCCCCCCCGCACAGCCATTCACTGGGAAGATCAGTGTTCCGGTGTTTCTCCTTCCCCAGCTCTTATACAGTTGAAAACAGAGGGAATGTTACCACTTATAAAAAAATGGAAAAAAAGTATTTATAATGTTTTATATTTATACACAAATGTGTTGCCTTTCATTTCTATTTTGAGTCAGGGTTTACAATTACTTTATCTCCTCCCCTGCCAGACAAGCCGTGGTAGACCTGGGTAATTTTTGGGACTAGCTGGACAGAAATTTATACTCCTTGGCAGGATTTTCCATTTATACAGTATCTCTGTATTTAGTTGTTTTCTTTGAGTTTAATTTTAAAAGCTGAACTCCAGAACCAACGTTTTTGCAACAAAGTCCTCTTCAACAATTAAAATGGTTTCCAACATTTACTCCAGTGCAGAAAACACATTAGTTGTAGCGGCTGTTGCACCATTCCTTCTCCCCTAGGATTGCAGGTAAGTCTGCCCACTGGATGGAGGCATCTCTAAGGTACCCTGTAAGAGGGGGTTAGTATCCCTTTTAGTGTGATTTCCGCCCTGTCTCTAGTCAACTTGGGTTGGCCTTCATTTCCCATTGAGGGTATATCAGGGGCGGACTGACAACTCATGGGGCCCCCAGGCAATAGGGGATCATGGGGCCCCTGTGTCCTTGCCCAAACTCAAAAAAGCCTATGAAAAAGGTACCAGGGGCATCTCATGGGCCCCCTACTGACCCCGTGCCCTCGGGCAGTGCCCGAGTTTCCAAACGGTCAGTCTGTCCCTGGGGTATATAAAATGGGGTGGAGCTGCTAATGGGGTGGTGTATGGGAAGAGCAGAACTATGGAGAGCACCAGTAGGTGGTTAGAAGATACGCGTTACCCTTTAGCGGACCCCAAGTTTGAGCCTGATTCAGCCATAGAAGGGGATAGTGCTGTGAGAGTTGCCTATGGCAAGGACTGAGACCACTGGTGGTCAAATACCTCATTGAAAGAACGTGTGTTATGGGGAGGATGTTGATGAGGACACTATTATTTGGACCCTGTACTGTTGGTTGTATTTTAGTAAAGCATTCAGACAAGGCAAGTTCCCTGGCTGGACATTCCACTAATAGGTGAATTAGGATGAATGTGATGCTATACATGGTGTGGAAGGTTATTACAACCTTATGGGCCATATATTCAGCAGGGTTAGGGGTCTAGTATTTTTTTCTGTGGTTCTTTGTCCCTAAAACAGAGGGGGGGAAGCCTGGAGGATGACTGGTCCTCAAAGAGTCTACGTATTTATACAAGTAAGCCAGTTCAGCCACCCATGGACTGTGATTTGGTTGGACTATGTGGTCATGTACCACCTGCTAGGCCCTCAACTGACAACACTGGATGAATCCCCCCAGATGTAAAAGGAGAAGAAGCTAACCCAGCCTCTTGTGCTCATTAGCTGCAGTAGGCCCCCGGCGCAGGACTCGGGTTATCAACTGCTGATAGAGGGAATTGCAACCCTACATCACATCCCGCAAATGTTAGGAGTGTCTCACAGATCTACTTAGATCCATAGCTCCACTCAAGACTGGCCTCTCCTGCACATGGACAAACTGGGGGCCAGTTTTTACAATCCGTTTCCACTCTTCATTGAAAACAGGGAAAATCTCAGCCACACTCCAATTAGCTCTTCCTGTGGTATTTTTATTAATAAATGCATTGACTGCATACAGTTGTCTCCAACCCAAAACTAGCCTTTCTGGATGCGTTTCACCACTCCTGGCTTGCTCACAAAAATAGGAGAAGACTTCCCGAATTCTTGTGAACAAGCCACGAGTAGTGAAACACATCAAGAAAGGCTGGTTTTGGGCTGGATACATTACTGTATGCAGTCAATGCATTGATTGGTAAAAGTACTGCAAGAAGAGATAATTGGAGTGTGGCTGATTGTTTTTCCTATTTTCCCAGATCTACTTGCTTCATGATCCTTTATGTAGCACTACCCTTGTAAGGGCTGATGGATTTGAATGGGTCCCCCTGTGCGCTGCACGGCCAGGCAACATGCTTTTTCCACACTTTCCACAGTGGAGTCAGTAAACAGTCCTCGCGCTTGGTTTTGTGATTTTATTGAGGGAACAGACTTGGATAGGGTCTAGGGCAGTGATGGCGAACCTTTTTGAGCCCGAGTGCCCAAACTGCAACCCAAAACCAACCTTTTTCTTTCAAAGTGCCAACACTGCAATGAAACCTGAATATCGAGCTTTTGGTTTAGAAAAAACAACTCGTACAGTAGTGCAAACTAATTAACAGTACAGGGATGACCAGAGACTGCGGACACAGTACAGGGATGACCAGAGACTGCAGACACAGTACAGGGATGACCAGAGACTGCAGACACAGTACAGGGATGACCAGAGACTGCAGACACAGTACAGGGATGATCAGAGACTGCGGACAGTACAGGGATGACCAGAGACTGCGGACACAGTACAGGGGATGACCAGAGACTGCAGACACAGTACAGGGATGACCAGAGACTGCAGACACAGTACAGGGATGACCAGAGACTGCGGACAGTACAGGGATGACCAGAGACTGCAGACACAGTACAGGGATGACCAGAGACTGCGGACAGTACAGGGATGACCAGAGACTGCAGACACAGTACAAGAATGACCAGAGACTGCAGACACAGTACAGGGATGACCAGAGACTGCGGACACAGTACAGGGATGACCAGAGACTGCGGACAGTACAGGGATGACCAGAGACTGCGGACATAGTACAGGGGATGACCAGAGACTGCAGACACAGTACAGGGATGACCAGAGACTGCAGACACAGTACAGGGATGACCAGAGACTGCGGACAGTACAGGGATGACCAGAGACTGCGGACAGTACAGGGATGACCAGAGACTGCGGACAGTACAGATGACTGCTGACCTTTGGGGAGGGAGGGGGAGCGGGTACCTGAATTTGACAGGTACCCGCTCTTACTTCCGCAGAGTTTTTTTTTTATCTTACCTGTTCCTCTATCCAGCTGCGCGCTGTCTTCCCGGCTTCTGTAGTGTGGGCGCTCGTCGGACAGCCGGATGCCCAGTGCGCATGCGCGAGAAGCGCTGCGATTTGTGATTGGTCCGGCGGCTTCTGGGATCTGTCATGTGTCCCAGGTACCGCCTTACCATTCACAAAGAGCACTGCTTCTTGCGCATGCGCACTTGGGACCCGGCTGTCACGCACACTACAGAAGCCGGGAAGACAGCGCGCCGCTGGATAGAGGGACAGGTACGGTCCCACTGCAGAGCTGAGCGGCCGGCCCGGTATTCTGACACGGCGGCGGTGGAAATACCGGACCGGCCGCTCTATATTCGCTCCATAAGATGCACTGACATTTTCCCCCCTTTTTTGGGGGAAAAAAAGTGCGTCTTATGGAGCGAAAAATACGGTATTCTCCTGGCGTGCCCACAGATAAGGCTCGGCGTGCCGGCTGTGGCACGCGTGCCACGGGTTCGCCATCACTGGTCTAGGGGAATAGGGGAAGCATGAGGAGCTGTAGGACTTGAGGACAACTCCTTAGTAACAATGTACCGAGTTTTGGATTCACAACAGTCTTTCCCTGAAGAGCACTAAAGGCTCCTAGGTGTACCTCTTCAGACTCTGGATGATTCCTTCTCTTCACCCAGCCGCCTGAGGGTATTCCAGGGCAAGGGGGCCCAAGAGCTGCCGATTGAACAGTCCCAGATGAGAAGCTAGTTGGGTATTGCACGTGACCGCCCTCTCCCCTTATCTGGCCAAAAGGGGTGTAAGCATACTCATACTGTCCTCTCCTGTTAGCTTAGTGAGTTGGAGGCTGCCTTATGCTGGGCTGGCTCCTTCCCTGCTATACAGGATATTCTCTCCAGGAGACATCTTCTCCTTTTTTCCAGCGACCCGCCTGTAGGTAGGCTCCCCACCCTTTGGCCCTCTCCCAGACTGCACACTCCAGCCTTCCTCAATCTATATTCCCCCCAACACCCTTGCTGCTCAGGCTCTTCCACATTTAAGGGTTGTCTTTGTGTCACCATGCCCAGCCTCCTGCCTGTTGATTGGCCAAGGTCCCTCAAACATGCAGATCTGGGCCTGCTCCCCTCCACCACCTCTCTTCCAGAAAGTTCTCTGAGTTTCTGGAAGGGTGGGAGGACTTCAGAAGCCCTGACCTGTAGAGCCTTCCAGCCTGTACTGAGGTGAACTACTGCCTCACTCCCTGGCTGACTCATCCCAGGCTGTTATCCAGCCTCTAACTACAAAACAATAAAACTAGCTACCTAGAGGGTGTTACATTTAGAACTGTAGTCATAATGGTGAGTGGATGCATATCAACTGCAGAGAGCATGCAAGAGGGGGAAAACATTAGACTGGGTCAACCCACTAGAGAGGGACATTGATCAGACCTACTCAAGGAGCGAGTACAACGGCGACTGGTCTTCTGAACTGGAAACTACAGCAGGTAAGCCCCGTGCATCACATCCTTCAATGGGGTTTATAATAAAAGCTGCAGTTTTTGAAATATCAGATTCAGCTAAGGAAAAGTACCGCTTTTATAATGGAGGACTATTAGATGTTTTAATTTTGTACCACAAAGATAAGTACAGTGTGCTAGGCACAGCAATATATGGAATTATGTTCCCCTGCTGTAAAAGATAAGAACATTAGCTATTCTGTATTTTTCTCAGCATTTGAAAATGTCATAGAACGTCAAGGTGAATCCTAATGTGTAAAATGGACCAATCTAAGCAAATTGTGGTATAAAAAAAATTTGCATAGTGTGGTCAAGAGTTAGAATCCTTCTCGAGTTTTTAAAGGCATATTATACTTCAGTTCTGAGAGTCTGATGCTGCTAGTCTTCAACATTTTCAGACAACTATTCAAACCAGCCTGTTATGCTGCGCTGCATTGAGCTCATGTGCTTAACCACTTCCTGTCCGGACACTTTCACCCCCTTCCTGTCCGGACACTTTCACCCCCTTCCAGTCCGGACACTTTCACCCCCCTTCCAGTCCGGACACTTTCACCCCCTTCCAGTCCGGACACTTTCACCCCCTTCCTGTCCGGACACTTTCACCCCCTTCCAGTCCGGACACTTTCACCCCCCTTCCAGTCCGGACACTTTCACCCCCTTCCAGTCCGGACACTTTCACCTCCTTCCAGTCCAGACACTTTCACCCCTTCCAGTCCGGACACTTTCACCCCCTTCCTGTCCGGACACTTTCACCCCCTTCCTGTCCGGACACTTTCACCCCCTTCCAGTCCGGACACTTTCACCCCCCTTCCAGTCCGGACACTTTCACCCCCTTCCAGTCCGGACACTTTCACCCCCCTTCCAGTCCGGACACTTTCACCCCCTTCCAGTCCGGACACTTTCACCTCCTTCCAGTCCGGACCCTTTCACCCCCTTCCAGTCCGGACACTTTCACCTCCTTCCAGTCCAGACACTTTCACCCCTTCCAGTCCGGACACTTTCACCCCCTTCCAGTCCAGACACTTTCACCCCCTTCCAGTCCAGACACTTTCACCCCCTTCCTGTCCGGACACTTTCACCCCCTTCCAGTCCGGACGCTTTCACCTCCTTCCAGTCCGGACACTTTCACCTCCTTCTAGTCCGGACACTTTCACCCCCTTCCAGGCCGGACACTTTCACCCCCTTCCTGTCCAGGCCAATTTTCAGCTTTCAGCGCTATCACACTTTGAATGACAATTGCGCAGTCATGCAACACTGTACCCATATGCATTTTTTAGCATTTTTTTGAGACAGATAAAGTTTTATTTTGGTGGTATTTATTCACCACTGGGATTTTTATTTTTTTTGCTATGTAAATTAAAAAGTCCAAAAATTTTGAAAAAAAGTTTTTCTTATAAAATTTTGCAAATAAATAGTATTTCATCATAAATCTTGGCCAAAATTTATTTTGTTATCGTTTAGTAAAAAAAAAAAATAACCCAAATTAGTTTATAACCAAAATTATAATTTTTAAACATTTTTTTTTACATTTTTTTTATTTTTTTATATTATTATTTATGGTTTTTTTTTTCATACTGTCACCCTAGCTTGTGGGGGGTGATGAAGATTTTTTTTTGTTTACACAGCAGCTCTGTGTCCCCTCCGCTGCTGCAGAACAGACACAGCGCTGCTCGCTCTCCTTAATGGGTGGTCGGATGAAAATGGACCGCCTGTCCGTTTTCATCCGATGGACGGAAGGGGAATTGGTTCCCCATCCGTCCCTTTTCGGTGGATCGGATCAGGGGCGGACTGACCGTTTGGTAACTCAGTCAGGTCAGGTCAGTAGGGGGCCCCATGAGATGCCCCTGGTACCTTTTTCATAGGCTTTTTTGAGTTTGGGCAAGGACACAGGGGCCCCATGATCCCCTATTGCTCGGGGGCCCCATGAGTTGTCAGTCCGTCCCTGGAGCGGGTGTAAACAAACACATGTCCATTTACACCCACCACTCTATAGAGGAGAAAGGAGGTTCCAATCGGGTCCGCCTGAAAAACGGGGAGGTGGACCCGATTGGAACATTTATATGAAAGAGCCCCAAGGCACTGCAGAAACGCAAGATCACATGTAGAGTAACTATCAGTATTCGGGTCCTTTCACACGGGCGTTCCGTTTTTTTTCATCAGTTCAGTCACGTTTTTTCTAAAAAATGCAGATCAGTTTACATCAGTTTTTCATCAGTTTACATCCCTTATCAATGCAAAAATGGAACGTATGTCCGTTTACATCTGTTTTTCACTTTTTACGGGCTTTCTTCCGTTAACGGGTGTAAAGGGATGATCATCCGTTTACATCCGCTAGTCCAGGGGTCTCCAAACGTTCTAAATAAAGGGTTACTTTTACTATCCTAACTTTAGAGGGGCTGGACTGTGGTGGGTGGGAAAAGAAAGTGCCCTGGAGTCAGTGGGTGTAAACAATGTCCTATCATTGGTAATAGGTGAGGAATAGTGCCCCATCATTGGTGTCATTGGGTGGAATAGTGCCCCATCATTGGTGTCAGTGGGAGGAATAGTGCAACATCATTGGTGTCAGTGGGAGGAATAGTGCCCCATCACTAGTGTTAGTGGGAGGAATAGTGCCTCAACATTGATTTCAGTGGGAGGAATAGTGCCCCATCATTGGTGTCAGTGGGAGGAATAGTGCCCCATTATTGGTATCAGTGGGAGGAATAGTGCCCCATCATTGTGTCAGTGGGAGGAAAAGTGCAACATCATTGGTGTCACTGTGAGGAATAGTTTCTCACCATTGATGTTATTGAGAGGAATAGTGCCCCATCACTGATGTTAGTGGGAGGAATAGTACCACATCATTGGTGTCATTGGGAGGAATAGTGCCTCATCATTGGTGTCAGTGGGAGGAATAGTGTCCCATCATTGGTGTCAGTGGGAGGAATAGTGCCCCATCATTGGTGTCAGTGGGAGGAATAGTGCCCCATTATTGGTGTCAGTGGGAGGAATAGTGCCCCATTATTGGTGTCAGTGGGAGGAATAGTGCCCCATCATTGGTGTCAGTGGGAGGAATAGTGTCCCATCACTGGTGTCAGTGGGAGGAATAGTGCCCCATCATTGGTGTCAGTGGGAGGAATAGTGTCCCATCACTGGTGTCAGTGGGAGAGATAGTGCCCCATCATTGGTGTCAGTGGGAGGAATAGTGCCCCAGCATTGGTGTCAGTGGGAGGAATAGTGTCCCATCACTGGTGTCAGTAGGAGGAATAGTGCCCCATCATTGGTATCAGTGGGAGGAATAGTGCCCCATCATTGGTGTCAGTGGGAGGAATAGTGCCCCATTATTGGTATCAGTGGGAGGAATAGTGCCCCATCATTGTGTCAGTGGGAGGAAAAGTGCCCATCATTAGTATCAGTGGCAGAAATATGCCCCACTGTTGCTGAGAGTGGGGGTATTAATAACCTAAGGGCCAGATAAAAGCAAGCAAAGGGCCACATCTGGCTCCTAGGATGCAGTTTGGAGACCGCTGCGCTAGTCCATAGAAATACATGCGTTTCCATTTTTCATCCGTAAAGGGACAGATGAAAAATGGACATACGGAACGGCCGTGTGAGAGGACCTTTAGTCTACTCGTACCTCAGGTAGGTTTTCGCTGTTATAGTTCGGAGTATTTGTTACAGACTTTTTGCTAAATCCGACTCTCCCTCGGCATGGCTGGTAACTCGCGAAGCTGCAATTTAATAACTTTCCATCTACATGTGGAGAAATCTGTCTGGCGAAGGTGATAATTAATCCTAAATCCCAGCTCTGAAATTAGACGGCACTGGCTAATGAGTATGATAATTGTACGCGGTAATTAGAGTAATTGTATCTCCTAATAATAACAGAAAAATTCAACAAAACGTTCTGATCTTATTTATTTTTAAACACTATTTTAATTTGCATTTGTTTTTAATGATAACATATTATAGGTTCAGGAATAAATGGAGAGAGTAATGAAAGTTCCAGTAATGAGAAGTGTGTCATGCATTTTTACTTTCAGAATTGTCGTTCGTATGACGATGGGCAGGTGGGGGGGGGGGGGGTGCAAAGGTGGGCTTACATAAATGGGGAGAGCTCAGGGGGGGGGGTGCAAAGGTGGACTTACATAAATGGGGAGAGCTCGGGGGGGTGTGCAAAGGTGGGCTTACATAAATGGGGAGAGCTCGGGGGGGGTGCAAAGGTGGGCTTACATAAATGGGGAGAGCTCGGGGGGGGGGGGAGGTGCACAGGTGGGCTTACATAAATGGGGAAAGCTGGGGGGGGGGTGCAAAGGTGGACTTACATAAATGGGGAGAGCTCGGGGGGAGGAGCAAAGGTGGGCTTACATAAACGGGGAGAGCTCGGGGGGGGAGGTGCAATGGTGGACTTACATAGATGGGGAGAGCTCGGGGGGGGGGGGGGGGGCGTACAGTTGCTACCATTGTTTTAGAAAATTCTGGGCTTATCTCTTTCCTGTTGATAGCTAGGCATGAACAAAGTGATTTTAGCAACATTGATTGCTACGCTTTTTACTCTTTTTTTTTAAGGGGGGAGGGTGTTACTAAACCCCGGACCCTGCATTCACTATATCTGGTCTCCCTGGACCCTGCATTCACTATATCTGGTCTCCCCGGACCCTGCATTCACTATATCTGGTCTCCCCGGACCCTACATTCACTATATCTAGTCTCCCCGGACTCTGCATTCACTATATCTGGTCTCCCCGGACCCTGCATTCACTATATCTAGTCTTTGCGGACCCTGCATTCACTATATCTGCTCTCCCCGGACACTGCATTCACTATATCTAGTCTCCCCGGACCCTGCATTCACTATATCTGGTCTCCCCGGACCCTGCATTCACTATATCCGGTCTCCCCGGACCCTGCATTCACTATATCGGTCTCCCCAGACCCTGCATTCACTATATGCGGTCTCCCCAGACCCTGCATTCACTATATCTGCTCTCCCCGGACCCTGCATTCACTATATCCGGTCTCCCAGGACCCTGCATTCACTATATCCGGTCTCCCTGGACCCTGCATTCACTATATCTGGTCTCCCGGGACCCTGCATTCACTATATCCGCTCTCCCCGGACCCTGCATTCACTATATTCGGTCTCCCAGGACCCTGCATTCACTATATCTGGTCTCCCCGGACCCTGCATTCACTATATCTAGTCTCCCCAGACCCTGCATTCACTATAACTGGTCTCCCCGGACCCTGCATTCACTATATCCGGTCCCCCGGACCCTGCATTCACTATATCTGGTCTCCCTGGACCCTATATTCACCATATCTGCTCTCCCCGGACCCTGCATTCACTATATCCGGTCTCCCAGGACCCTGCATTCACTATATGCGGTCTCCCCAGACCCTGCATTCACTATATCTGCTCTCCCCGGACCCTGCATTCACTTTATCTGGTCTCCCCGGACCCTGCATTCACTATATCCACTTTCCCCGGACCCTGCATTCACTATATTTGGTATATCCGGACCCTGCATTCACTATATCCGCTCTCCCCGGACCCTGCATTCACTATATTTGGTATATCCGGACCCTGCATTCACTATATCCGCTCTCCCAGGACCCTGCATTCACGATATCTGGTCTCCCCGGACCCTACATTCACTTTATCTGGTCTCCCCGGACCCTGCATTCACTATATCCGCTCTCCCTGGACCCTGCATTCACTATATTTGGTATATCCGGGCCCTGCATTCACTATATTCGGTCTCCCCGGACCCTGCATTCACTATATCTGGTCTCCCTGGATCCTGCATTCACTATATTTGGTATATCCGGGCCCTGCATTCACTATATTTGGTCTCCCCGGCACCCTGCATTCACTATATCTGGTCTCCCCGGATCCTGCATTCACTATATCTGGTCTCCCAGGATCCTGCATTCACTATATCTGGTCTCCCTGGACCCCACATTCACTATATCTGGTCTCCCAGGATCCTGCATTCACTATACCTGGTCTCCCCGGACCCCGCATTCACTATATCTGGTCTCCCCGTACCCCGCATTCACTATATCCGGTCTCCCAGGACCCTGCATTCACTATATCCGGTCTCCCGGGACCCTGCATTCACTATATCCGGTCTCCCGGGACCCTGCATTCACTATATCTGGTGTCCCCGGACCCTGCATTCACTATATCTGGTCTCCCCAGACCCTGCATCCACTATATCTGGTCTCCCCGGACCCTGCATTCACTATATCTGGTCTCCCACAGTACACAGAACATGGAAATGTAATTATTTTAGTAAATATAAACTGCTAAATACCTTTTCTCATCAGCAGTTTATAGCAGTCTTGTGACTTCTATCAGTGCCCAGCAGAGCACTGGTTAAAGCTTGTAGGAGGAGTTTTCATTTTGCTCTTGTCCTATGAGGCTGTAAGACCTCTGACACTCTGTCTGGACAGCACTGATTGGCCCTGTGCTGGTCACATGCACTCTCCCAAAGAAAAAAAAAACTCTCTAGCAATACACACTAAACTGAGCATGTGCAGAGAACCTCCAAGGGCTCTGTACTATCAGGAGATGGAATGGGGACAGTAGAAGAAGGGGAGGATCAGAGAAGACAGGATCAAACAGTCTTTTTTACACAATGCAGAGGATTAACACCTTAGGTTCCACAGTGAGTATAACAAGCATGCTTTACTGCATATAAAGACTGATTGTATTGTTGTGGGTTTAGTAACACTTTAAATGGGTTTGTTTCTTTTTTTTTGTGTATTTGATGTTGATTTAAGAGTTTTCTCTTTTATTAAACAAATAACAAACAAAAAAACCATTAATGCTAACACTTGGCATTACAAGAAGATCAATGAAGGTCAGGTATAGGTGTTAATAGGGTACCTTCACGCACAAAGAAAAAACTCTTAGGACTCGTCCCCCCCCATTCCTTTCCTGGAGGGGACCTTATTCTTTTTTTTTTTCCTTGATTTTGTCATAAGGTCTCCCTTAAAGTTCATATAAGACGGATCTGTGCAAATTGCGGGCCCAGGACCATATCCGACCCTCTGGCTGTCCCTATCCGGCCCTCGATACCTCCACAGTGAGCCTCTCTGAACTCAGCTGCTCGTTTTTACCACTCCCCCTGACTGCCCATCTGAAAGAGACCTATTTCATGAGCAGTTGCACCTATTATTCCTAGTGCCAGGTGTTTGTTTTCCAGATGTTTATGTACTTACTAACCTTCCCAGGTCCAAAATAATATTGAGCAGAAGTAAGTTCAACCCTCCCCAACAGTACCAGTTTTTTAAGTGGCCCCTTCGGAAAATGTATTGCCCTCCCCTGATATAAGACCTAGGCAGCCTACTATGAATTTTACTTTTTTTAAAACTATGCTGACTCAATTGCTTATGTGAGAGAGGATTCCCAGCCAAGTAAGTGAATAGGGGTGGTGATATTGCTGGTTGTTGAGGACTCCCCCCCCCCCCCAGTATAGGCACTACTCCTATACTAACTGCTCTGTAGAAGGAAGGTGCTAAATCTTACCTATTCCCGGGGCGCTCCGGTCTGGTCATGTAATATCTCCAGTGGTGGCTTCAGGAGAGAGTACTGACAATGACTGCAATGCCCGGGCGGTGACGTGACCCATAGGCTTACTATGGGGCATCTGTTGTCGGCTGTCCCTCCTCTGTACTGGAGCCGGTACTGAGACCCGATCATGTGACCGGACCACTCTGAGAATAGGTAGGTATAAGCATCGTCCTTCTACAGGATAGCTAGTATACGACTTTGAAGGTGGGTGGGAGCAGTCTTAGACTTAGAGCACATAATTCCACTCTAAATCCCATTTTATTGGCCGGAATCTGTGGTCATGTGACGCATCAGGCCCTGAGTCTTCTTTCTTCTGAGTTGCTTAGTATGAGGGCTCTTTTTTGGCTCCTGAAGACCACAGGGGTGTGATGATATTACTACACTGGGCAGTAACAAGACTGGGCAGTGGTAGGCCTACACTCACCAGCCACTTTATTAGGTACACCTTGCTAGTACCAGGTTGGACCTCTTGCCCTCATTTGTCATGGCATAGATTCAACAAAGGATTGCAAACCTTTCTCAGAGATTTTGGTCCATATTGACATGATAGCATCACACATTTGCTGCAGATTTGATGCGAATCTCCTGTTCCACAACATCCCAAAGATGCTCTATTGGATTGAGATCTGTTGACTGTGGAGGCCATTGGAGTGCAGTGAACTCATTGTCATGTTCAAGAAACCAGTCTGAGATGATTTGAGCTTTGTGACATGGTGCATTATCCTGCTGGCAGTAGCCATCAGAAGATGGGGATGGACATGGTCAGCAACAATACTCAGGTAGGCCGTGCCATTTAACCTCCTCGGCGGTATGATTCTTTCCGATTTTTTGTGCTGAAAGCGGTACCATTATTTTGCATGGAATTATGTATTTTTTTTATTGTAGGCTGTAATTTTTAGAAATAACTCACTGAAATCTGCCTGAACAAGAGTCTAGTAAACATCCCGGGTATGATAAAATTTGAAACACAAAATCATAAATTATAATTTAATAAATAATCATAAAAAATAATAATATTAAATTTAATTCAATAATATAATCAAACCAAAAACACTGAAATTTGAAATACAGAGGCAAATTCGCACATCGCTGAGCAAAGTCGCAAAATCGTTTTCAGTGTCTGATGAGGAATTTCCCCCACGAATCATTATCACTCAATTCTGCAAGTGGTTCTGATTTACTATCGCTGTTCTAAAACCACTTTTGACGTAAAGGGACGCTTTTTGGACACCATGGACTTTTCTAAGTTTCCAGGCAGAAAGAACATTCAAAATGCAGGCAGGGCGCCGGACAAAGCAGTAGGGACAAAATATATGTGAAATGCATTGAAACAGCAATGACAGCAAAAATGACATTTTTTAAAAATTTCAAATTTCCCGCCGTACGTCCCGATGTCACAGGGACTGGAACACGGAAGCCGGATGCCGGCATCGGCCGGAGGAGATGGCCGGGGACGCTGCAGGGGACACATCGCGGGAGCCAAGGACAAGGTAAGTGCTGCAGGGACCCCCTGAGCAACGCCGCATGTAGCTCGGGGTTACCGCTCTTGGTATAGAAATTTTACCGCGAGCTACACTCGGGAATACCACTAAGGAGGTTAAACAATGCTAAATTGGTACTAAGGGGCCCAAAGTGTGCCAAGAAAATATCCTCCACACCATTACACCACCAGCCTGAACTGTTGAAACAAGGCAGGATGGAACCATGCTTTCACCCTACCATCTGAATGTTGCTGCTGAAATTGAGACTCATCAGACCAGGCAACATTTTTCCAATCTTCCATTGTCCAATTTTGGTGAGCCTGTGCGAATTGTAGCCTCTGTTTCCTGTTCTTACCTGACAGGAGTGGCACTCGGTGTGGCCTATTGCTACTGTAGCCCATCTGCTTTAAGGTTCAACATGTTGTGCATTCAGAGATGGTATTCTGCATACCTTGGTTGTAACAAGTGGACATTTGAGTTACTGTTGCCTTTTAATCATCTCGAACCAGTCTGCCCATTCTTCTCTGACCTCAGACATCAACAAGGCATTTTTGTCCACCTAACTGCTGCTCACTGGGTATTTTCCTTTTTTTGGACCATTCTCTGTAAACCCTAGAGATGGTTGTGCTTGAAAATCCCAGTAGAGCATCAGTTTTTGAAATACTCAAACCAGCTGTCTGTTACCAACAACCATTGCACGTTCAAAGTCACATAAATCCTCTTTCTACCCCATTCTGATGCTCAGACTGAACTTCAGCAAGTCGACTTCACCACGTCTAGATGCTTAAATGCATTGAGTTGCTGCCATGTGATTGGCTGATTAGCAATTTGTGTTACCAAGCAAATGAACAGATGTACCTAATTAAGAGGCCGGTGAGTGTAGACTGCAATGATGGATCCTTGGTCTTATCTCCTGGTCGATATGCCGTAGAGTATTTTGCAAGTTCTTTTTTGTTTTGGAAATTTTTATTTGTTAATAGGTGGAAGTGAAATGGGAAGGGGGATGGATCAAATGTGCCCAGAAGTGGGCATCAAGACTAATTCCACCAGTCCAATCTTTGCCGGTTCTCTTTAACCCTTTCCTTATTGTGGAATATGCCCGAGCTCATGGCTAAAGAGTTAATAGTACGCTTTATCGCACTTTCAGACTGTACAAGCTCCATTTTTTTGTTTCTTTAGACTTGATGAAAAATATGTTAATCATTGTGATGAAGCATGAAATAAGGTATTAAGTCATTCGATCACAGTTCATTGGCTTTGAATTGGGCTGTTTTAATGGATTCTCTAATTTTTTGTACGGTGTTCCAGGACAGAGAGTTCTGCTTATTCTGTCTAAGACCGTCTCGGACACGGCGTGCACCTCCACCAGCCTGGCGGAATGCGTTCTTCCATTTAAGATAAAAAATATTTTCAAAGTAAAAAGTTTTACGATAATTTTTCTTTGAAGTGCAAAATAAAAAATGATTTTGAAATATTGCCTTGTCCTCGTTTCGATGCCTTTTGTAGGCAATATTACGCCGTGTCTGAAAGGAGAGCTTTTGGTAAAGGCTTGACTATAATCTTTGCATCGCTCTATTGCTCTTTAGCTTTTGGTTACCTGGGTAGAAGTTGAACAGAGCCCATTTAGATATTTCAAAAGGAGGAAGAAGTCATGCTGGGATAATTGAGATGTATACATTTGGATTCCTTCGATTGGAACATTTGTGATAATGGCTCCAAAAATATGAAAACCTAAAGCTGAGCTCCAGCCTTCCCTTCTGTTTGCACAGCTGTACAGGTACCTCTCCTGTACTGAATGGGATTATTCTGATTTCACTGCATACTGTGACCTAAGCAGTGAGCTCCAGCAAGTCACATGAAGCCTGCCCAATTTCCTAGCTGGAGAACATCCAGCATCACCTTTGCTCTGAGGAAGGGGGTGAAGCCCCTGAAACAAGTCAGCTTGCTAATACAGCAGTGCATCTTGTCAGGTCACATTACACCAGCACTGGATTAAGGTTTGGTTTCCCGCAGATCGAAACTTTGTAGAAGGCCTCTGAGTGCTGGGGGTGCCTGTCTGTTCTTATGCTCTGCCTAATTTCCTAGCTGGAGAACATCCAGCATCACCTTGGCTCTGAGGAAGGGGGTGCCAGGGGCGGACTGACCATTTGGAAACTCGGGCACTGCCCGGGGGCCCGGGGTCAGTAGGGGGCCCCATGAGATGCCCCTGGTACCTTTTTCATAGGCTTTTTTTAGTTTGGGCAAGGACACAGGGGCCCCATGATCCCCTATTGCCCGGGGGCCCCATGAGTTGTCAGTCCGCCCCTGGGGGGTGCAGCCCCCGCAACACGCCAGCTTGCCAATACAGCAGTGCATCTTGTCAGGTCACATTACACCAGCTCTGGATTAAGGTTTGATTTCCCGCAGATTGAGACTTTGTAGAAGTCCTGTGAGTGCTGGGGGTGCCCGTCTGTTCTTATGCTCTGCTTAATTTCCTAGCTGGAGAACATCCAACATCACCTGGCACCAGGGGCGGACTGACCATTTGGAAACTCGGGCACTGCCCGAGGGCCCGGGGTCAGTAGGGGGCCCCCAGGAGATGCCCCGGTACCTTTTTAATAGGTTTTTTTGAGTTTGGGCAAGGACACAGGGGCCCCATGATCCCCTGTTGCCCGGGGGCCCCATGAGTTGTCAGTCCGCCCCTGCCTGGCACTTTCCTCCCCAGCTGTACTGTCCCTGGCCCACCCCTTTCATTCATTGGATTCATTGGATCTAAGGTAAATCATGGAGACTCAGCATCTCATGTGGGCATTACCAAGGGTGGTCTGCATGCAAATGAACTCCTGAGAATGCCTACTCCTCCATAATGCCTACTCCTCCACACCAATCAAGACAGTTTGATATTTGCATAACTCCTCCCAAGAGCCACAAAACAAAAGTAAAAGTAATACTAAAATCTCTTTAGGAGAAGTACTGCAATGTTTTCAGGAAGCTGTGTACAGCATTGTTCCAGCCATGATCAACCTGCATTGCAGAGATGCACAGAGACCCAGTTACATAGTCTGGCTGAAAAAAGACAAAAGTCCATCCAGTTCAACCATTAAAAAAAAATGTTATAATCCTATACCCACAGATGATCCAGAGGAAGGCAAAAAAAACCCCCCAGCAAAGCATGATCCAATTTGCTCCTGCAGGGGAAAAAAAATCCTTCCTGATCTCCGAGAGGCAATCGGATATTCTCTGGATCAACTTTACCTATAAATGTTAGTATCCAGTTATATTCTGTGTATCTAGGAAAGAATCCAGGACTTTTTTTTTAAAGCAATCCACGGAGCTGGCCAGAACCAACTCTTGAGGGAGTCTATTCTACATTTTCACAGCTCTTAGTATGAAGAAACCTTTCCATGTTTGGAGATTAAATCTCTTTTCCTCCAGACGTAAAGAGTGACCCCTTGTCCTCTGTGATGACCTCAGGGTGAATAACTCTACACAGAGTTCACTATATGAACCACTGATGTATTTATACATGGAGATCATATCCCCCCTTATGTATTATACATGGAGATCATATCCCCCCCTTATGTATTATACATGGAGATCATATCCCCCCCTTATGTATTATACATGGAGATCATATCCCCCCTTATGTATTATACATGGAGATCATATCCCCCCTTATGTACTATACATGGAGATCATATCCCCCCCTTATGTATTATACATGGAGATCATATCCTCCCTTATGTATTATACATGGAGATCATATCCCCCCTTATGTATTATACATGGTGATCATATCCCCCTTATGTATTATACATGGAGATCATTTCCCCCCTTATGTATTATACATGGTGATCATATCCCCCCTTATGTATTATACATGGAGATCATACCCCCCCTTATGTATTATACATGGAGATCATATCCCCCCTTATGTATTATACATGGTGATCATATCCCCCCTTATGTATTATACATGGAGATCATATCCCCCCTTATGTATTATACATGGAGATCATATCCCCCCCTTATGTATTATACATGGAGATCATATCCCCCTTATGTATTATACATGGAGATCATATCCCCCCTTATGTATTATACATGGTGATCATATCCCCCTTATGTATTATACATGGTGATCATATCCCCCTTATGTATTATACATGGAGATCATATCCCCCCTTATGTATTATACATGGAGATCATATCCCCCCTCATGTATTATACATGGAGATCATATCCCGCACTCCTCCGTTTTGCTACATAGGCAGCCAGGTACACAGCATTTTCTCTCTCTCTGTCGTTTATGCTTTTTATTGCTGTTTAAACTTGGATGGGGTGAGGAGAGCACTGGGTACCCCAAGAACATTAAATAACTAGAGGACACTTCACTTCTTACTAAAAGTCACTATGTCACCGGGTAGATGAGGTTAAGTTCTTGTAGGGATCACCACTGACTGAACAACTATTAGGGCCTTCTGAAGAAAAGAGAACGGCACACATTTACTAGGGCTCTGAATTCAGGCCAATACTCACAATACCACAGGATCATTGATTGCATCCTCCCTATGTCCACTGGGCACTCTTCAGTGAGACAGAAACAAGGCTCACAATGCCAAAGGACCACTGGACACATTTCTTCAGCTGGGTATTCTTCAGACCAAATCCCAGATCAGACTTTTGAAGTAGGCTTCCTAGCTATGCTACAGTTGGGACCTTGATGACCCTCCAGCAATGTTCCAGCCAACTGAAGGTCTGGGCCCAGGACCCACTCACTCCTATTCATGTCTCAGGCTATTTATGGGCTCTCCAACCATCCACTGGGCACACCTCCCCAAGGATTGGCCGGGTCACTATAAATATTCAAACTGCCCCTCTGCTCTTCCTTCTACTATAATTCTAGAACCCTATAAAATTCAGGGGGAAGGATCAGACCAGCAGCCTGTGAAACACTGAGCAGGCTAATGCAATCAGCAGTTGCAGTACTGACTACAAGGGAGCTAAAGCAAATTTACCTAGCATCCTATACCAGTGGTCTGCAAACTGTGGTCCTGGGGCCAGATGTAGCCCATTGCCTGCCTATATCTGGCCCTTGGGCACTATTTCTCCCACTGGCACAACCAATGGGGAACTATTCCTTTTACTGACATCAAGAATGAGGCACTATTCCGCCCACTGATATCAGTGAATGGGGCACTCTTCCTGCCACTGACACCAATGATGGAGAACTATTCCTGTCACTGAGATCAATGATGGGGCACTATTCCTGCCAATGACACCAATGACGGGGCATTATTCCTCACACTGACACCAATGATGGAGCACTATTCCTGCCACTGAGATTAATGAAGGGACACTATTCCTGACATTGACACCAATGATGGGGCACTATTCCTCCCACTGACACCAATGATGGGGCACTATTCCTCCCACTGATACCAATGATGGGGCATTATGCCTCCCACTGATACCAATGATGGGGCACTATTCCTTCCACTGATACCAATGATGGGGCATTATACCTCCCACTGATACCAATGATGGGGCATTATTCCTTCCACTGACACCAATGATGGGGCACTATTCCTCCCAATGACAACAATAATGGGGCACTATTCCTCCCACTGATACCAATGATGGGGCACTATTCCTCCCACTGACACCAATGATGGGCACTATTCCTCCCACCGATACCAATGATGGGGCACTATTCCTCCCACAGATACCAATAATGGGGCACTATTCCTCCCAATGACATCAATGATGGGGTATTGCTTGCTCCCATTGACGCCAGGGCCCTTTCTACTTACACTGACCACGTCCGGCCCCCTCACAGTCAGAAGAACAGGAAACTAGCCCTTTGATTAGAAAGTTTGGAGACCCCTGTCCTATACTCTAACTAGGAGGGTTCTACACTACTCTATAGTTGACGTTACATCAACTTTCCTAAGTGATCCCTTGTCTCTGGTTGACTTCCGCCCTTATCTATGAGCTTACGGACAGAAAAAAAAACAAAACACAAATTGGACGGTGGCATCTTCTGTCTTCGTTCCTCTTCATTCTTTCCTGTAGTTTGTCTGGTAACCTTTCACGAGACGCAATCTTAAAGTCACATCTGTGAAAAACAAATATATATATCAGTTCCGTCCGTTGTGCCATGAATATAGATGCGCCTTCTTTCCATCTTAATAGCATTGGCTTGATCCGAGATCTCGTGGTATTAGTGTTTGATGGCTTAGAGAGATCAACCGTGCTAAGAAAAAGGTTATTAAACATATTCCACCAAGAAAATTCTTTTTTACTTTTTTTTTTTTTTTTCCTCCCCAGAAATAGTTTGCAAGCCGCGTATGAACATACAGAGACGTCTCCAAGGAACTGTTAGCTAAATTTAAATTTATGCAGCTGACTATACTTTGTGGCTTTGCAAGTTCTGTTCTGCAATATTTAACAACTTTGTTGGCTTTCTATCTTCTCAATCAAGGGCCGGTGGGTGCTGCTATTAATCTGAAAGCCACGGATAATTCTAGGCAGCTAATGAGCTCAGTTTGGCTGGGGTCGCGGGAACCTTTCATAACACGCTCGTGTTTTGTACCTTCTAGAAGGCTGATGATGTTTGAGACCGGCCTTTGATCTACTTTGGAAATTAATTCACACACACAAAAAAAAAACAAAAAAAAAAAAACATTCTGTTGCTATGGATATTTTAAATCTGTGCACGATGGAAGGGTTGTGTACCGCTAACAAGTTCTTCAATTTTAATTTTCGGGGGGGTTATTGTGGCTTGAAATGATCGCTGCGTCTATGGCCATTCGTCAAGGACCATAAGTACATGAGACCCTTTGAATGTAACAAATTGTCAGTAACAAATTATCATGTGCATTTTGAGTTACAGTCTCTTTGTAAAGTTTAACCACTTGAGCTCCTGAAGGTTTTTTTTACCCCTTCATGACCGGGCCATTTTTTTCTATTCAGCACTGTGCTATTTTAACTGCCAATTGTGCGGTCATGCAAATGAAATTAATATAATTTTTTTCACACAAATCTTTCTTTTGTTGGTATTTGAGCACCACTAGATTTGTCATTTTTTATTATATAAATTGAAAAAAGACCAAACATTTTGAACCCCCCCCCCTATATTTTCTAGTTTCTGTTGTAAAACATATCCAATATTAAATTATTAAAACATTTAAAAATCTAATTTCTTCATAAATTTAGGCCAAAATGTATTCTGTTACATATTTTTAGTAAAAAAAAAAAATACCAATAAGTTTACACTCACCAATCACTTTATTAGGCTCGCCTTGCTAGTGATAAGAAAATATACCCCCCCCCCACACACACACACCATTACACCAGCAGCCTGAACTGTTGATACAAGGCAGGATGGATCCATGCTTTCATTTTGTTTATGCCAAATTCTGACCCTACCATCTGAATGTCACAGCTGAATTGAAGATTCATCAGACCAGGCAATGTTTTTCCAATCTTCTATTGTTCAATTTTGGTGGGCCTGTGCGAATTGTAGCCTCCATTTCCTGTTCTTAGCAGACAGGTGTGGCACCCGGTGTGGTCTTCTGCTGCTGTAGCCCATCTGCTTCAAGGTTTGACATGTTGTGCGTTCAGAGATGGCATTCTGCATACCTTGGTTGTAACAAGTGTTTTTTTGAGTTTCTGTTGCCTTATCTAGAACCAGTCTGTCTATTCTCCATTGAACTCTGACATTAACAAGGTGTTGTTTTTTTAGGTAGAAAGGCCTGCTCCTAAAGCTGCAGCAGGAAGTGAGAGAACATTTCCCAAAGTGGGAGAAATTTCACTCTTTGATAGCTGTCACCACCAGAACATTTGTTCCTATGGGAAGATTTTGGACTTCCCATCATTTTCTCTGACAATGGTAGCAAGGACAAATGGCAAATAAGGAGGATGAATCTCCCTATGAGGACACAAACAGCAATACAAATTTTGACAGTGGTTCTAACCCCTCATCACTCATAAGAAAACACAAAAGGGAGCACTTGCCTCGTGTATTTCCGTGATAAAAATTTATTTATTAAAAAAGTGAGAAGGAATTGGTCCGCTTCTGCTAAGTAGGCCTTCTTGTCTTGAATGACAAGACCACCTCCTTTGTCCACCTGTCTAATGACAATGTCTAAATTATTTTTCAGTGTTTCCAGGGATCTCCTATCTGTGGGGGTCATACTGGCACAATGGTCTACTCTTGATTTCTGACAAATAGTCTTAAACTCGGCGTAGACCACCTCATAGAAGGAAGCAATATATTTCCCTTTTGCCCAATGAAGATGGAATGATGATTTGAGCTTACAGGGAGTGTGTTGCAGACTGCCCATGATCTCATGCCCATGGGTATCTGCGGACCATGGGCCAAACAAGACTAAATCTCCAAGACCTTCATGATCCCCACACCCCTCAACCCAAAGTTCTTCCAAAATGGCTAAAGTTTCATCATCGGAGTCACTGGTATGAACCAAGTGCTTGTCTTCACTAGACCCTTCTCCTATTTCCATCTTATTGTCTTTGATGGCAAAATATCTTTTGAGAGTAAGGTTCCATGTACATATGTTAAGGTCAACAAATAGTTCAGATAGATTTGGAGGATTGGGGGGGGGGTGCAAAATTCAGTCCTCTCTGTAATAAACCGTATTCAGAATCACTGAAAACAGCCTTGGAAAGATTAAATAATTTGATGGTACTGAGTTCCTGTGTTATTTCTTTGCTCTGTTGGGACTTGAACCCACCTCTCCCTCCTCTACGGGTTCTCTGGACTGTTTTAGTCTGAGGTGGTCTCCCAAGGGAGGTCTACTCTCTAAAAAAGACTTGGAAGGGCCTGGGAGGGCCAAGGAGCTGTGAGGTGATGGCCTACAATCCACCTGTGTAATGGACCCAATGACTGGTGTGTTACCCTTCCCAGATGGAGCTGGTTCCACTCAGGGGTGCTCCCTAGGAAAACCCTCCAGTAATGTAGAGGTTCTAGTAAGATGTACCTTGGTGAACGGAATATCTGACCGTTTTCTCCCCTCCTGGTCTCTAAAAAGTGTTGTTAGTTCTGAGGAAGGGAGTTTGACTCCCGAAACGCGTTAGCCTATTCAACCATTGGACCTCCGCTGTCTGGGACTGATACGTTTGGCTCCATGTCTGTTTACATGATCTTTGCTTTGCGAGTATGCACTTGTCACTTTTTTAATGAATACATTTTTATCAAGGTAAAGCACAAGGAGAGTGCGCCCTTTTGTGTTTTCTTTTGGTAGTATCAAGATTCCCAGATCTTTAGAGGGCTGCACCCAAGTGAGTGACAGACACCGTGTTTCACCATGGAGCATGAAAATTTGAGGGCTGGTTTCGCTTTATCTTGATGTTTTCATCACTCATCTAGAACTCTCACATCTGGAACTCAAAGAAAAAGGTTTTTCCTTTACATGCACTTTAAACCAGCCTTTCTCAACCTAGATTTCTGTGGAACACTAGGATTCCTCCAAAGATCATTAAGGGGTTCATTGAACTGTGGTTGACTGAAGGTGACTGCAGGGCCAGGACTACGGAGGGGGTAGCATGGGCAGCTGCCCTAGAGGCAGTGTCATTGTGTGTTGGGGAGGGGCTCTGTGAGGCAGTAACCTGTAGACTATTGTCAACCAAGCTGACCCACCCTGTTGCCTGGAGGCTGTCCTACCTTACAGGAGGAGCTCGAGCAGAGGAGCAGTGATGGCTTTGGTGTTGAGGTCCATTGTCAGCACCTGTTGCATGCTTGGGGGGTGTGGCGCGCACCAAATACTGGCACACTGGGAGTGTTGGCTGGCTGCCCAACATTTTTCTTTTTCTGTGGCACCTTGCAACTGCCAGACAGGTAAAAGTGGTACTGTAGAGCTAACATCATAGATCCCAGCTGCAGAAGATAATCAGGTGCTCCCATATCAGGGGAAGAAGGGGCACAGTTTTGCATCTTTGCCCTGGGCACTGGATGACCTTGTCCTGGCATTGGGTGCTTACATAGTTCCAAGGCCAACACCACTTGATCGAGCCAATAAGAGGACATCAATGGTCATTTTAGCTGTCTGTAAGGATGGCATTCTGACCAACACTGTAAGGGGCATACTTTCCACCAATGACCACCAATGTAAGAGGCATATTTCCCACTGACCAACAATGAATTGGTTTAAGCAGGGGCTCTTCAAGATCTGAACACACTTTTAGGAGTTCCTCTGGGGGAAATAGATTGAGAAAGGCTGCTTTAAATATATAAAGACAATTAGTTAGTGTAGCGATAGCAGTCATAAGCTTTTTCAGCATTTCAGTTGCCATGATGTATTCCATACTTCATTAGCTACCTAGGGTAGGGTGTATGATGTATGGAGTACAACATTATACACCAGTAAATTGTGTGCTGAAAGATTATTCATTATATGAGGAATGCCAACTAGAAGATTTAAAATGATTTAATATTTAATCATGGGTTTACTTATTTTAATAATTGCTTTAGATTAGTCTTGAGTGGAATGTACGTCTGCTTTTTGAGAAATATGATTTACTATGGCATGGCAAAACCTATGTGCGTACCTAATATGTGGAAATCAGTTACGTAGTTCTTTTTTTTTGCTACAATTTTTTATTTTTCTAATTGTGATTGTTATTATTTTACACTTCCTTGCAGCATCATTAGCCCTAATTTTGGTTGGAGCAGAGAACAGCAGAAACTATCAGCACATTTTAAAGCCTAGCTTTAGACTCCCCTGTCACCCTGGAGCCACCACCAAAACCCATCCCTCTGCACTGGAGTCACCAACAATTCCCTCCCCAACCTGGAACCACCTCCAAACTCTACCTCCTCCCAGAGCCACCACCAAACCCACTGACACAATGAAACCACCCCCCCGCCCAAAACCTTTAGCCATCTTCAAAACCCAACTCCACCCCAGAGCAACCACCAAACCCCCCCTCCTCCTTCCCAGAGCCACCAGTAAACCTCCTCCACAATGGAGCCACCACCAAACCCCCCCCCCCCCCCAACACAGAACCACCTCCAAACCCTATAGCGATGCCACAATGGTATATCTTCCTCTGAAGTTTACTGAGAACCTGGAAGTATCGACCTCCTTGGTGTCCCACTGTGCTTACTGGTTCCTGCTGCTGACCTCAATACAACTACTGGGTCCTGTGGTGACTCAACAGGGACCAGGAGGTCAACACTCCTAGAGATCTCAGTTTTTCAGAGACTTCAGAAGGGACTTTTTCTATTGAATAGAGCAGTGTTTGTTGGTACAGACAGCAGGAGAGGCAGATATTTACTATTTTCAGGTAGACCTTTCTTGGCATTTGTCTTTCTGGCAGATGGCAAAGCAGTCAAAATGCTGGAGTTCCACTTAAAATTACTTCCATGATGTCTTGTGCACAGATATATTGCATTGTATTGTAATGGAGAGAATAGGTGCTACATGATTAGATGCCTGATAATCAGAACATTTTGTATCAATGCAAAGTTCCTCCTTTTATATTTGAGCCTTGAGGAAAGCCACGGCAACTAACAAGTAATCAGCGAACATCGGAGAGATGTTTCCATTACAGCAGGAGGAAGGCACAGCTGATAATGTACGGTAATATACCAGAAGAATTGAGTGCGTGAAACCTTACTGCAAATTACTGGGGTGGCGGTGTCTGTGACAAAGAAACAATTTACTTTATTTTGTGTAAAAGTTTAAAAAAAAAAAGAAAAAAGAAAATAGTCGAGCAGTTTCTTGTTTCTGAGTAATGAACAGTTTTCTGTCTTTCACTTCAAAGAATCTCATTAAGAATAGAAAATAGACTTTTATTCATAAAGTGGACTTGAACTCAGAAAGTGAAGATTTGCTTTGCGTGGATCATCTGGAAATGTTAATTCTACCCTGAAAGATATACCTTTCATCTTAAAGAAGAAGTCTTATTTCTTTTTTTATTACAGTGTTCTGTCCTTCAGAGGACAAAGTACAGGGAGTCCTTTGTCCCATCTTCCTATCTGCTGTAGAGCTCCTAAGGCCATCTGGCAATGCAGTTAACAAGATCATCCTAGGTACCCCATCTTCCTAGGTGCTGTGGAAGGCTATCTACATGGTCTGACAGGACTCCTCCCGAATCCATCCGACAGCGCAGCTAAAAAGGATATCTTCCTAGGTGTCCTATCTTCCTAAGTGCTGTGAAAAGCTAGCTAGATGGTCGGACAAGAGCCATCCGACAATGCAACTAACAAGGAGATCTTCATAGGTGTCCCATGTTCTTAGGTGCTGTGGAAGGCTAGCTATGTGGTCGGACAGGACGACTCTCAAGGCCATCCAGGAACACAGCTAACAAGGAGATCTTCGTAGGGGTCCCATCTTCTTAGGTGCGGTGGAAAGTTAGCTACCTGGTCAGACAGGACTTCTTCCAAGGCCATCCAACAACACAGCTAACAAGGAGACCTTTCTAGGTGTTCCATCTTCCTAGGTGTTGTGGAAGGCTAGCCAGATGGTCAGACAGGACTCCTCTCAAGGCCATCTACCAACTCAGCTAAAAAGGAGATCTTCCTAGGTGTCCCATTTTCCTAGGTGTTGTGGAAAGCTAGCTACGTGGTCAGACAGGACTCCTCCCAAGGCCATCCAACAAAGCAGCTAAACAGGAGATCTTCCTAGGTGTCCTATCTTCCTAGGTGCTGTGGAAAGCTAGCTACATGATCACACATGACTCCTTCCAAGGCCATCAGACAACACAGCTAACAAGGAGATGGCTGCATTGATAACCATGCTCATCTCCAGCTCCCAGCACTTTCAAAAGGCATATGCCAGAAAGAGGAATACAGAAGAATGGAAGACTGCCCCCCCATTCCTTCATTCCTTTTGCTGGCGCTTGTCTCTGGAAAGTGCTAGGTGCCACATACAAGCATCAATTGCAACCATCTCCTTGCTGGCTGCATTATCGGATGGCCTTAGGAAAAGTCTTGTCTGACCATGTGGCTAGCCTTCCATAGCACTTACGAAGATAAGAATGTAAATCTCCTTGCTGTCTAGATTATATTGGTTCCTTCTGTGTCTTGTGTACTACGACTTTGTCCAATGAAAGAAAGTCCCATATTTTTGGGTTGTCACCAGGACAGGAACAGGGGGGAAATCTTCCGATGGAAACTAGTTCTGGTGAACCCAGTGGCAACCAGGCCTTATATTAGAGGAATTTCCTGTTTTTGCTGTGAGACAGGAAGTGAAGGCCAATCTCTCCAAAGGGACAAAAATGGTGAAACAAAAACTGCCTGAATTCGAAATTGAGTAAAAAAAAAAAAAAAAAAAAAGTATGCCTTTAGTTCTACTTAAAAAAAAGGTGTCACAATATAAGGTTAGGTTCAGAGACCAGTTGCTACAGCAGTTGTAAGGCTTACCTGAAACCAGCAGGATTGGTACACCAGCGGCCCACCCTGGGAATGACGCAGGCTCACCTGAGGTGCGGGGTCTAAGCATCCACCGGTCTTCCCCAGAGCTCCGAATGGTGGAGATGGATTTGGCTGCGTGTGAATGCCAGGTCGCAGATCTCAGGATCACCCCACCAGTGAATGAGTAGGCTGGAAACCAAAAGCGGATCAAACAGTTCAGGGATCAAACAGAAGCGGAGTCAGTCACAAGCCAAGGATCGGTCACCAATGGTAGTAGATAGGATGAGGCAGAATCGTAGTCAGTAGCAAGCCAAAGGTCGGTAACGTAGATGAAGACAGCAGCAGGAACAGTAAGCAGGATATTGGCTGGTAAGGCACAATAATCTGGCAAGGAGGAAGTGCATGGACATGGCTTTTATAAGGAAGTTCATGGGAGGAGCAAGGAGTTCAAGGTTCAAGAGAAATCAAGGCACAAGGCAGGATTATCCAAGAATTGTCAAGGGAGCTGTCCAGCATTCCAGATAGCTCAGTGAGAAGAGACATTGCCTCCCACTGCAGAAGGACCAGGTTCAATCCCAGGCTCTGACAAAAGGATTGGGGGGGTAGGAGTTTTAAGGGGAAGCACACAACATAAAAAGATCTGTTGCCCACTGAATGGTATTTATGAGTGTAGCTCCTGGTCCACAGTGCTGGCTGCTGGGCTATTACTGTTGCTGCTGCTGACCTTTATCTCATCTCCCCTTCTTTTAAGGACTAGGTGGCTGTAAAGAGCACATTTAAACTCTGCCCACTCCCCAGGGAAAACAGAGGAAGGGGATATGGGCTTTTGTGCATCCTGGGAGTGACAAGAGCCTGCTGGGAGAACCTGAGACTTGTAGGGAATGTAGTCCACAGACAGACCGATCCTGTGTATCAGTATGGCAATGGAACTTCTCATCCCAGCACAATCGGGGCTCTCTGAAAAGGAAAAGGAAGGTCTGTTCCCAGGCTCAAGGCAGATGTGGTGAGGACGAGGACATTGTGTGATAGACCGTGCAGCAGACTGCTAGCAGAAAGTATTGCCACAGCATCAGGATGGGGGAGTAGCAGACATCTCCTGGTGCATGAGAACAACACTGCCACTGACTGGTACCCTGGTCTGATCATTAGTGAGAACGCTGCCTGATTGTTGGGGAGAACGTCACTGTTGCTGACTGTAGTCACCGCCATTTTGTGCTGCCTGATCCAACATGTGGATAAGTGGTCTATGAAGTCTCCCTCTTTGATGCGGTGGTTTGACCCTTTCTCTTACTGCACATTATACTGGATACAATTAAGAAGATTTTTCTCCATGCAGGTCCCACTTTTTGGACCCCTCTGATCACTATGGGGTGGATATCTGAATTCAGCTTTTTTATGAGGGGGTGAATTCTTAGAGGCTCTTTAGCCCTTGATTCGTTGTACCTTCCTGACTGTGATATCCTTGATCTGATGTATATGGTGGATACTTTCCTCTTTGATGGGTGGCGCTTTTATGTTATCTTTTGCATTATCCAGTTCATCTACAATATTACTAAAACTTTAGACAGAAGTGGATCCTGAAGAAGTTGGGCAAAATGTCGATCTGCTGGCTCTTCGTTCCTTTATTTGATTGGAAGTATATGTGTTCTTGACCTATACTGTAGCTGATATGGAATGTTTGTATACAAAAAAATACTCTTTTGATCTGTCTAAATAAAACTGTTTTTATACTATATGTTCAGGTTTGTGTTGAGTGATCGAACACCTCAAAAGTCCCCACTGTTTCATGACTCCCTCTCTTTTTTTTTGGGGGGGGGGGTATGGAATTTTTTGTTGTGCCTTATAGTATTTTTTGGGGATGGTGCTAGTAGATTTTTAATGACAAGACCTCCCACCCAATGAATTCCACTTTTGCTTGACTGGTGCTGCTGCCTAATCACTAATGAGAATGCCACTGTCGATGACTGGTGCTGTTGCCTGATTGTTGGGGAGGACATCAATGTGGCTGACTGGTGCCGTTTGACCATTGGGGAGAAGGTCACTGTTGTTGACTGGTGCCGCTGCCTGATTGTTGGGGAGAATGTCACTGTTGTTGACTGGTGCCACTGCCTGATCATTAGTGAAAACATCATTGTCACTGACTGGTGCCGCTGCCTGATTGTTGGGGAGGATGTCACTGTTGCTGACTGGTGTCACTGCCTGATTGTTGGGGAGAATGTCACTGTTGCTGACTGGTGCCGCTGCCTGATTGTTGGGGAGAATGTCACTGTTGTTGACTGGTGCCACTGCCTGATCATTAGTGAAAACATCATTGTCACTGACTGGTGCCGCTGCCTGATTGTTGGGGAGGATGTCACTGTTGCTGACTGGTGTCACTGCCTGATTGTTAGGGAGGATGTCACTGTCGCTGACTTGTGTCACTGCCTGATTGATGGGGAGGATGTCACTGTCGCTGACTTGTGTCACTGCCTGATTGTTGGGGAGGATGTCACTGTCGCTGACTTGTGTCACTGCCTGATTGTTGGGGAGAATGTCACTGTTGCTGACTTGTGTCACTGCCTGATTGTTGGGGAGGATGTCACTGTTGCTGACTTGTGTCACTGCCTGATTGTTGGGGAGGATGTCACTGTTGCTGACTTGTGTCACTGCCTGATTGTTGGGGAGAATGTCACTGTTGCTGACTTGTGTCACTGCCTGATTGTTGGGGAGGATGTCACTGTCGCTGACTTGTGTCACTGCCTGATTGTTGGGGAGGATGTCACTGTTGCTGACTTGTGTCACTGCCTGATTGTTGGGGAGGATGTCACTGTTGCTGACTTGTGTCACTGCCTGATTGTTGGGGAGGGTGTCACTGTCGCTGACTTGTGTCACTGCCTGATTGTTGGGGAGGATGTCACTGTTGCTGACTGGTGCCGCTACCTGATTGTTGGGGAGGGTGTCACTGTCGCTGACTTGTGTCACTGCCTGATTGTTAGGGAGGACGTCACTGTCGCTGACTTGTGCCGCTGCCTGATTGTTGGGGAGGACGTCACTGTCGCTGACTGGTGCTGCTGCCTGATGTTGGGGAGAATGCCACTGTCACTGACTGGTGCTGCGCTTTATCATTGGGAAGAATGCTACTGTTGCTGACTGGTGCCACTGTCTGATTGTTGGGGAGAATGCCGATGTCGCTGACTGGTGCTGTCGTCTGATTGTTAGTGAGAATGCTGCTGTTGCTGACTGGTGCTGCCACCTTATCACTGGGGAGAACGTCACTGTTGCTGACTGGTGCCACTGCCTGATAATTAGTGAGGATGTCACTGTTGCTGACTGGTGCTCCTACTTGATTGTTGGGGAGGATGTCACTGTTGCTGACTGGTGCCCCTACTTGATTGTTGGGGAGGATGTCACTGTTGCTGACTGGTGCCCCTACTTGATTGTTGGGGAGGATGTCACTGTCGCTGACTGGTGCCACTGCCTGATCATTAGTGAGGACGTCACTGTCGCTGACTGGTGCCGCTACCTGATTGTTGGGGAGGATGTCACTGTTGCTGACTGGTGCTGCTACCTGATTTTGGGGAGGACGTCACTGTTGCTGACTGGTACCGCTGATTCATTGTTGGGGAGGACGTCACTGTTGCTGACTGGTGCCGCTGCCTCATTGTTGGGGAGGATATCACTGTCGCTGACTGGTGCCATTTGATTGTTGGGGAGAATGTCACTGTTGCTAGCTGGTGCTGCTGCCTGATCATTGGGGAAAATGTCACTGTTGCTGTTGTCTGATCCTTGGGGAGAATGCCACTGTCACTGACTGGTGCTGCACTTTATCATTGGGAAGAACGCCACTGTTGCTGACTGGTGCCACTGTCTGATTGTTGGGGAGAATGCCGCTGTTGCTGACTGGTGCTGTCGTCTGATTGTTAGAGAGAATGCCGCTGTTGCTGACTGGTGCTGTCGTCTGATTGTTAGAGAGAATGCTGCTGTTGCTGACTGGAGCTGCCACCTTATCACTGGGGAGAACGTCACTGTTGCTGACTGGTGTTTCCGCCTGACCGTTGGGGAGAATGCCATTGTCTCTGACTGGCGCTGCACTTGATTACTGGGACGAACGCCGCTGTCGCTGACTGGTGCTATGACACTACAGGCTGCCAGTTATGTTCCCACCAAGTATGAAGATCCAGTTAATAGTTTTATATCCTTACAGGACCATCTAAGAATTCTTCCTTACTGCTCTACTTGTATATATTGCATATAAAGACAAGGCAGTTGGAATGTAATTTCCTTCTTAATAAAGGCTGTCATTTAATCTAATATTATGGAAAATTATTGTATTTTAAGAAGCCATAAATTATATCCGACACATTCCACAGTGTAACGTTTCTTCGTCCTTGCGGCGATTACAAATGGCAGCGCCGGATTTTGGCAGGAGACTCTCCAACCGGAGTTTGTTTATTGGTACTTAATGAAATGCAATTAATCTAAATCACTGGTGGGCAGGATGCATTTGTTGAAGACTGATAATTGCAGGCTGGCAGTTGACTCTTTAACAAATGAGTCGATCCTTCACCCGCAAAAGTCACTGGATGGTCGCAAAAAAAAAAAAAAATCTCTTTAATGACTACCAGTCTCTGTGGGCCTTGTCCAGTTTGTATCCAAAGTATTTATCAATTTGCATTGTCCAGAGAGAAGACAATGAACTCAACTTACCCATCAACTGCATTGCAGTTTTATCCAAAGGGTTCTAAAAACTGAACTCTAGTCTAATAAAAAAGACACAAATTATTGCAGTTCTATAATCATTAATGCATCATTAATTGTATTTTGTTATTAATGCAAGCAGTGTAATTACCATAATTTGACCTTGTATGAGCCTTGTGCAGTTCCTATACAGGGCTCAGACTGGGGAAGAGAGAAGCAGTATGAGAAGCAAGTCACATGTGCTAACAAGGAACATGCTGGCAGGAGGAGAGAGCAGACTCATAGAGAAATTAGCTCATCAGGGTGCTGTTTCTTTTTTTCACTGTCCAATCTGTGGCAGAGGGACAAGACCTAGCTGAATTACTTAATGACAGCAGAGAACAATCTATTGCTCTGGCAGATAGCACTGTGTTGAGTGACAGAGCTTTGTAAATATCAGGAGTGAATGGACAGAAACACAAATCATTTGGCAGTTAAGCCAACTACTTTAAAGTGGTACTAAAGGTTAAACTTTTTAAAAAGAAAATAAAAAACATGTCATACTTACCTGCTCTGTGTAGTGGTTTTGCACGGAGCAGACTTGATCTTTTTCTTTCAGGGTTCCCTGCCTGCACTCCTGGTTCCTCCCGCTTGACTAGTGCCCCCAATAGCAAGCCGCTTGCTTCAGGGGTCCTGGTGCGTGCTCGCCCTCGAACCCGGCTCCATGCATCCATAAGACCCATAGCGCCATGGCTCGGCCTCACTCACTCCTCATTGGCTCAATGGCTTCAACCAATGAGGAGAGGGAGTCCTGGGACAGCCAAGGCTCTCATGCATATCACTGGACCGAGAGGGAGCTCGGGTAATTATTAGGGGGCTCTGCTACAAACAGAAGGTTTTTTACTTTCATGCATAGAATACATGAAGGTAAAACACTTTCTACCTTTCCAACCACTTTAAGTGTAATTCATCTGTATATCTAGCTATTTCAAATTTTGTTTGATGGCTTAAGGAAGAATTCCATTGGTCCAGCTTGGACCAATGTAATTATGGATATACAATTCCTGTGGAATTCCTCTAGAACAGTCGCTTTCAGCACAGAAGATCCCTTGAACTAATTTTCCAGTCTCAGGGAACCTCTGCTAAAAATGACCATATCTACAACTCATGATACATTAGTGTGATGGTCAGTGGGTTACACTCGTGGTCATTGGGAAGAATTACCCTCTTACAGACAGCAAAAAAGTTCAATGATGCGAGTGGGAACTTATCTGAGAGGCAAACATTACTTATTCTTCAAGAAACATTTAGCAACCTCTGGAGAAACCCTGCCCTTGAGGAACCCTTGAAATGATTTTCAGGTCTTGGGGAACCCTGGTTGAGAAACCCTACTCTAGAAGCTGGAAATCACTGGGCTAGGCACTTCTAATACAGTAATCTCCACTAGTTTCTGGGTCCCATGCCAAGCAGAAGCTTCATTATGAACACAGAGGGTTGGCTGTTGGGCATGGGTAGTTGGATAAGATGGAGGGCATGACATCACCACCCTGCCTCTCCATCTCTTCCAATCAGAGAGTTTTTATTTTTTACAAAACATCCTATAATGGATGGATTTTCCCATCAATAGGTCAATTCATCCCATCCATTTGCTATTCATTTTATTGATATGGTTCTACTGTTTACCTGCAATTAGAAAGGCAGCAGTTCCCCAGTAAAAGAACAAAGGTTCTAAGGTCCCCTTAAAAATATTTTTGCTGTCGTAGCTTTATTACAGGGGAAATACCTACAGGAAAGTGACTACAAATATGTGAAAAAATTCTAGCTGGATGCTATTGTGGGTGGTCAGGCCTTTGGACGCAAGCTGAGGTCCTTATCTTGCTCAAAAACAGAGACATGGTGAAGTAGAAGGCTGTTTGCTCTACTTGATGCTCACATTTGTCTCAAAGAGCAATACAGTATGCAAATTCAAGGTCTGAATTTAGCCAATTTGCTCTTTTTCCACGGCAGGATTATTATTATTATTATTATACAGTACTTATATAGCTCCAAAGGGTATGCTCAGCGCTGTACAATAGCAAGGGGGACAGAACATGAGACAAGACAGTAACAATACAATACACGAGGGGTTCAAGGGCCCTGCTCTTTAAGACTAGCACAGCCTTGGAGTAACATGGAGTAACCCTTGCAATAACTTTACAGTCTCAAGGAACCCCTGCTAATAAATACTATTTATACAGGTCACTGATTATTGGTGTTCTGGTCAGTGGGGGAGAATGTTCTTTGTGTTTGTGATCAGTTGGAAGAAAAGATAGCTAAAAAGACCTTTTGTCTCGGTGGTATGTGAACGTCAGAAATTGAGCATTGCCCAAGGAACCCCTAGCCACCTCTGGAGGAACCTTAAGGTTCCATGGAACCCTCTATGAAAGGAAAAGGTACAAGCGCATACAAATAAGTCCCCCAGTTCTATATATGTCAAACAGGCTTCAGCTTCATCCAGCACCTCTCATCCACTCATGAGCTTAATAGTAGAGGTTACTTATGTGAGAGGCAGAAATTTCCCGTTGCTCAAGGGACTCCTAGCAACTTCTGGAGGAACCCTAAGGTTCCATGAAACCCTGGACTAGGTCATCACTGCTATAATACTGACCTTATCGCTGGAGGTGACTTTAATACAGTACAAGAATCTCTAACAGATAGCACTATATGACAGTCTGACTCACTCCTGCAGTACGTGATCAAGCTTAAAGTATATAACTTTCAAAAACTTTGGAACTCACAGGCACCTGGAGACACTTGCACCCTGTGGAAAGAGGATTTTCGAATTTCTTCTTCCCCCCATGGGACTATATTCAGGTTCCATATAATTCTGGTTAGTAGAGCACTGTTATTACATATCGACCATACAAACATTTCCCCCATGGTACTCTCAGACCATGCTTTACTAGGACTTTCGTTGGCCAACAAAACCTTTAATAAAGCCTAACCTTCATTGAATTTTCCGCTACACCTGTTTAAATGTAAAACGTCTCCAAACCATTTCAATTATTGGAGTATGATTATTACAATTCTCCCCACAAACAGGTTCCAGTGCTTTACTGGGAAGCAGCTAAAGTGGTTCTGAAAGGAAAAATGATGGCTTATTCCTTCACCCTAAAACAAAAAATTCTCACTGTTTTTTGGACAACTTGCACAAATCCCAAAGATGTGTATATTGCAAGCAAAGATAATGCAGTAGCTTTACTAAAGGCAAACAGCCTGTTCACTTTGCAAGGGAATTTGCTCTTTGTAAGGGAATTTACCTTAGCTTAGTGAATGTGTGGAACTCTGCTTTTTTCATCCTCCAATCATGGGCAAGCAAAAATACTGTTTTGTTTATTTATTTATTTATTTATTTATTGCATCTGATCGGATATGCTTTGCAAAGTGAGTTTTCCCCACATTCTCTAAACACTGGGGAAGAATCTCATGCAAAGTGCAAATCCCTTTCAAAGGCTATTTGCCTTTAGTAAATCAACCCTGAACAGGGGCGGGCTGACTACTCATGGGGCTCCCGGGCAATAGGGGATCATGGGGCCCCTGTGTCCTTGCCCAAACTCAAAAAAGCCTATGAAAAAGGTACCAGGGGCATCTCATGGGGCCCCCTACTGACCCCGGGCCCTCGGGCACTGCCCGAGTTTCCAAATGGTCAGTCCACCCCTGACCCTGAAATGTCTGACCCAAATCATGCCACCTGCATGCTACACAGACCTGTGGTTTGTGTATGGGAAAATATGATTGACATGGAGCGCATTGAGCAATATACAGCTTGGAAGCTTGGAAACAACTCGGGCAGGTTGTTGGCAAACTTGGGGAAGGGTCAGCACTGACCTCATCAAATTACAGCTCTTAGAGATGAGAAGGTTAGAAATAAAACTAACATTATGGATATTGCAGAAGTCATTGCACCATATGACAGCAAATTGTACTCATTCAACTTTTTCTGAACCAGTGGGTGTAAGCTTTGCCTAAATACAAAATGTTGGGTTGTCACCAGAACAGGAATAGAGTTGAAGCTTTCAAATATGGCCGCTACTTCTGGTGACAACCTGTAATTTCCTCATTTAAAGAGTTTTTCTCTCACTTCCTGTTTTGGCTATGGGACAGGAAGTGAAGGGAAATCTCCCCAATGGGAGACAGAGAAGCACAGAGATCTAATGATGCTATCACTCGGTCTAAAGTTATGTAATAAATGCAAAAAAGTTTTATTTAGAGAATTAATTATAATGTTGATGAGGGGGGATGGGGGGCAGGGGAAGACAAAATAGAAGCAGATTAAATTTCAGCTTTTAATTTATTGGCTGTTGCATTTAATATTATGAGCCTGTCACGCGATGAAAAGGTTAATAGAGTTTCTGAAAAAAACAACTTTGTACATCAACTTCATGAACATAAAGCAATTTTATGGCGTGCAGATTCTGAGAGAGCTGTCGCCAGATGTGTTTTATGTACAACAGAAAACCTCCCGCAGGTTCTTCTAGTGCCGGCAATCTAACATGTTCTGGCTGAGGGCAATTTGCCGGAATTTGTCATATTTGTACTGGTGTGTCTCCCGTGTGGATCTAAGCTTTGCCTTATTTTCTGTTCACTGTCTTCATGATTAGTGAGATGTACCATCAATTATTTATTCAGATAGGAAGAGGGGGCTGGGGCAGGAAAGGAGAACAGTCTTTTGTACCGATGCAGGGTGAATGTAGAGTGAATATTGAGTGGATGATGGCACATGGAATTACTCATTAGGGGTGATTAACTAGGGGAGCCATGTCTACTAATGGGCTATCCAAGGGTGGGATTAAGGGATGATTAACTATAGGAGTCATATCTACTATAGAGCTATGCAAGGGTGGGATTAGGGGGATGATTAACTATAGGAGCCATATCTACTATAGAGCTATGCAAGGGTGGGATTAGAGGGCTGATTTACTATAGGAGCCATATCTACTATAGAGCTATGCAAGGGTGGGATTAGGGGGATGATTAACTATTGGAGCCATATCTAGTATAGAGCTATGCAAGGGTGGGATTAGGGGGATGATTAACTATAGGAGCCATATCTACTATAGAGCTATGCAAGGGTGGGATTAAAGGGCTGATTTACTATAGGAGCCTACTATAAATCAATACTGACATGGGATCATCAGGATGATTTACTATAGAAACTGAGTCTACTATAGATTTATACAGGGATGAGATCATATCTGATCTCTGTATACAGTAAATCAATAGTAGACATGGCCCTTATAGTAAATCATTCCACCGATCTCATGCTCTATAGTGGACATAGTAAATTAGCCCCCAGATCCCATGTTTGTATAGCTCTATAGTTTACATAGCTCCCATAGTGTATCAAACTCCTGATCCAATGCCTGTATAGGTCTATAGTAGATAGGACCCCTATAGTAATTCAGCCCCCTGATCCCATGCCTGTATAGATGTATATTAGACATGGCCTCTATAGTAAATCAGTATCAGCCCGCTGATCCCATGCCTGTGTAGATGTATATTAGACATGGCCTCTATAGTAAATCAGTAGCAGCCCCTGATCCCATGCCTGTGTAGATGTATATTAGACATGGCCTCTATAGTAAATCAGTATCAGCCCGCTGATCCCATGCCTGTATAGATGTATATTAGACATGGCCTCTATAGTAAATCAGTATCAGCCCACTGATCCCATGCCTGTATAGATCTATATTAGACATGGCCTCTATAGTAAATCAGTATCAGCCCCTGATCCCATGCCTGTATAGATCTATATTAGACATGGCCTCTATAGTAAACCAGTATCAACGCTGATCCCATGCCTGTATAGATCTATATTAGACATGGCCTCTATAGTAAATCAGTATCAGCCCGCTGATCCCATGCCTGTATAGATCTATATTAGACATGGCCTCAATAGTAAACCAGTATCAGCCCCCTGATCCCATGCCTGTATAGATGTATATTAGACATGCCTCTATAGTAAATCAGTATCAGCCCGCTGATCCCATGCCTGTATAGATCTATATTAGACATGGCCTCTATAGTAAACCAGTATCAGCCCGCTGATCCCATGCCTGTATAGATCTATATTAGACATGGCCTCAATAATAAACCAGTATCAGCCCGCTGATCCCATGCCTGTATAGATCTATATTAGACATGGCCTCTATAGTAAATCAGTATCAGCCCCCTGATCCCATGCCTGTATAGATGTATATTAGACATGGCCTCTATAGTAAATCAGTATCAGCCCGCTGATCCCATGCCTGTATAGATCTATATTAGACATGGCCTCTATAGTAAATCAGTATCAGCCCGCTGATCCCATGCCTGTATAGATCTATATTAGACGTGACCTCTATAGTAAATCAGTATCAGCCCGCTGATCCCATGCCTGTATAGATCTATATTAGACATGGCCTCTATAGTAAATCCGCTGCTCCAATGCTTGTAAATATCTATATTAAACATGACCTCTAAATAAATGAATTACTGAAAGACATTTGCTAAGTGCAGAACACCAATGACATGAGATAACATCCCGACAGTAGTAATTTAGGGTGCAGAGCACTAGATATCTATTTGCAGCCTTTTTCCCTCTTCTAGTAAGCACCACCGAGTTGGATCAGCTCACTATAGAATAGATCAGTCCTACCTCCAATGTCCATGCAAAGTCAGCCACAAACCAAAGCTGACGGTCAGTGGTGGCAAGCTCCCTCCATTGGCATCCGTCCAAGTGTCAAAGCATCTACTCACAGTCCTGGAACAAAACTTTGTTGTTTAGTATTGGATATTCTGGAGAAGGGTTACTAAGCTGCAAAGACAGTCTATGCCTGGACTTGTAAAGTAAGATCAAGGAGCATATCAGGTATGTCCCGAATTACCTTTGGATCATTATTCAGGTCTTCAGTGGTGGAATTTGTTAAACTGGGTGTGGTTTTACAGTGACACTCCCTAATTACCAACAATATGCCTCTGAGATGCATTCTCTTACCGTGTATTTTTGTATACCATAACGGTTCCTCTAGTTTTATCTTGCAATAGCTTGGTATGGTTTTATATCTTATATTTAACATGATTTTTTTTTCTTTTGAATATCCCTGATTTGTGATGAAACTTGCTTAATAATTTACAAAGCCTTTGAGTGCTAAAAGCAAAAGCTCCTTAGATCATTCAATGTGTGCACAACTTTAGAGGTCCTCCATGGTCCACCATTTCACATTTCTCAGCAGGAGGATGGCTCAGTCTGCAGCTTCAGTCAGATAAAACAAGCCTCAAAGCAGTCAGTGGCTCTGCATAATCTCCATAGTTCTCTAGGAATCCTTTGTCACGTATTGAATTCACATATTGATTGTGTATTTGTAAATCAACGATATATTAAACAGTTGTTAAAATGTACATGCTTTAAAAAAGAATTGGACTCAATCCCAAAGTTTAAATGGTTAGAAAGAGGATTATTCATATTAAAGAGATTGATTAAGACTCTAAGCTCTAAGGCTTCAGGTACAACGGTGCATATGTTTTTTCATTACTTTGGGCGCCATGTCTGAGGGAGCCTATTCTTTTTAAAGTGATACATGTCATATTTGTCTGCTCTGTGTAGTGGTTTTGCACAGAGTAGCCGGGATCCTCCTCTTCTCGGGTCCCCCGTTGGTGCCCCTGACCCCTCCCTTCTGCCAGGTGCCCCCACAGCAAGCAGCTTGATATGTGGGTACCTGAGCAGGCGCGCTCCCAAGCATTGGCTCTGCATGTACATTTACATATAGATTCTCAGCTTGGCCCTGTTCCTCCCTCTCCTGATTGACTCACTGGCTGCGATTGACAGAACTGGGAGCCAATGGCTTCTGCTGCTGCCTCAGCCAATCAGGAATGAGAGACTCTGGAGAACCGAGGCTCACCTGGACATTGCTGGATTGAGAGGGGGCTCAGGAAGGTGTTAGGGGGGCTGCTACACACAGTAGGTTTTTTACATTCATACATAGAATGAAAACAATAATTAACAGACTCCTACATTTTCCCTAGATTACTATACCCTGTACTAAATTACAATCTGACGTAATCTCAATATACTGATCTACTCACAATATGCTGAAATACACTTAAAAAAAAATTTATTGAAACCCTAACTGAAACACATTTAGCTTCCTAAAGAAGGGGTGTCAAACTCAATTTCATTGCAGGCAACATCAGCATCTTGGTTGCCCTGGCCAGTTGTATCTGAAAAATGTCCAGAGCATCCCACTCCCCACGTTACATCAAATGTCAAGGCCACCCACCATTAGAACTCAAGAATCCCCCACCCATCTCTATATCACAGTGCACCCTCCTTACCTTGTGCTACTGCTGGAGGCAGAGCTGGGAAGCAGAAAGTGAAAGGTCTGCTATTTTTTAAATAAAACACTTTTTTTATACCTTTTTTCATCTTTTTTATCATCTCAGTGCTACTGATCTCTTGCAGCCTCCAGGGGCGGACTGACTATTTGTTAACTCGGCACTGCCCGAGGGCCCGGGGTCAGTCGGGGGCCCCATGAGATGGCCCTGGTACCTTTTTCATAGGCTTTTTTGAGTTTGGACAAGGACACAGGGGCCCCATGATCCCCTATTGCCTGGGGGCCCCATGAGTTGTCAGTCCGCCCCTGGCAGCCTCTTTACTTTTCTGCCTACATACACTGTAGTAATGGTTGGATGGCATTTCTCAGGGCAGATTTTCTAATAGGTGACCACAGTGGATCATGCCTGTGTAATGTGTATTGAAATGGCTAGATTTTGTCCCCATCAGAAGCCCATGTGACAGAGTGCCAATGCAGAAGGAGTATTGTCAACCTGCAACAGGAAATGCTTGTACAGAGACGTCATGACAGGATCATCAATTATTCTTTTGATGAAACCTGCATATTTAGAACATTTGACTTTTGAAATGACAATAACATTTCACAGCTTACATGAGATGTTTGTGATTGGGTTTACATCTACTTTAAAGAACCTTGATACCAAGAATGATAGGAGCTGCATGTGGTTTAGGATGTGGTGGTCACAAGGAGGTCAAAGGGGGTTCAATTCTGAAAGGGACTGGCCAATGGTCTCTGAGACAGCTCACAGTGTTCACTGGAAAAGAAAAAAGGTAGGTGGGAGAGCCTTTATTGTGTAATGGGTTGACCAAAAGAAATGACAATGAGCCCAAAAGTTTGGATTAATAGGAAAAAAGAATAAAATAAGAAAAAAAGAGACTTACATCTATTAGGTTGCAGTCACCGTGTGAGTTAGGAGCATTTACTGCGCATGAACATATGCAGATGGAGAACACTCTGTCTCCATGGAGGATGAATGTGGACGCTCTTGACGTGACGAGGGTCCCAGTCTTGAATCCTCTTGCAGCACTCTGAGATGAATGGTTGAACCTGCTACGTTTAAGGAGGTCGAAAAAAAAAAAACCTGTTAGTGGCCCAATCAGCATAGGCATCCGTTGTCATGTGACTAAGGATAGGTCAAAGTCATTTGGTTTAAAGAACATCAAAATACTTTATTAATTAATATTTTTGGTGATATAAAGTATCTATTCTTAGACACTTGACAATGGCACCCTTTGGAAATGATAAATAGCTGCCATCTTTCATCCCTTCACCTGCAGAGCAGAAAATAACGATTAATGGTTGAACTAGGCACGTTTATGGAGGTCTAAAAAAACCTGTTAGTGGCCCAGTCGGCATAGGCATCCGTTGTCAAGTGTATAAGGATAGGTCAAAGTCATCTGGTTTAAAGAACATCAAAATACTTTATTAATTAATATTATTGGTGATATAAAGTATCTATTCTTAGACACTTGACAATGGCATCCTTTGGAAATGATAAATAGCTGCCATCTTTCATCCCTTCACCTTCAGAGCAGAAAATAATGATGAATGGTTGAACTAGGTACGTTTAAGGAGGTCTAAAAAAAAACCTGTTTGAGGCTCAATCGGCATATGCGCCCGTTGTCTAAGGATAGGTCAGAGTCATCTGGTTTAACGAACAACAAAATTCTTTATTATTTTTTATTATTATTGGTGAAATAAAGTATCTATCCTTAGACACTTGACAATGGGTGTCCTCTGTGAATCAGACCAATTACGGGTTTTTTTAGCCCTCTGTAAACATACCAGGAGCTGCGTGTAGCTTTCTTAAGACAGGAAATGAAATATAAAGTTTATTTGTATTCAAAAACACGAGCGTTCTCAAGGGCAAATTTAGAAAGCCTGGAACACCCTTTGGAAATGATAAACGGCCGCCATTTTTCATCCCTTCAGTTGCAGAGCAGAAAATAATTTGCACATCTGGAAAGATGCAAGGGATTCGTATTTCATATATATACATTCACGCTGCCTTTTGTCCTCCAGTCTTTTAAATTATGTGGGCCAGTGTATCTGGTTGTCATACTTTATCTCCATTGTCTTCCAGATCATGCTGTTGAGTGACCCTGATGTAGAGAGCAGTATATGGATCAGCTCGGATGCTGGAGCCACATATCAAAAATACAGAATTAACTTCTACATACAGAGTCTCTTGTTTCATCCCAAGCAGGAGGACTGGGTGCTGGCGTACAGTCTGGACCAAAAGGTAAAGAACACCATTGTATTTTTTTATTGCTGTGGAAATCAATCTCCTAAATATGTTGTAATGTACTGTATATGGGACTTTGAAGGTACCCCAACATACGTAAAACATTGATTAGATATAGGCTGATTGGGTTGATTAAGGATAATGGACTGGTCTCCGATCCCTTTTTCGATATTTACCGTAGGTATAAGTTAGATTTGCAAGGTCTTTCAATTTTAGCCCCAGTTTTTTTTGGGGGGAGGGACAGGTCAGCTTTATTGGGGATCTTCATCCGATTTTGCAGGGTGGTGCATCTGATTTCTTTCTATATCTGTATGAGATTGCATTGGGATTTCTGTTATTGTTTTACAGAACCTGAGAAAGTGGGGTTTTTGAATCCACAAAAAAACATTGGGGGAGATCTACTAAAATCGATGCACACAGAATCTGGTGTAACTGTTCATAGCAAACAATCAGCTTCTAACGTCAGCTTGTTAAAATTAAGCTCTAACAATAAAACCTGGAAGCCGATTGGTTACTATGCACAGTTGCATCAGATTCTGTGTGCACCAGTTTTAGTCAATCTCCCCCATTGGTATCTGCCACCAGGCCCCCGTCTTCATCAGCATGCAAGATAATGGAAGACCTTTTGTAGATGAATACATGAATATAATGCTGGAGGGTGTAGGCAATGGTGGTAGACTGTAAATTAATTGCTCTATTCATTGTGTAATGTATTGCTCTGTGATATTGTATTGACATTTTTTGGCCTATATATTATGCATTTTAAAGATCTCTCTCTCTCTCTCTCTCTCTCTCTCTCTATATATATATATATATATATATATATATATATAACATTTTACATTATATTTATTCAATTGTTTTAGATGTGTAAGGGAACCTTTACAGTCTCATGTATTTTGGTGTTTGTTTTGTTATGTTGTGAGGAGCGTTGATGCCAGATTGTGTGACTCAAGCAGTCTTAGATATTTTTTCTTGTTTTTTGGGTCAAGCTGAAGGCTAATATAACACATGTAAAAGAAGGATAGAAAACAAAGTGATATAATGGAACAAAGTGCTGTACTTGAGGACTTCCTGTTAGGTAGGAGGACTCTTTTATCTTCTAGGTTACCAGTGTGGTGAGCTCCCAAAAAGGGCAAGTGTTGCCACAAGACTAAGCTTCTGTAGGCCCTTTTTCATTCAATAAAGTTTCTCAAATACCCAAAGAAAGAAAAAGGAGTCATTGACAAAATTAGTATTAGAACAATTCTTGATGTCTCAACCTGGAGGTCCAAGTAATAGATGAAAAGGTTTAAGAATTCAGTGCTCATACCTTAGTATCTTACATTGAGCTGGATGACAACATTGGAGAGAACATTTAGGCATTTTGTGTCTTGCTTAGAGGCTGGTACATCTTGTGTTAGCTGTTTGGAACTCTTAAATATACAAGTCCTACTCAGACGTAGACCATACAGAATGCCTGCTGTTACCTTTTATTAGACAGGTTTATTCATGTGTCCCTCTATGATTTAGTTTCACTTTTTTATTGAGGTGGAACTAACCTTGACTTAGTGGCTATGTCTTTTCAAGTGCCATTCCATGACTAAGCCCCTGTTAGTGCGGCGAACCGCAGGGTTGCTGCTGGAGCAGTACTGGCTGGAGCCATACACCTTAACAAGATTGGGTCATTGGGCGGCGTCCTGCCCTCGTTATACTGGCACTCCTGGTTTGGTGATGTTGGACACCCGCTTTGAAGCGGGACTGTAAGCTTTCCGAGGCCCCTCTATGATTAAGTTTCACTATGTTACTGTCAGGAATGGATTCAGCACTGGTGGTGGGACTCTCCTGCCGTGTGGGCTGCAGTACCAGAGCTGACCAGCGGGTGCTCTCAGCACTGGTGGTGGGACTCTCCTGCCGTGTGGGCTGCAGTACCAGAGCTGACCAGCGGGTGCTCTTAGCAGCCAGAAGCTCACAATCAGCCAAACCTGGGGCTGATTACAGAAAGGTGTATATAAGGCATGACCAGGCCTGTGCTCTGCGCCTTGGTGTATGTTTCCCCATGAGCCCCTGTATCCTGTTCCTAGTGCCTGTGAGAAGATACCTTGTTGCCGACCCTGCCTGATTCTGATTCCTGTTGACCGTCTCCTGTTCTGACTACTGGCTCATCCCTGACCATCCTTCTGCCTGATCCTCTGTACTGCGCTGTCTGTGAGTTACTGAACCCGGCTTGTGACCTTGACCATCCTCTGCCTGCTCCTTTGATACCTTGCTGCCCGCACGTTGCTGACTTGGCCCGTCTGACCACACTCACTACTCTGCCATCCATCCATCCTGCACGGATCCAGCCGTACCTGCACATACCTCTGGCGGATCCCTCTATGACTAGCAGGTGTACTCAGGGGCCGCAACCTGGTTCCTGTCTGCTCCAAGTCCATCCCCACCATCAGGGGCCCTGGTGAATAGCAGACTGGGACTTAGACTCCGCGCCCTGGGGAATCCTGCCCTGAGGACCGCTAGAGGTACCACCAGGCAGTCGTTACAGAACCCTACGGCCGGCCTGACCATTCCACCTCTCCAGCCCTGACTACGCCTGTGTTCCTGCACCTCCTAAGATTAGTGGAAGGTTAGTTTGCTCACTGTGCGTTTATATATATATCTGGGTGGCTAATAATAACCTGTATTATACTATACCTGAAACCTGCGTTTCCCTGTGTCAGTCCACACCTTTCTGGTCATTCCCTGATTCCTGACAGTTACTGAGGTGGAAATACCCCTGGCTTAGCGTCTATGTCTTGTCAAGGGCCATTCCTCCAATGTCCAATGTGACCTCTTGGCCAGAGAAAGACATTCTCATTGTCTCATTGTTAAGCTTTGCTCTTAAGGAAAGCCAGTCCCTGATAATGAAGTGAAACAAAAATGGTCACAGATCTGTGCTTAGACTGCACTTTTATTTTCAAATTTTTAAAATGGCTGATGAGGTCATTTTAAAACACCTAACCTCTAGGCCAGAGACATGTAGTAGATCTAGAGAGACTTGGGAGCTGTTGGTCAATCTCAGTTCTGAGAAGACCAAACAGTACATTAGATCTTTTTGATTCAAGGTCCATGAATGTCACCCAATTCAGGTGTAAAATTATCCCCAAAAATGTATAAAAAAATCAGGTTGGAATGACCTATAAACATGGCAAAATGAAAAGCATAATTATTATCTTTTGTATCTATTACCTACTATTATCTCTGTATGCCCTACATTGTGCTGTATATACAACCCAGTGTGTAAATAATAGTTATTCTATAAACATTCACCCAAACATATTCTCAAAATGCCTAAATTAAACCAGATTTGAATCATTTAATTCAGTGTGTTGCAGGGGAATTTCCAGGATTGTTGAAGGGGGACTTCACTGCATCTGAGCACCACAAGAAGAAAAAAACGCTATTTAATTCATTTTTAGTATTCAAAGCAAGCTATCCCATCCATCCATATCTCCATGCTTTATTTCACTGAGAAATCATTTTGAAAAACACCCCCTAGCATTTTTATTCCAATAAGTAAAGGTTTCCTTGAAGATGTATGTCCAACCAAATACTTTTTTTTATCAGTTTTGGACAAAATGGGAAAAGCTTTGAACCCCTGATGGGTTTTTACTGTTTTTTCCAAACTCCCCAACAGCAACACTGATAGAAAAAAAATGCTCTTCTTTTGTAGAGTAGTTCGAAGGCTAGAACTCCTGTCAGATTTCTATTTTTAATCCAAACAAATACATCCAAGAGGAGATGGGACTTCAATATACATTTATACAGAGCACTGAACAGAAAGTAATCATTGGAAGAGCTCATTGGCTCTGGCTAGGCAGCTCTCAAAAAAGCTACCGTCCAATGGGTGCTCCTGGCCAAATGGCCAAACAGTTCAAATCATCGAATTGGTCAATACGCTTCATAGCCAATGTGATTCAGGAGCCAACTCCCCCTTCATTATGCCTACAAAAAAATATAAATAAGAATGTAAATAAGATAATAAAATGATACATTTTCATATAATTGATCTAAAGACATAAAATAATCATGAACAATAATTATGTTTATGGACAATATGTATGTAAATATGAGCAATATAATGATAATTTAATTAACGAAAACATATATATAAATATTCATGAATAAGTAATCATTAGATAAATTTGGAGCTATTAAAAAGACACTTCATAAAACATAAAACAAATGGTAATAAAATATATCATTTTTATGAAGACCTTTATACAAAATAGTCCATAAGTTTGAAAATGGGCTGTTACAGCACACTGTATCTCATAAAGTACATTTTAAATGTAGTTCTGCATTTGTAAGCATGTAACAATCCTTAATGTTAAAACCATGTAGCAAAGAAAACCAAACTCATGCCATTTTTATAAGTAGATAATGGAAGTCTGTTTAAACCAAACTGATACACATTAAATGATATTCTGCATGCCAAGCAATTGTGCAATTCTCAGCAGGCAAACAATCTACCAGCGTTTGGATCTACCATGAAGCATGCCTACTGAAAAACACATTTACATTTTAAATCTAAGTATGTGCGAACCCTTACCTTGTGAAACAACCCATTCCGTTTGAAATATAAATGAAAGGTAAAACATTAGAGTATATATACTATATGAATATATATACAGTATATATATATATATATATATATATACAGTTGTGTTCAAAATAATAGCAGTCAGACATCACTAACCGGATCAATCACTGTTTTTGGTAGAAATGATATTTCTACATGGCAAATAATTTACTAGCAGGTGTAGTAGAGTAATAGAAATCCAACAGACCCAACAGTCATGACATGCATGCTGCTGATTCTGTGTCATTGAATCACTCATTGAAAGGGGCGTGTTCAAAATAATAGCCGTGTGGAGTTCTATTAGTGAGGTCATTCATTCTTTGAAAAACAGGTGGCAATTATTGCCCTTATTTAAGGAAGGAAGGCAGCAAATGTTGTACATGCTGGTTACAGTGCATTTCTCTCTGAAATTCTGAGGAAAATGGGTCCTTCCAGACATTGTTCAGAAGAACAGCGTACCTTGATTAAAAAGTTGATTGGAGAGGGGAAAACATATAAAGAAGTGCAGAAAATGATAGGCTGCTCAGCTAAAATGATCGCAAATGCTTTAAAATGGCAACCAAAACCTGAAAGACGTGGAAGAAAGCGAAAAACTACCATTCAAATGGATAGAAGAATAGCCAAAATGGCGCAGACTCAGCCAACAATCAGCTCCAGGAATATGAAAGAAGGTGTGACGTTCCCTGTGAGGACTGTTACAATTAGAAGACCCCTATGTGAAGCCAAGCTATCTGCAAGAAGTCCCCGCAAAGTCCCACTGTTGGGAAAAAGACATGTGCTGAAGAGGTTACAATCTGCCAAGGAGCACATTGACTGGCCTAAAGAGAAATGGCGCAACATTTTGTGGACTGATGAAAGTAAGATTGTTCTTTTTGGGTCTAGTGGGCGGAGACAGCTTGTCAGACGACCCCCAAACACTGAATTCAAGCCACAGTACACTGTGAAGACAGTGAAGCATGGTGGTGCAAGCATCATGATATGGGGATGTTTCTCATACCACGGTGTTGGGCCTATTTATCGCATACCAGGGATCATGGATCAGTTTGAATACATCAGAATACTTGAAGAGGTCATGCTGCCTTATGCTGAAGAGGAAATGCCCTTGAAATGGGTGTTCCAACAAGACAACGACCCCAAACACACCAGTAAACGTACAACATCTTGGTTCCAGACCAACAAGATGGACGTTATGGAGTGGCCAGCCCAATCCCCGGATCTTAATCCAATAGAAAACTTGTGGGGTGACATCAAAAATGCCATTTCTGAGGCAAAACCAAGAAATAGAGAAGAACTGTGGAATGTAGTCCAATCATCCTGGGCTGGAATACCTGATCACAGGGGCCAGAAGTTGGGTGACTCCATGCAACACAGATGTACAGCAGTTCTCACAAACAGTGCGACTACAACCAAATATTCATGAAGTCATGCAAAGGAAAGCAAAATCTTCAAACATTTCTCAGTTTATATAGTGAATGTTTGAGTTTGTAAAGAAGAATACAAACATTGCTATTTTTTTTGAACCGTCTAATATTCACTTTTCTTCAATTTTTTTAGAGGAACAACACAAATTTGATTTGATTTGGAATAGAATGTGTCGTGTTCCCAATGCATTTGTGTGGATGGAAATAAAAGCTATTAGAAGGATTTTGAGCTGTATTCACTTTTTTCAACACACTGCTAATATTTTGAACACAACTGTATATATATATATATATATATATATATATATATATATATCTTTTTAAAACATTTTTATTACTGATCTCATAATCTCTGTTCTCAGCTGCACAAGGGGCTTAGAGAGGCGAGGGTGTAGAAACAGCCGTGTTCTGATCTTCCCAGTGAATAGCTGTTCGGAGGGGGGAGGGTGTCAGAACAAGTCTTATCATTGGAGGACAGGCAGACTGTGCTCCCAGCACAGCCAGGAAACTCTACACACTGGGATTGATGTGCTTCTATGCCTAGCGTGGTCAGTTTAAAAGAGGATAGCTGTAGGACTGGCAGGATCAGCAAGTAATAATACGAGAACAGGATACTTTTTAACTCAAATATTTGATACAACAGATACATATCAGGAATATGAAATATTGGGGTAACATACTCTTTAAAGCTTACAATTTTTTATATATAGGGTAAAAATGGCTTCATGATTACTACAAGCTACTACATGTACTTTGATCCATTGGGAACTCAAAAATTCCTATACATATATATTGTTCTTGATGATTTTTTTGGATCAATCAAAAACTTTTTTGTATCCGTGATGAAAGGTGGTTTGGCCACTGAATCACATTGGCTGTTTTATAACTGACCAAATAAAGCAACTCTGGACTTTTTCCCCCACTTCTGGTCTGATGAAATCGATGTCAGCAGGGCAAGAAGTGAAAGGAAATGTCTTACAGAGACCTGGATTCCAGTAAAAAAAACTTGACTAGAGTCCTAATTTTTTCCCACTTTATATGAGTATAAAGGATAGGTGCACACTTTTGTTGTATCTGAACGCATTGTTTCAATATAATCTGTGTACTTACTTTTTCTGAGCATGCATAAACATGAGCTTCATTTTTCAGATTGTTCGTGTGCTGTATAAATATAGTTGAAGGAATCCATTAGATAACATGTTGTTACTCCTTCTCCTACATTCACAGGTGTTTACGTAATGCTGAACACTAGAGATGAGCGAATCGAAGTAGGCGAAGTGGAATTCGAGTCGAATATTGGCCGAATCCGAAAAATAGCCTACTTCGGACGCGCGAATCGAAATTTTTCCTAAAATGGCGGCGGACATGTGCGGCGACGGAGCGGGGATGTCTGGGAAGGCGCGCAGACAAGGCGCGCTGACCCATAATGCATTCCTTAATGACATGTGATCGCATTAGCCAATCAGCAGCCAGCCAGCCAGCACTGTGTAATGGTCGAGCTATAAATAGCGGCCATTTTAGAATTCTTCATTTGCCTCCAGTCATTCAAGAGAGGCAGACCGCTCTGTATTAGGGACAGAGTTAGGGCCACAGAAACGTTACTTGGGGACAGAGAAACGTTACTTAGGGACAGAGAAGCATTACTCAGGGACACAGAATTGTTAATGAGGGCCACAGAATCGTTACTTAGGGCCAAAGAAACGCTAGTTAGGGCCACAGAATTGTTACTCAGGGACAGACAGAATTGTTACTGAGTGCCAGAGAATTGTTACTTAGGGCCACAGAAACGTTAGTTAGGGCCACAGAATTGTTACTCAGGGACAGACACAGAATTGTTACTGAGGGCCACAGAACTGTTACTTAGGGCCACAGAAACGTTAGTTAGGGCCACAGAATTGTTACTCAGGGACAGACACAGAATTGTTACTGAGGGCCACAGAATTGTTACTTAGGGCCACAGAAACGTTACTCAGGGACACAGAATTGTTACTGAGGGCCACAGAACCGTTACTTAGGGCCACAGAATTGTTACTCAGGGACAGACACAGAATTGTTACTCAGGGACACAGAATTGTTACTGAGGGCCACAGAACCGTTACTTAGGGCCACAGAAACGTTACTCAGGGACACAGAATTGTTACTGAGGGCCACATAACCGTTACTTAGGGCCACATAATTGTTACTCAGGGACAGACACAGAATTGTTACTGAGGGACACAGAATTGTTACTGAGGGCCACAACCGTTACTTAGGGCCACAGAATTGTTACTCAGGGACACAGAATTGTTACTGAGGGCCACAGAACCGTTACTTAGGGCCACATAATTGTTACTCAGGGACACAGAATTGTTACTGAGGGCCACAGAACCGTTACTTAGGGCCACAGAATTGTTACTCAGGGACAGACACAGAATTGTTACTGAGGGACACAGAATTGTTACTGAGGGACACAGAATTGTTACTGAGGGCCACATAACCGTTACTTAGGGCCACATAATTGTTACTCAGGGACAGACACAGAATTGTTACTGAGGGACACAGAATTGTTACTGAGGGCCACAACCGTTACTTAGGGCCACAGAATTGTTACTCAGGGACACAGAATTGTTACTGAGGGCCACAGAACCGTTACTTAGGGCCACAGAATTGTTACTCAGGGACAGACACAGAATTGTTACTGAGGGACACAGAATTGTTACTGAGGGCCACATAACCGTTACTTAGGGCCACATAATTGTTACTCAGGGACAGACACAGAATTGTTACTGAGGGACACAGAATTGTTACTGAGGGCCACAACCGTTACTTAGGGCCACAGAATTGTTACTCAGGGACACAGAATTGTTACTGAGGGCCACAGAACCGTTACTTAGGGCCACAGAATTGTTACTCAGGGACAGACACAGAATTGTTACTGAGGGACACAGAATTGTTACTGAGGGCCACAGAAACGTTAATCAGGGACACAGAATTGTTACTGAGGGCCACAGAACCGTTACTTAGGGCCACATAAAAGTTAATCAGGGACACAGAATTGTTACTGAGGGCCACAGAACCGTTACTTAGGGCCACAGAATTGTACTCAGGGACAGACACAGAATTGTTACTGAGGGACACAGAATTGTTACTGAGGGCCACAGAACCGTTACTTAGGGCCACAGAAACGTTAATCAGGGACACAGAATTGTTACTGAGGGCCACAGAACCGTTACTTACGGCCTCCCATTGCTGCTGTCTCCATCGCCACACTCTGCCATGTGCCACTTTCAGGTCTCTTCACACTGCTGGTGTGTTGAATTTTTTGACATAGGGTGCTGGCAGATTACGGGCCTCCTATAGCTGCTGCCAGGCCCCTAATCTGCCATAGGCCCCTATATACCGCCTCCTCATGCTGCTGCCAGGTCCAGAGTCTCTCATGGGTCCCTGTACGGCCTCCCATTGCTGCTGTCTCCATCGCCACACTCTGCCATGTGCCACTTTCAGGTCTCCTCACACACTGCTGGTGTGTTGAATTTTTTGACATAGGGTGCTGGCAGATTACGTGCCTCCCATTGCTGCTGCCAGGCCCGTAATCTGCCATGGGCCCCCGTACCGACTCCTCATGCTGTGACGTTGCAACAAGGTGGAATTCAACCCTACATATGTTAGACCGCCTTTACGAACAGCAAAAGGCCATCACAGATTTCCTGATGTTAAAAGCGGATAAAGGTACTCCCTGTGTAACTTAGATGTCAGCCATTGGCAGCTCATGCGTGACACCTGCGCTTGCTCAGGCCCTTTGAGGAGGCCACGCTATTCGTGAGTCGGCAGGACTATGGGATGAACGACGTCATTCCTCTGTTGCACGTCCTGGAACAAATGCTGTTAACAATGGCTGGTCAGGGTGCGGTAGACGTGGCGCACAGATCTCAACGCCACATGACCCCTGTGGGGGCAGGACAGGAAGAAGAGGAGGAGGTAGAGGAGGACATTGGTGCTCAGGAATTATTGAGTGAAATGGGTGGTTTTTCCACTCAGCGGACAGGAGTGGAGGAGCAGGAGCATCTGGTAGAGGAGGAGGAAGAGGAGACAGAGGACCCAGACGCACCGTGGCAGTATGCTGTGGAGATGGAGGCAGGGAGTCCCTCGCATTCCTTGGCACAAATGGCCCATAGCATGCTCGCTTGCTTGCGTACCGACAGCCGAATAATAACCATCAGACAGAGGGATGACTTTTGGCTGTCCACCTTGTTGGACCCTCGCTACCGTTCAAAAATGGTGGCCTTTTTCACACCTGCTGAGAGGGAGGCCAAAATAACGTACTATAAAAACCACCTATGTAGTCAGCTGGTCTCTGCCTGTCTGCGCCAACGTCCATCCTCAGACACTGTGGGCCCTGTGCGCTCGCGTTCCGCTGCCATGGCAGCAGGGGAGGGGTGGGGTGGTAGGAGCAGTGGCAGCTCCACCAGCAGCAGCTGCCTCAGTCTGCAGTCGATGATGAGTAGCTTTCTTCACCAGCGCAGTGAGGAAACTACTAACCAGCAGCAGCAGCAGCAGCAGCATCAGGTGGACCTGCAGCAGGACCTCAAACAACAGGCTTAGGCCTACTTGGACAGCACCCTGCCAACCGAGGTAGACAATCCCCTTGATTACTGGGCAACGAAACTTGACCTTTGGCCCCAACTAGCTGAATTTGCCCTTGAAAGGCTGTCATGCCCGGCCAGTAGCGTGGCATCGGAGCGCGTGTTTAGTGCGGCAGGAGGTATTGCAACTCCGCGGAGGACACGACTGTCCACCCAAAGTGTGGAGAGACTGACGTTTGTGAAAATGAATCAGGCGTGGATTAGTCTGGATTTCAAACCACCAGTTCCTGACACAACTGACTAAATCCGCCATGAATCATGCCCCAAACATGTGCCACTTTCAGGTCTCCTCACACTGCTGGTGTGTTCCATTTTTTGTCATAGGGTGCTGGCAGATTATGGGCCTCCCATAGCTGCTGCCAGGCCCCTAATCTGCCATGGGCCCCTATACCGCCTCCTCATGCTGCTGCCAAGTCCAGAGTCTCTCATGGGTCCCTGTACGGCCTCCCATTGCTGCTGTCTCCATCGCCACACTCTGCCATGTGCCACTTTCAGGTCTCCTCACACTGCTGGTGTGTTCCATTTTTTGTCATAGGGTGCTGGCAGATTACGGGCCTCCCATAGCTGCTGCCAGGCCCCTAATCTGCCATGGGCCCCCGTACCGACTCCTCATGCTGCTGCCAGGCCCGTAATCTGTCATGGGCCCCTGTTGTCGCTTGTTGGCATATTCCGCTCGTTCAGATGCTCCTTCTCCTGCTACTCCTCTTCACGGATTCCGTCAGCAGTCTTTCTTGGAATCCGTTTCCAAGAGACAACAGTTTGCGAGCACGCACCCGACGGTGCAGAAGCTGAACGTCCTCCTGTCCAAGTTGCTGCTGCCAGGCTCGTAATCTGTCATGCGCCCCTGTACCGCCTCCCCATGCTGCTGCCAGGTCCAGAGTGTGTCATGGGTCCCTGTACGGCCTCCCATTGCTGCTGCCAGGCCCGTAATCTGCCATGGGCCCCCGTACCGACTCCTCATGCTGCTGCCAGGCCCGTAATCTGTCATGGGCCCCTGTACCGCCTCCTCATGCTGCTGCCAGGTCCAGAGTGTGTCATGGGTCCCTGTACGGCCTCCCATTGCTGCTGTCTCTATCGCCACACTCTGCCATGTGCCACTTTCAGGTCTCCTCACACTGCTGGTGGTTTCCATTTTTGTCATAGGGTGCTGTATGGCCTCCCATTGCTGCTGCCTCCACCGCCACACTGTGGCTCCACACTCTGGTTTTGGCCCCGTGACTGCCCAAATGAGTGAAGTGTGCGGTGATTCTAAGATCGACGGCACTCATCTGCATGTCATACTGACTGACAGTATTATTTCTCTTCCCCAGCAGACTCCAAGGGCATTTAAATTAAAGGTACAGTGTTCTGCACTAATATTAAGTCTCTCTGAAGCCTAGAAACACCCTTTTTTAAGTTAAATTCACAGCGAATATATTCGACTCGAATCAAAATTTTTCCACGAATTCGCCGAATCAGTCGAATCGAATTTTTGAATACTTCGCTCATCTCTACTGAACACCATTCAGTATTGTGGTATCCTGAGCCTAGAGCAGAGTGAATCCAGAATTGGAGTGGTGACTCTAAGCTTAGTGGTAGTCACAACTGTTTCAATTGATTGTTATAGTGTGGTGAAGCCCCGTTGGGTTTCTGAGAGAGTTATCTGGGGTGGAGAGAAAGCAAAAGAGCACCAAGCCATAGGAAAATGTCCAGTTTGATTTTTTTTTTCCACAAAAAAAGGGTCTACCAAAAGTTGACATCCAACACGTTTCAAGGACCAAGCAGGTCAATGGCTTACTACGGAGCTGGTAAGCCAGAATGGGGCTGAAAGTTCCAGAGGCTACGCTATAAAAAGCATACCTCATTGAGAGTTACCATTATTTATATTAAATGGTTCTGTAAGGGACCGCCTGGCGACACCACTAGCACTCCACTAATCAGGCGTCCCCAGCGCACGGAGTCTAAGTCCCAGAGTACTTGTTCACCAGAGCCCCTGATGGTGGGGATGGACTTGGAGTACCCCGGGACCAGGACGTTCTTACTGAGGACACCCGTCAGTGGTAGGGGTGGTCGCCAGGGGCTCCCTCGGGAGAGAGCCTGATATGAGGAGGTCTGGGAACCCCGCTGAGAGGAATGGATGGATGGATGGATGGATGGATGGCGGAGCAAGTGCAGAGTCAGGCAAGCCGGGTCGGTAACGGGGAGGACAGCACGGTACAAGGCAGCGGGCAGAGAATAGTCGGGTCACACGCCAGGTCAACAACAGTAGGTCAGATCCAATAGGGGACATACGGAAGAGAGGTCAGGCAAAGCAAGGGTCTGAGCAGGAGAATTCAGCAGTGGTCAGGTACAATCCGGGTCAGCAACTTACAGGTACAGGTTCAGATTCAGGATACAGGATACAGGGCAAGGACAAGACCAGAAGGCACTGAATGACAGCTCAGGGCCGTTTAAATATCGCGCCCTGCGCTGCCATTGGTGCCCAGCGGGCGGCCGCAGCTCCTACTGCGCATGCGTGAACTCACGCGCCGCGGCCGGCCCAGACCTAGAGCCCGCGTCCCTGCACAGGGCGGCATACTGCGCCTGCGCCGGGACCATCGCGGCGGGGATCGAGGGGATCCCTGACAGGTTCTTTATAGAGCAAAGATCAGGTTCTTAAAAAAAATATTTTTTTTTCAAGAATCTTTTGGCCAATGTGGTGATATCACAGGTCTTTCCTCTTTTTCCAGACTGGCAGCGGTACGCGGTCTTTACTCATACATTGACTGGTGCTGACGTAATGATGTTTGAGTGCCATTCAGTGCTGTGGTACCCTGAGCCCAAAGCAGGTTGACTCCAGAATTAGAGTGGTGAAGCACTGGACTCCAAGCTTAGTGGTAGTTATGGCTTTATCAGTTGATTGTTACAGTGTGGTGAAGACCCGTTAGGTTTCTGAGGGAGTTTGTTGATGTGGAGAAAAAGGTGGAAAGCACCAAGCCGTAGCAATATGTCCAGTTGGATATTTTTTATTGCTAATGACCTCATCCTCTGCTAAATTGGAGCTGTGAGTTTTCTGGAGCTGTCTCTGGATGGTGTGGGATCTTACCTGGCCGGTGGAGGCTAATAAACATGCTTTTATGAATCTTGGAAAATGTGAGTGGCCTGGTATTTGTTTTTACGTGCTTTATGGTTATTAGCAATCTTACACTATATGCAATATTTTCCCTTTGGCACAACGGTGGAGCTGGTTTGGAGGTACCGACCAAGGAGGAAGTGGAAGGATCATCATAGCTCTGTATGGTGGAATGGAGGTCTGGAGGCTTTAGAGGGGGTGTAGGATCCCTGAAAGTCCTAAAAGGCCTACTATTCACCATTATCTGGTGAGTGCGGTTTATGTCGGTTTGCACTGGTGGATGGTGGAAGCACATATCACAGAAGAATATTTCTTTGTCAAAGCACTGTGGAGTCTGGGAGGAAGGATTTTGAATTTTATATATTTTTTGAGTTGTGGACACAATTATATATATATAATAATATATATATTTTTTTTTTGGACACTATAATATATATCTACTTTATATTTATTCGGTTTAGGTATTGTTTTGCGCTGTTTTATATTTTTGTCTTCTTATTGAGAGTTACCCTACTTATATACTTATATTGACTGTGTCAGGACCTGTGTCATTACTTGGGTCACCTGCTTGTGACACTGCTGTTCCCAGAGTCAAAGGGTGCAGTTCCAGTGGCCACCAGAGGGTGTCTCCCAGCAGCTGGGCTGTCTAAGTAATTGGGTTGCACCTGATGTTGGCTACTGGGAGGTATATATTCCCACTCTTGACTGAAGATTAGTGCTTCAGGGTTCTTCCTGCGAGCCTTGTCCCTGCCTGAGCCTGATCCTTGTTCCCGACCCTGAGACCTGTTCCTGTGACCTGCTCCCTGCATCCAGCTCTCCCAGTACCTTGCTCCCTGCTCCCTTTGTTTCCTGTCTTAGTCCTGACCTTGCCCTGCTTATGTGTGCTCCCTCCATTTGTATATAGTTAGTTATTTTATTGTTTAAGTTGCTGCACTTTCACATATATTTTTCACTTTACATTAAGTTAATGTTGATGGTTTAGTGGTGTTGATGCTCTTGGTGTTGAAAGAGTGGTATTTATGCTGATAAACTTCATTTAACCTTACTCAGCCTGGTTTCTGATTTCTTAAGGTGCAGGCCGCTGATCTGGTCCCCCTTGATGGATAGCTGCTTTTGGTGTCCCTGACATAATACTGAAGCCACTGATGATCAAACCGGTTGCACCTAGGAGTTAGGTCTTAGCATTTGCTAATTGCTGCAAGATGCATTCTGAGGAGGCGTTGTTTTATGCACTGTTTGTGGCAGAGGACGGGGAATATTGCAGCCCAATTTTGAAAGAGTAGATTAGGGAGCAATTGTTGGAATGCATCCGTCTGGCTCACTCTCTTTTGATCGAGGCAGAGTTTTGTTTGAAGAAATTCAGCCACTCGTTCAAATTTGTGCAGCGTTGGTTTGTCTAGTATCCCTAAGGGTGGTGATGATTATTCTCCTCCTTTTAGTGTGTCTCAGGTGGAATCTCTGGTGTGGCTATTTGAAGATGACAAACCCTATTTCCTTGAACATTATTCGGGATATTCACGAGAGGCTCTGCTGGATTGTTTCAATGCAGTATATTCTCTAGTCAGACAAGGGAATTGTAAATTTAGTTTTGTTCAGCCCCTACTCCAAGCCTGGTCAGATATTTCCTATTCAGTTCCAGTTAATATGCAACAATCCACTTCTGCCTCTAGAAACCAGTTTGCTCAAAGATCCCGTTTTCCCTTACCCATAGCAACCACAACTGCAGTTCAGTATACTTTGCTTCTAACTGTACATCAGTATCCTGTCTCCCCTAGCTGCACATGTCCTGCATTTAATACAGTGAAAATGTCCTCTATTACTCCACTGCCCCTCATATAATCTCCATCAAACTCATTCAATTCTACCTCTGTACTCTCCTGCCCCCACCTGCCACAATGCCACTTGCTCTGTTCTCGCCTGCTACGATGCTAGCTGCTCCAGTCCAGCCTGCCATGACACCACGTGCTCCGATCAAGCCTGCTACCATGCGAGTCACTCTGTTCCAGCCCATGATAATTGAGCCTTCTGCTTCAGACCTGCCTGTCACTATGGGCCAGTCTACTCCTGACTTATCCTCAGTCCTGCCTTCTGCTGCCTTTTTATATTTGGGATTACCAGCAACCAGGCCTCACCCTACAGCAATTACATCTGTTCAAGTCTGTCTTAGGAGTTCCATCCATCCATCCTTTCGACAGACTGCCTCATTCAACCAAGCGGGGTCCATGTCCTTTTGTCTGAATCACCGTGCATCCAGCCTATGTTACAGTGACCCAGCTGAATCTCAACAATATGTGACCTGCTATCCAGCCTGGCATTGGTTATCTGTCCACCATCTAGTTTGGCTCCATAGACTCTTTGCAGGCTAATCAAACTGACCTCACTGATCCCCTGACCATTGTCCAGCCTGATGGCATGCTGCCTACTAATAGTTTCCAGTCTCCCTCTATACTGCTTGCTGATGGGGTTCAACCTGCCTCTATGCTTTCCGATGAGGTTCAGTCTGCCGCTGGTGCCCTGCTGTCCTCTGCCAAATATTCCTCTGGTGATCTGTTATCCTCTGCCAAGCTTGCCTTTGATGCTTATTTGCATGTTGTCCAGCTTGTTGGTGCTCTGTCTGCTGTTCAGCCTGAGGGTTCTGTTCCTGATGTCCAGCCTGAAAGTTCTCTTTCTGATGCCCAGTCTGAGGTTCCTGTTCCTGATGCCTAGCCAGAGGGTCCTGTTTCTGATGCCCAGCCACAGGGTCCTGATGTCCAGCCTGAGGGTCTTGTTTCTGATGCCCAGTTGTCCTCTGCCAAATATTTCTCTGGTGATCTGTTATCCTCTGCCAAGCTTGCCTTTAATGCTTATTTGCATGTTGTCCAGCCTGGTGGTCCTGTTTCTGATATCCAACCTGGTGGTCCTGTTCCTGATGTCCAGCTGGAATGTTCTGTCTCTGATGCCCAACCAGATAGTCCCGTGCCTGATGACCCGCCTGCCTCTGACAGTCCTGTGTCCAAAAACCTGGGTGCCTCTGAGGGTCCCATGCCTGATGATCCGTCTGCCTCTGGTGGTCTTGTGCCCAACAGCCTGCCTGCTTCTGACAGTCCTGAACCTGATGACCCGCCTGACCTTGCTGATCCTGTGCCTGCTGAATGGTCCTGTAACTGCTGGCCAGCCTGATAGTCTTTCTTCTGCTGCCCAGCCTGCTGGTGCAATGCCTGCTTCCCAATCTGATGGACCTGTTCCTTATGCCCGACCTGATGGTGTCGTGCCTGCTGCCCAGCCTGATGGTCCTCTGTCTGGTTACCAGCCTGATGGTCCTCTGCCTGCTTCCCAGTCTGATGGTCCTCTGCCTGCTTCCCAGTCTGATGGTTCTCTGTCTGCTGCTCAGCCTGATGGTCCTCTGCCTGCTTTCCAGCCTGCCTCTGATGCTCCTCTGCCTGCTGCCCAGCCTGCCTCTGATGCACCTGTGTTCACTGCCCAGCTAGTTTTTGGTACCAGGGTCTCGTCTGCTGTTGAGTCTAATTTTGCTGCACCCCCAAGTTTGTTACATGCCTGGCATGGGCTACCCATTTGGTCTAAGATCCCAAATGCTGCATCTTTTGCAGCCATTTGTTGCACCAAGGTTTGATAGCCCAGATACTCACTTTGGAAGTAAGGACTGCATTCCCATGTTCAGCCCCAGTAGTGGAGGCCTTCTGGGAAAGGGCATAGTTTCATCTGAGCTTTGCCCTGGCCTAGGTGGTATCTCTGCAATCCCAGGTGCATTAGGGGACCCTTGTTGAGTAACCAATGCCTCGGGTAGACCTGTGTAGTTGTTAGAGGGTGGAGCAATTTCTGTCAAACCAGATGTAGAAAGTCTGGTTGTGATGGGACACCTGGCATCAGGGTAATTGCACAGACCAGGGGATTTGGTGTTAGGCCTTCAGCTGGCTTTTGGGGTCTCAGCAGACATGTGCTGCATTGGGGGCATGTGAATTGTGGATGTTGCACCTCATCAGGGATCCAACCTGAGGGGGAACCCAGACAGCTTTCGGACCCTGGCACAGGGGTAATTAGTCAGCTTCCAGACCCTGGCAGTGGATCGAATGACCAATTACCAGATTTGAGTGGCATGCTTCCAGCAGGTTAGAAGACTCTGTCCTAAAGAGTGCAAGAAAGTCCTCAGAAACTAATAGAGCCACCACATCTAATGATTGGTAAGCTGCAATATATTACATTTTTGATTCTGGGTTTAATACTGCTTTAAGTTGTAAATTCTACTGAACGAGCTTCAAACTACTATTTACAAAGACTGAAATCAACGATTAACCAACTGTTCAGTTTGCTCTCACACAATAAGCCTATGTCCTGAAAGGTTTATTCATGACCCCTGAAATGCGCTGGATACCAACTTTTGGTAAACTTTTTGTTGTGAAAAATTAAAATGTATATTTTCACCAATATCTTTTGGCTTGGCATTTTCATCCTTTCTCTCTATACAAAGTGGATAAGGACATCTTTCCAGCGGTATTTGTCAACGACAGTTTGGGCTCAGAGGAGGTGGGTTGAATGATGCTGGCGTCATTCAGCCCAGAAAAATGGCAACCTCCAGTGGCAGAGACTGTTTGGACTGTGCAGGATTAAAGATGAATATTGCAAAAAAAGCTGTTTTCATTCTTTTTCTTTCTTTTTTTTTTTACAGCTCTATTATTTTTACCCTGGAGTTTTGCTTGAATCAATTTTTTAATTTCTATCAGACTGCAAATATAACATTTTGCTTTTAAAATTTCTTCTATACTGCCAAATGGTACTTATCTAACAGTGCACATAGTTTTAAGATATGTATTTTCAGCCTACCAGTCTTTTGAACTGTAATAGCTGCTTAGAGAACAACAAGAATATGGGGAATGATAAAGAATAAAAAGATAAAAAAAAGTAACACATAAAAGAGTAAAAAGCGCAAAATCTAAAAGCACATTGCCTAAGCTAGAGAAAACGTTTTTACTGTCAGTGTTAATAAATACCTGCATGCCTGACTGAATTCAGCACTGCAAAGCTTCTTGTTTTTTTTTTTTAATTTTAGAAAAATGAACTAACTAAATTGCTGTAATTTTCATTTCAAAAAATCATACTAAATCAAAAAAAAAAAACAAAACACAAACTACTCAGTTAAAATTTTTGGCAAAAGAGAAATGCGAAATCTTTTTTTGCACCCCCACAATTTTGCTTTTCCAACACTGGCGTCACCCTCCATGCACTGTACACCCCGGCTTATTCTCGGCAAGCCACTAGAAAAAGGCAAATTGTGAGATAAATGTGCCATAATGTTTAATTATACTGCGCATACTTGCACATTGTGGCAAGAGCCCATTCGGATAATCTTGAATCTGATTAGGGTGAACTGAGTGAACTTTCAGTTGAAAACATTTGCATTGTCTCCTCAACATTATTAGTCTAGCACTACCCCCTTAGGAGTTATTATTATTATTATACAGGATTTATATATTATTATTATACAGGATTTACATATTATTATTATTATACAGGATTTATATATTATTATTATACAGGATTTATATATTATTATTATTATTATACAGGATTTATATATTATTATTATACAGGATTTATATATTATTATACAGGATTTATATATTATTATTATACAGGATTTATATATTATTATTATTATACAGGATTTATATATTATTATTATTATACAGGATTTATGGCACCAACAGTTTGCTCAGCGCTTTACAATATAAAGGGAGACAATACAGCAACAATACAGTTCAATACAAGAGGGTTAGGAGGGCCCTGATCCTGGGAGCTTACAATCTAGGAGTTGCTGAAGTCCTATAGTCCTGCACAGCCAGGCAACATACATTTTCCATTCAGACTTGCATCCAGGAGACAGTAACCAGTCCTTGAGCTTGTTTTTTTTTTTTTTTAAGGGGAATTTGAACTTGGATAGGGTATGGGGGTAGGAGTGTATGGAATGCCCAAGGGTATGGCAAGAGAGGACAATCTTCCTGAACAAGTCTCTTTTAGCAGCAAAAGATCAAATTCTTCTTCTTGGAGAGCTAAACAGCATCTTCTGTAGTACTACTCCAGACCCCAGATACTCCTTATCCAGCTGTTCTGGGTGAATTCCTGGGCAGGGGAACCAGTGCCCGTCACTTTAAGAGAAGACAGCCCTGGGTGATAGATAATCCACCTTCCCAGTGTTCCTTCTCCATACTGGTCCAGGGAGTGCAGGTCTACTGACCATAGGTCCTTATATGGAGAGGGTACCTTGCCAGGGGTGACCCACTGACCATGCACCTTGTCCCCATGCTGATGAAGACAAGGGCCTCTCTTCACAACCATGGTCTGATGGATGTGGGGTTTTAAAAAAAAGGGGGCTCCCAGATCTCCAGCCCTCTCACCTACAGTATGTTTATGGGTAAGAGGTACATAGTACTCCCTGGTTACTCATTTGTACCATACATTTGACAAAGTCCAACCATGTGAAAATCCATCATAAATCCAACAATGTAGATCCACGTAAATGGAGATGAACGGAGCCTGCTGAACCACCAAAACAAAGCAAGCTGATTGCCTATATAATGCATTCTCACCACAAATGACATTTCCCAGCCAGACAACTGAATGTAAACAAAAATGTGGGAGATCCTGTATAATGTCATGAACCAAATAACATTACTCAAGATGGGAATTAAGGCTGAAAGCTCCCCAACATGGTCACAAGTGGGAATATCTATCTAGAACTAGGCTGGATTTCGTCCCAAATATAAGATTTGATTTGCATTTCAAGGAGTAAGCAATCCTATTTTATTTTGCTGTAGATGACGACAAACGAGGTCTCCTGACCCGCTGAAGCAAAAGAAGGGACTGCCGAAATGATGCGTTCTTGGTGGAATCTTGCTGCAAATGGCATTTCCTAGCCAATATCTGGATTTTAAAAAGGGGTGGGGGTCCTGGATGATGCCATTACCCTAGTGACATGACTTGTGTCCTGGTGAAACCCAATCAGGTAATATAGGGTCAAAGCTCCCCAACAGTGTTACAGAGGAGAATATCTATCTAGATCAAATCTGGAGTTGTCCTTAAATATCATAAGATTTGGTTTGTCTTCTCAACTAGAATGCAGTCCTATTGTAATTTCCTGTAGGTCCATGTCAATGACAACAAACAAGGTCTCTTAATCAGCTGAAGCAAAACAAGGGACTGCCAAAATGATGCGTTCTCAGTGGACTCTCACCATAAATAACATTTCCCAGCCTGATCGCTGAATGTAAACAAAGGGGTGGGAGATCCTGGTTGATGTCAATGACTATATTACTTGTGTCCTGGTGACACCCAATCAGGGAATTAAGGGTCAAAGCTCCCCAACAGGGTCACAGATGGAAATATCTATCTAGATCAAATCTGGAGTTGGCCTTAAATATTATAATATTTGGTTTGGCTTCTTAACCAGGAAGCAATCCTATTTTGCTTTCCAGTAGATGCGTGTTAATGATGATGAACAAGGTCTTCTAACCCGCTGAAACAAACCAAGGGATTGCCAAAATGATGCATCCTCAGTGGACTCTCGCTGTAAAATACATTTCCCAGCCGGTAGCTGAATGTAAACAAATGGGGTCTTGGGTGATATCAATGACCAAATGACACCACTTGTGTCCTGGTGACACCTAATAAGGGAATTAAAGGTCAAAGCTCCACAACAAGGCCACAGATGGGAATATCTACCTGGGTCAAAGCTGGAGTTGGCCTTAAATATTAAAAGATTTGGTTTGGCTTCCCAACCATGAAGCAATCCTGTTGTAGTTTCCTGTTCCCACATATATAAAGTTATATATGGGTCTCTGGCAGCTTGGACAGCGTCGATTTCACAACAGAATAACAATCTGCATTTTGATGTTTGACAGTATAAATAAGTAAACTATTTAAATAAAGAATAGGCAGAAAATACAGCAAGCCGGCAGCTGCCTGACACATCTTATCAATGATTTACTCCGAGCATATAAGTTTGATGCTGTTTGTCAGCGGCAGCGATGTTTGCGGGTGACAGCTGTTCATCCATATTGGTCACCCTGGCCGCAGATGTGACACCGCGCTCCGATCGCCCCTCCATTCACCGGGCAGCTAGGGCCACGATCTGTCTTTCTCCTTGACAGCTGTGAAGATAGCAGGAGAGTGACTGCTTGATGGTGGCCATACAGCATGCAGAGGAGAGCCGGGCTGCTCCATTATTCTACTCTGATTACGACGTTCGTAAAACACTTTTATTTCGTGGTCGTTTGAATATTTGCACAGTTGAGTTTGGCAGCATCAGGAGGAGGAAAAAAAGGAATTGTATGCTTATTATTTCAGTTATTTAAAGTGGATCTTTCAATAACATTACATTAATAAATCCCTGACATTTCACAACATACAGCAATGGTGACATTTTTTTCATAAAAGCTCCACCTTTTTCCATATAAAGCTGTCCCTCAGCTCCAATCCAGTGACTTTGCCTAGGCTCAGATGATGTCGTCAGTCTGCTGCAGCTCCAATCCAGTGACTTTGCCTAGGCTCAGATGATGTCATCAGTCTGCTGCAGCTCCAATCCAATGACTTTGCCTAGGCTCAGATGATGTCATCAGTCTGCTGCAGCTCCAATCCAGTGACTTTGCCTAGGCTCAGATGATGTCATCCGTCTGCCGCAGGCAGATCAAAGCATTTCCTCAGTCTCCTCACCTCCAGTGATCAGACTGCAGCGTTGTGAACAGGGGCGGACTGACCATTTGGAAACTTGGGCACTGCCCGAGGTCCCAGGGTCAGTAGGGGGCCCCATGAGATACCCCTGGTACCTTTTTCACAGTGTGTGCCGAAGGGGCGTGTGGGGGGTGTGGTTCTGGGAGGGCATCCATGGACGCCCTCCCAGAACTAGTTGACCACGCTGTAGAAGTCTTTTGGCTAAAGAGGGGTCGGGAACTGTTTAAAGTGGTATTAAACCTAAAAGCAAACATTTATTATATTGCAGCTTCCCAATTCCTAGATGTGATGGCTGCATTTGTTTTCTTTTGTAGTCTTTCTTTCTTTCATTTTCACCTGATGATCCAGACAGTAATTAAACAAGTGCATGCCAGAAATGTCTGTTTCCTTTAGGACGCATTCCTTTATTGAAGAATTAAGTTTCGTCATATTCGTTATGTTGAACCGATTCGTTTTCAGAATTCATTTGTTGGTCTGGGTGGATTAGAAACATTTTTCAGTTTTTCCGGAAGGTTGATACATATTCGATAGATTATTGAATTGAACGGATTCAAATTGGAAGGATTCAGTATTTTCTAGTCCAACCCACCAAGAGAAATGGCATGATCTGATTGGACAATATCGACTGACGCTATGCGCATCCGAATTATTGAATGGAATGACATTTGAATCATTCATTATCTGAATTATCAAACAAATTAAAAAATTGAATGAATTTCTCCAAGGACCCGAACTACTATCGCATCATGTGACATCACCCGTGAACTCATGGGTGTGTGTCTGCCCATTCTAATTTCTTGCCTTCCTGAGTCCTGTCCCTGAGCTACTTACGATATCAAAAATAAAATAATAATATCTACCTTAAATCACATTCCTAATTGCATACACCTGTTTGTAGCCTAAATACTGAAATTTGCACTGTAATTTTCTAACTTTTGGAAAGGCCAGTAAAAACTTGGCTGTGCCAATACAATTTGGAAGTTGTGTCAGTGAATTTCTATCTGGTAGGTTGGCAATGCTGCTTCTGCCCATTCGCAGAAGCCTTTATATTGTGTGAACTCATTCACACAATACAAAGGCTTCTGTGAATGGGCAGCAGAGGGAAGGGAGGGGCATTGTTGCTGAGTGTGCTTTTCTCCTCTCTCAAAGCTGAAGTGTATCTTCCGAGAGTGCAATAAACCTAGACAGAGATCCGGAAAGTGACATACACCTAATTGGACTTAACTCATAGTGTGCCTGCACTTTTTGCAAAGTTGCTGAATTCCTGGAATTCAGCTTTAAGTAATCAGTAAAAATATGAACAAAAAGATATAAAAATACAGTTTCAATATGTAAACTCAAAACATACACTATTGTACCTGTGTGTAGCCTAAATAATGAAAATTGCACTTAAAACTGTAATTTTCTAACTTTTGGAAATGCCAGTAAAACATGGCTGTGCCAATAAAATTTGGAAGTTTTGTCAGTGAATTTCAATCTGGTAGGTTGGCAATGCTGCTTCTGCCCATTCGCAGAAGCCTTTGTATTGTGTGAACTCATTCACGAAATACAAAGGCTTCTGTGAATGGGCAGCAGAGGGGAGGGAGGGGCATTGCTGCTGAGTGTTCTTTTCTCCTCTCTCACAGCTGAAGTGTGTCTTCTGAGAGTGCAATAAACCTAGACAGAGATCCGGAAAGTGACATGCACCTAATTGGACTTAACTCATAATGTGCCTGCACTTTTTGCAAAGTTGCTGAATTCCTGGAATTCTGCTTTAAGTAATCAGTAAAAAAATGAACAAAAAGATATAAAAATACAGTTTCAATATGTAAACTCAAAACATACATTATTGTATCTGTGTGTAGCCTAAATAATGAAATTTGCACTTAAAACTGTAATTTTCTAACTTTTGGAAATGCCAGTAAAACATGGCTGTGACATGCACCTAATTGGACTTAACTCATAGTGTGCCTGCACTTTTTTTGCAAAATTGCTGAATTCCTGGAAATCAGCTTTAAGATCAGTAAAAATATGAACATGAAGATATAAAAATACAGTTTCAATATGTAAACTCAAAACAAATCCTGGTTGTGCATTCAAAAGATACCTCATTCATTTACTCCACGGTATTAGATCTGGACACTTCATTGGTAGACTTTTTCTGAAGAATAGCGAAAGAAGAAAAGCACTAAGTGGAAGCTAAAGCAGGTCTGTATCCACCATATTGATCTCCATTTAGTAGAGTGAACTTTATTGGGTTCGCACTCAGCGATTCTATTTTAATCATGTTTATATATACAAAAACCACGATTCCTGACTTAAGCTCTGTACCTCCTCCGGGTTCCTTTACCTGCAAACAATTTATCCCAAACTTTTTTCTCTTCTTTGGTAATCAACATGCAAATTTTAGCTTTTGATGAATTTTTTTTTTTTTTTATAATCCTAATTAGTAGCAGGTATTTAGTCTAGTAATTAGCCCCCATCAAGTCAATTTGAAATTAAAATAGAGGCCTTGATTAGAAAACTCATTACCGTAGAAGCTTCCTTTCCAAAAAGCAACTTGTTACTCATTCTCCAACTAAATAAATGTGGCGCACCTCCAACACGGTGTCAATTTGCATAAATATGGATAGGATATAAGTGGGATATTTCAGGAGATTATTGTCAATGAGTTTGCTGGATCTGTCAGAGATAAACTATCATAACCTGGTTTAGATAATGGTATGGGATTAAATTAGATTATGGTGTTTGCTAGAAAATCATTTTTTTCAATCAAAATACCTTGTGGCAGTGTCTGAGCTGAATCAGCCTTGATCCCTTCAGATCTCCGAACTTGATTCCAGGATGTAGATGTTTGCCTTTATATTCCTCACAGAGCTCCAAATTCTCATTGCAGAAAATTAAGGGCCAGGACTAGGGGGGGCAGGAGGGGCAGCAGATTTGAGTTCAGTGTCTTTGTGTTGAGGTGCCTCAAAGCTGCAGCCCGTGGAGAACAAGCAGCTGAGCTGACAGCCTGCTCTTCTATCCTTTACTGACCCAACCTGCTGCCTGGGGAATGCACTACGTGACAGTAGGAGCCTGAGCAGAAGAACAGTGATGTCTTCCATGGTGAGGTCCATTGTCTGCACCAGTGGTATACCTTGGGGGGTGCAGAAGGACTGCCCTACCTGACCGGAGGAGATTGAGCTTAAAAGCAAAATGTCTTAGGTGATGAGGTCCTTTGTCTGCACCAGTGGCATACCTACGGGGGCTGCAGAGGGACTGCCCTACCTGACCAGAGGAGCTTGAGCTTAGAAGCAAAATGTCTTAGATGATGAGGTCCTTTGTCTGCATCAGTGGCATAACTAGGGGTCTGCAGAGGGACTGCCCTACCTGACCGGTGGAGCTTGAGGTTTGAAGTAAGATGTCTTCCGTGGTGAGGTACATTGTCTGCACCAGTGGCATACCTAGGGAGGTGTAGTTGGACTTCCCTACTTGACCGGAGGAGCTCAAGCTTAGGAGCAGTGATGTATTTGGTGGTGAGGTTCATTATCCACACCAGTGGCATACTTAGAGGGGTGCAGGGAGATTTCTCTACCTGACAGAGGATCCAAACAGAAGAGCAGTGATGTTTCCGGTTGTGAGGTTCATTGTCTGCCCCAGTGGCGTGTTTAGGAGGGTGCTTTCCACACCAGGTACCTGCACTCTGGAGGTGCAGGCTGGCCAGCCAAAATTTAGTTTTTTGTAGATTGTAGTGTTAGTATCGTAGATCCCAGCTGCTGAAGACAATTGGAGCTCCCGCATCAGGGGAAAGGGGGGCACAGTCTGGCATCTTCACTTTGAGCACTGGATGACCTTGTACCTGCACTGCCTGCCTTGACGGACTTGTGTCAATGGCATTGGTTTGAAATCTGTTTGAGATGCTTTTAAGATCATTCAGAATTTATAGACAGGTGCATTTGACCTTCAGTTGAGCTTCTTTTGACTTGCTTCAGTTGGGTATTCCATTCCCTTAGACTTGTATAGGAATGCAGAATCCAAAAGCCCAATGACACAGGCCCTTAAACTACTGATAAGCAAATGATCTACTGTTCATTTATTATACCTCCTATTGGGTTATGATTAGGAAAATTTTTTTGATTTCCTAGACTGTTGAGGGTAGCATGTGTAAACTCCCCTGTATGACCCTCTAAAGTCCCAATTCCAGTCTAACCTCACACTAATGGTGCCACTGGCAGGTAAAAAATGTTATTCAAACAACCACCATACACAGCATGCTGCCCTCCCCATCTGTAGACCACACAATTGACCCGTTTCACACCTATATATTGAGTTGTAGTGTGATTCTTATGACGAAGCCTGCAGGGGCGAAACATGTCACAGGTGGGTGGTCTACAGGCTGGGGTGGGGGGCAGCATTTTGATGCAAATGTTCTGTCCATATACTACTAATTGGATCACTGCAAACAAATTCATGCGTCTGTCATTCCAGTACTGACATTCCCATGCCGTCCCTCCCCTCTGATGCCCATTCACAGAAGCCTTTGTATTTTGTGAAACTCATCAGTTGTATCGTGTTACTGCTCTTGTGATTGGGTTCATTTACTAAAAGCAAATCCAGTGGTCTCTTTGCAAGGGAATTTTAGCTTAGTGAAAGAGGTGAAACTCATCATTCAATCACGTACAAGCAAAGATACAATGTTTTTAACCACTTGCCTACCAGGCACTTATACCCCCTTCTTTACCAGGCCAATTTTCAGCTTTCAGCGCTGCCGCACTTTGATTGACAATTGCGCGGTCATGCAACATTGTACCCATATGAAATTTTGATCATTTTTTTCTCACAAATAGAGCTTTCTTTTGGTGGTATTTAATCGCCACTGGGCACTTTACTTTTTGCGCTATAAATAAAAAAAGCGCAAAAAATTTGAAAAAAAAAAAAGTTTATTTGTTTCTTTTATAAAATTTTTCAAACAGGTATTTTTTCTCCTTCACTGATGTGCGTTGATGAGGCAGCACTGATGGGCACTGATAGGCGGCACTGATGGGCACTGATAGGCAGCACTAAAGGGCACTGATAGGCAGTACTAATGAGGTGGAACGGATAGGCGGCACTGATAGACAGCACTAATTAGGGGTCACGGATAGGCGGCACTAATATGCAGCACTGATAGGCGGCACTGATAGGTGACACTGATGATGGGTACTGATAGACGGCACTGACTGGCATCACTGCTGGGCACTGACTGGCGGCACTGACTGGCACAACCTCTGGGCACTGACTGGTGGCACTGACTGGCAGCACTGCTGGGCTGCACTGATGGGTGGCACTGGTGGGCAGCACTGGTGGGTGGGCACAGGTGGGTGGCACTGGTGGGCACAGGTGAGTGGGCACAGGTGGGTGGCACTGCTGGGCACATGTAGGTGGCACTTCTGGGCACAGGTAGGTGGCACTGCAGAGTGGCACAGGTGGGTGCACTGCTGGGCACAGGTGGGTGCACTGCTGGGCACGGGTGGGCGGGGCTAGTGGGCGCACTGCTGGGCGGAACTTGCGGGTGGCACTGCTGAGCACCGATCATCAGGGCACTGATCATCAGTGCCCTGATGATCGGTGCCGATCCCCGCTCTGACAACTGCCGGTTCTCGGCAGTACTTTCCTCACGATCTGACAGCGTGAGGAAAGTGCAGCCGGCACTTGCATTTCCCTGTGATCAGCGTGTCATTGGACACCGCTGATCACGTGGTAAAAGGCCGCTGTGATTGGCCTTTTACCACATCACGTGATCCGTAGGACACAGCGATCACGGAGATCGCCAGGTGCGCGCCCCCTGGGGCGCGCAGGAGAGCGCGTTCTGGGAGGACGTCATATGACGTCCACCCAGAACTGGCCGGCCGCAGTGAAGCCGTCATTCGGCTATCTGCGGTCGGCAGCTGGTTAATTATCATTTTTATTATCCTTGTAGGTGATGGGTATTCCTTGCAAAGTTAAAATTCATCATATTCATTAAGCAAAGGGGAAAATTCCCTTGCAAAGTAAAGATCCTGTTTGCCTTAAATGCGTAAATCCACCACATTGAGTAATGTACTGACACAATCATATTTGCAAAGACACGAAGGGGTGGATTTACTAAAGGCAAATAGATTGTTCAATAATGTGTGGCCAACCCTGGAGTAGATGCAGTTCAACAGGAAGGGGCTAAAAAGGCCAGAAGTAATTTAGCAACTCTGAGATGCAGTGAAGGATGAATAAAGGTGAAAACTGTATTCTATCAGTAAAAAAAAAAAAATCATGGCAGTTATTTTTGATTTGTAGAGCTGTAGAAAATTAAATACTGCCCATTTAGGATTTCATTTTCTGTTGGCTCTTTCTTCCTTTACATGATCAGTGACTAGTCTGCATTCGTCTGGCCCAACTCAGTTTTCCAATTGATGTTAGCTGTCATGGATGATGTAGATATGTGGAAGGTTTATACAACAGATCCACGGCTGGAATCTGATTATAGCTGCCAGCAGCATCAAGAGATAGTACGGGTGCATGGGGGAATTTTTATGCAAAAAGTAATTTCTGGTGTTTTCAAAGATTATTTTAGATACATATCCTGGTGCCCCTCGCAGGGGTGTGAGGAGATGTGGTGCTTGTAATTGTTGTACATATATGATTGAGGGTGATTCCTTTACTCTGGATAATGGAAACATTCTAAACTGTAGGGAACAGGCCAATTGCAATACACCTGGTGTTATCTATGTTTTGACTTGCACCTATTGACTTAACTTACCTATTATACAGGTAAGACAATTCGGACAGTTCAGAGGAGGCTATGAGATAATTTATATGAATTTTCTCTTTATCACTTAAAAGCACCAGTTGCAAGATGTGTTTTTAACCCATAATAGGGACGCTAGGTCACTGAAGTGTTGGGTGCTGGAGGTTGTGAAACTGAATTCTAGAGTAGGAATCTGTGATCAAGTCATACTCAAGAGGGAGACTAAGTGGATTTTGGAACTGCGGGCAACGAATCCCCCTGGTCTGAATGATAGCCTATCCTTTGTGCCCTTTTTGGGATAATTGTCAAAATTGTGGGATTGTCTGATAATTTTAGCTTTATGCACACTCGTGTGCCTATGATATATAGAGTCCTAATGCGGTAATGAATTTACCATAGGTCAGCTCAATGTAATTTCCTTGAACAGTTAGTTTTGAATTGTTTTCCTTTTTTTCTTTTTCTTTTCATTATTGTTTTGAGACTTTTTTTTTAAGTCTTCCATTTTTTTCTGAGACTTGGTCTGGATTTGTAGGGGTTTTTGCATTGGTTTGTTTATTTCATACAGTGTCAAGGTCGGCAGGTCTATATCGCACATTGTGCTGCTTGCGTCATGACGTCACACAGCTTTCGTGCCAATGGCAGACATGTACAACAATATATAAACACTTAGTGAACATGCAAGAAATATTTACCTCTGATGCAACCAGCATGACCAGTGAACCTGGTCAGGTTTCCATCCTTTGTCCCCATTTATTTCCAGTTTTTGGGGGTGGCTCCCCCCAGTATCCTAATGGACCAGACCCTGGATATTCTGCATACACGATCAATTATATAAAGTATATGAAGCCTCATGGGATGGACTGGACTTTTCATGGCCAATGCAGATGGCTAAGTATTTCTTTTCTTTATTGGGCTAGTATGGACATGTGGTCTTTACTCAAGAACTCAAGTTATATTTCATTAATCTGTGCTTGACTCTTGGAAAGATCACTGTCAGGAGGATCCAGAGTTGCTGGTTGGGAAGAAACATATTGTGCCATACTCTACACATATGATGAAACACGTTATGGTATATCCAGGCAATTGAGGCGCACTAGTCTTCCCTAGGAGTCTTCCAGCAGCACTCATGTATATCACATAGCTCTTTGGATTAACAAGAGGTCCCAGTGAGACTCTAGTTTGAGTCTTTCCTGTCACCTTTAAGAGAATTCAATGTGCACATGACTGATATTGAGATGTATACGATAAGCAGTCCGATCCTTGATCAACTATAGCCTGGAGTTTTCCATATTATACAAATTAAATTCATGCATAATTATTATGGATTATGTCCATGATTTGGGGTTTACATCTTACGAACATTACTTAACAATAATCCATTTCTTGTGATTCCAGCAGCTGCTGGCTTTTATAATTGGCAAATTATGATTTTATTATGACGTTTTGATAATTTATGTTGGTTTAAAATTTTTGATACATTAATAAAATTACCGGTATGTTTTTACATACATTTCAAGCCATCTCCCGTGTCTCATTAATAGATACAGTAGTAGTGGTCTTAGAGGGGTTAAATTGTGAGAAAAGAGGTTGAGCCCTGGTCAGACTTTTATCATTATTTTTGGTATTTCAATCATATTTACTGGCAGCTTTCTCATGTTCAATAATAGTTTTTTGTTGTTGTTGTTGTTAAATACTTTTGAGAATAAGTAAAAGACCCTGGATCTAGAGGACACATTTTATTGTTTGGTTGAATATTTTTGATACGCTTGTGATATAGCTGCTCCTTGGAGTCAATATATGATCCATAACTTGGAGAATGATTTATTTCATCAAAGATTTGCCCATAGGTATTACGCAACATGTCCAAACATTTGTGGATGGCTGACCACCACACCTATCTACATGGCCAAAATTGTAATCACCTCTCCAAATGATTGAGTTTAGATGTTTCCAGGGAAAGGTTCTGTTATTACTACAGCATACAAATATATTTTAAACAATTGTGTATCCACAACCATAACAACGATTTGAGGAAGGCCCTGTGCCAGCTCAATTGTGCCTTTGTGTTCCATAAAGTCACGGTTTGATGAGTTTTGGTATTTTTGGGTGGGGGACCCATGGAACACAGCTCACTTTGGAGGGGCGGGGAGACCCCTGTCTCAGCTCCCCATATCCCTCTTATGTGTAAGTCACCCTGTGCCTGTTAGGGGTGCAGGGTGAAATGTCCTGATATTGTGTAGACATGTATAGGTGGGGGGTTGTTGATTGTTTAATGCCATGTGGTTGTATCCCATTGTTCTATTGTGTGTCTTGCTTGGGAGCAAACTATTATGGGATGTATGTGTTTGTGTATTGGCTTGGTGGGGGGTGTTTCTGGCAGCCCTTCCCCCTGATGGGACTGCCTGCTGATGTGTTTCTTGTTACTGGGTGTGTATTGCCCAGCCCTGTGTATATATCTTGTATCTATGGTAAAAGAAATCAGTCTATTTCCTGGTTTCGTTCAAGAGTGGTGTCCGTGGATCTGTGTTCGGACAGGGAAGCTGGAGTCTAACGCAAATACCCTAGTGCAGTCGGGGTCCGGTTCCATTACAAGTATGAAGGAACTTGAGAGTCCTGCACAAAGCCCTGACCTCAACCCTAATGAACACATTTTGGATGCCAATTGCAAGCATCTTGTCTAACATCAGTACTCAAACTCACAAATGTTCTTTTGGCTGCATAGGCCCCGATTCCCAGAGAAACACTCCAAAATCTTGTGTGAAGCCTTCGCGCAAGAGTAGGGACTGTTAAAGCTTCAAGAGGGAGTGGGTGTCAATTCCATATTAATGTCCATGGTTTTGGAATGAGATGTACAACAAGCTCAAATAGTGTGAGAATCTGGATCAGCATGACTGTGGTCTTTGTCTTGAATAAGGAATACAATGGCAATAAATTGATGTGTCATTAAGGAATGTGACCCTGTGGGCAATGTGAATCCCTCAGCATGTGCAGGGGCTGTGTGTTCATTAGGAAGTCAGGTTGAACCATCTCAGCTGTAATTGTTTTATCTAATTGTTTTGTGCATACACTTGGATTTAGTTTCCATTTTAACCACACTGACAGAGCAATGCTTGGTATTCAACCAACTTATACATTCCAGAGCACAACCCAGGTGTTACTGTAGCCTCTCCTAGGGGATTTTGGTTATAAGCAGCTTATACAAACCTGCCCATGCTTGTTGAGTTGATCCTTCCAAGTCTTTTTCAGTCTTAAACTATAAGGCAAGTCAAAACCTAACTGAGGTTAAATCTACTCCCACCCCCATTCTAAGCCTATTCTATCTACACTGTAAAAGGAAAGATGCCTATACTTACCTAATCTGAAGTTGCTCCAATCCGATCACATGATCTCTCCAGCTTCGGCTTCAGTGTAGAGGAGAGATGACTGACAATGGTTGCAGAGCATATGCAGTGACATCACCCATAGGCTTGTTATGGGGTATCCATTGTCAGCTGCTCTGCTCAACATTGAAGCTGATACTGGGACCTGATCATGTGACTGGATCAGAGTGACCTCAGAATAGGTAAGTATAGGCATCTTTCCTTTTACAGGGTAGAGATAATAGGTTTAGAATGAGGGTGAGAGTAGATATAAGTTAGGTTCTGACTTGCCTTACTCTTTAATGACCAAAACAGAGTAAAGAACAAGAACAATGAACAAAGAACAAAGGGCATAGCTAAGCAGGCAATCAGTTATAAGTCAAATTATATACAGTTTTTGAGGCAGCAAAAACTAGACCAAGTTACAAATTTCCCAAATGTCTAAACCAGTGGTTCTTAACCTTTTTGGAGGTACTGAACCCCACCAGTTTCATATGCGCATTCACCGAACCCTTCTTAATTGGAAAAATAAAATATGATTTTTAAAATTCAAAACATAGGTATATATTTATACATAGGTGCACAAAATGAACAAAACCATTAAGAACAAAGAACGAAACCATTAAAACATGATTTTCACACAAAAACAAAATAATGAATATTTACCGCAAATCAGTGTGACTTCTGCTGTTGTCTTTCAGAGGCCAGTTCAGAAATGCGCGGCATTACCTTGGCAAGTGCCACTCTCATGTCATTTTCGCAACAAAGTCTGTTCCTTTTCTTCGTCTTTATGTCCAGCATCCTCGAAAAGGATTGCTCGCAAAGATATGTTGTAACAAACGGTATGAAAATTCATCCCCCATAGTAATTCATCCCCCATATAGTAATTCATCCCCCATATAGTAATTCATCCCCCATATAGTAATTCATCCCCATAGTAATTCATCCCCCATATAGTAATTCATCCCCCATATAGTAATTCATCCCCCATAGTAATTCATCCCCCATAGTAATTCATCCCCCATAGTAATTCATCCCCCATATAGTAATTCATCCCCCATAGTAATTCATCCCCCCATATAGTAATTCATCCCCCCATATAGTAATTCATCCCCCCTATAGTAATTCCTTCCCCATATAGTAATTCATCCCCCATAGTAATTCATCCCCCATATAGTAATTCATCCCCCATATAGTAATTCATCCCCCATATAGTAATTCATCCCCCATATAGTAATTCATCCCCCATATAGTAATACATCCCCCATATAGTAATTCATCCCCCATATAGTAATTCATCCCCCATAGTAATACATCCCCCATAGTAATTCATCCTCCATATAGTAATACATCCCCCATATAGTAATGCATCCCCCATATAGTAATACATCCCCCATATAATAATTCATCCCCCATATAGTAATTCATCCCCCATATAGTAATTCATCCCCCCTATAGTAATTCATTCCCCATAGTAATTCATCCCCCCTATAGTAATTCATTCCCCATATTAATTCATCCCCCATATTAAGTCCCCCCTGTGTCAATTCACTTACCTTTGCTCCGCGCGTTCCTCTCGCTGTATTCCCGCGCCGTTCCGGTCTTCAGGGCGGACTGTGAGAGGAGCCTAGCTCCTCTCACGTTCGTCACGCTGCCCCGCCTACACACATCCTGACAGCCAATCACTGGCTATCAGGATGTGAGTGGCAGCGAGACTGGCCAATCATTGCATTTGAGTCCCTGCCGCCCGAGAGGAGGGAGGGGAGCGCGCGCCCGGCACACAAGAGCCGCGGCTTGCCGACCACTGGGCATGTCAACACAAATCATGAGTCGGGTGTGGGTCACCTCCGCCGAACCCCCGAGACTGACTCACCGAACCCCTGGGGTTCGATCGAACCCAGGTTAAGAACCACTGGTCTAAACTAACCCTAACTGTAAGGAAGACCCATCCAGAGCAAAGTGACAGGTTCTCTTGAAAATTCCTCCTCCACTATGTATACCTTTCCTATACTTCCTCTCCACACTGCTGTCCTCTGAAAGTATTAGGCTTCAACCCTATGTAAGCTTGGTGCTTACAGGAGACTGCACTGTAGGCATGTTCAACAGGGAGCTGCCTTCAAATACAATGTCAGCCTTGGGGGATGTGAGAGGTGTTGAGGTGGAGTGCCTCACTGTGACCAACAAGGGGAACATGCTGGCATGGGTCAGCATGTGCCAGTGGATAAGCTTGTAGTACACAGCAGGAGCATGACCTTCTCTCCTCCCCTACGTTTTTGTTTTTAGATTGGCTGATGGGCCACTCAGGCTGAAGAACTGCATCAAAAAGAATAACATCCTGGGCTCAAAGTAAATGTTCCGGCTATAGTGGGCCTGGGATCTTCAACCACTCAGGTTTTGCCAAGACTTGCAGGCCCCTGAGGATTGGGAAACCCAACAGAATCACTAGAAAGATAAAAAATGCTAAGTCATTAGAAGTATAAAATACAGTGCAGCACCAAAAAGCATGGATCAGGATGACCAGATGACACTGGTCATTGTAACGGACCCCAGACACCCACGACTGGGTATCTCCGTCAAGAAACCAGAGGTAGACTACTTTATTTAAAACACAGATACAAGATACAGTTGTGTCCAAAATTATTCAACCCCCAATGCTGTAAAGGGGTTTAGGGACTATAGTGTACATTTGGAATTGTATTCAGAATCAAATCCTACAAGGACGTTGTAACTACCCAAATGCAACTAAAATGACATCAATTGTTTATGTAATACAGTAGTAAATGGTTCTTATGTGGTTTCTTCATTGCCACAATTATTCAACCCCTTAAAGACTACCACTCTGAAGAACAGAGGTTCATACAGGTGCTTTCCATCAGGTATTGAAAACACCTGTGGATGTCACCGAGCAGCAATCAAGCATAATAAGCACCAATTAGGCAGCTTTAAAATGACTGTGATACTCAGCTCCTTCTAGACATTTACTGGTGTGGTTACAAACATGGTGAAGGCAAGAGAATGGTCCAGGAAGACAAGAGAAGAGGTGATTTCTCTTCACAGGAAGGGCAATGGCTATAAGAAGATTGCAAAGATGTTAAACATACCAAGAGACACCTTAGGAAGCATCATTCGCAAATTCAAGGCAAAGGGCACTGTTGAAACGCTACCTGGTCGTGGCAGAAAGAAGATGCTGACTTCGACTGCTGTGCGCTACCTGAAGCGTAGAGTGGAGAGAAGTCCCCGTGTGACTGCTGAGGAACTGAGAAAAGATTTGTCAGATGTGGGTACAGAAGTTTCAGCCCAGACAATAAGACGCACACTGCGTAATGAAGGCCTCCGTGCCAGAACTCCCAGGCGTACCCCCTTGCTGTCTCCAAAGAATAAGAAGAGTCGACTGCAGTATGCCAAAAGCCATGTGGACAAACCACAAAAGTTGTGGGATAGTGTTCTGTGGACTGATGAAACAAAATTAGAACTGTTTGGGCCCATGGATCAACGCTATGTTTGGAGGAGGAAGAACAAGGCCTATGATGAAAAGAACACCTTGCCTACTGTGAAGCATGGTGGAGGGTCAATCATGCTTTGGGGCTGTTTTGCTTCTGCAGGTACAGGGAAGCTTCAGCGTGTGCAAGGTACCATGAATTCTCTTCAGTACCAGGAGATATTGGATGGAAACGTGATGCAGTCCGTCACACACCTGAGGCTTGGGAGACGTTGGACCTTTCAACAGGACAATGATCCCAAGCATACCTCCAAGTCCACTAGAGCATGGTTGCAGAGGAAAGGCTGGAACATTTTGGAGTGGCCATCGCAGTCACCAGACTTAAATCCGATTGAGAACCTCTGGTGGGACTTAAAGAAAGCAGTTGCAGTGCGCAAGCCTAAGAATGTGACTGAACTGGAGGCCTTTGCCCATGAAGAATGGGCGAAGATACCCGTAGATCGCTGCAAGACACTTGTGTCAAGCTATGCTTCACGTTTAAAAGCTGTTATAACTGTAAAAGGATGCTGTACTAAGTACTAAGATTGAATGTCACTTGGGGGTTGAATAAAACTGATAATGCTGTGAGCACAGAAAAGACATTTGTGGTTATTTCATTATAACTGTTATGTTATATTTGTCTGACCTACAAGTGCCTCTTTAATGTAAATGTAAGCAAGATGACTGAATGATCAAAAGCAATGTCAAACTGGCCAAAACACTCAATTTCAGTGGGGGTTGAATAATTTTGGACACAACTGTATATACACTCAGGGGCTACATGTAAACAAAAAGTGCCAGAAAAGGTTTGGTCTTCAAGTGGATATACAATGTGGCCTTCATAAGGAAGAGTTTGGAGACCCCTGGTCTACAGTATACTTACAGTATGTTATCTGACATCTAAAGTGACACAGAGCCAAGATTCCAGCTCCAAAAAAAATACCGATACTTCCCTCCTTGCGTTGATATAATTTAATCGAAGGAAGAAAAAATAAAAGAAATAAAAACAGCTGCAAGTGACTAGCTTTGTAAGAGAAAACAAAATACCTTGAGGAACTATAAAAATGAGCAAGGTGCCAAAATACACTTGTAAAAGCACCATGTGCGATTGTAAAACAAAGTTATAACTGTTGTAATCTTCCTAATTCATCTTGTAGAAGCCGGGGAACGACTTGCGGACGGTTAATGCAGATGCACTTTTAGCACGGACAGAGCAATGTACGCTGGAGACGGATGTGCCTGGAATATAAAGGATCAGAGATTAGCAGAGGAAAAGCAAAAAGTCCATCTCTGGGTTGTGGGCTTAATTGGGAAGCCTCCAATGCCAAGTAAAATATACCCCGGCCTCCTCCGCACATTTTCAATCATGCTTTATTTAACTTCCTTTTTTTCCTTGTGATCCCCTATTGGTTAATATACAAATTTAGAAGTGCAGATGCCGACAGTTGCTTGATCAATTTATAATGAAGGTGGAGGCAGTTGGGCCAGATCACACTGAAGGAACAATGCAAAGCTCTCCAGCACTCCAGCAAAAGGGACCTCATTAATGTCTCCCTGACATTTACATAGAGATATCTATTGCATACATTTAAAACGGGGCCTTGGTAAAGTGTAATTGTCCAGACAATGTGAGTATCTGAATAAAGGCATAAATATCATTGAATAATAAGAAAAGGTTAACCCTGAACTTCTTTCTCTTACACTGGACCTTTATATTTGATACCAATGGTCATAAATTATTTGTGATGATAATGATGAACGAGATGTTACATTACCAGTCTGAGGCTGGCAAGAAGAAAGGTTTAGGGTGGCCAGTGTCCACAACTGGAACTGCTGCTGGGGAGACCTACAGGACTTACCTTAACCTTAGTCATCCAGGCTTGCCCCAACCAGTAACTGTTGTGATGACCTGTAACCTTAAGCATCTCCTCTTGTCAGCCTCTGACTGGTCATGTTACCCCTCACATCTTCATCATCACATAAAATGCAGGACTACTGGCCACCAATACAACCAAGAAAAGAGGCTTAGGGTGACCAATCATCACAGCTGGAACTGGTGGGGGGAAAACTGCAGATTTCTTGGTTAAGGAATTATACATTTCTAATATATCACCTCTAGATGGACCCTTACCTTAACCCGAGGCCTGAAGACTTCCTCCAACCGCTATGGGTGACAATGGGTCACCGTAAGCCTTTCTTTGTGCCAGCTTCTCACTGGTCATGTTACCCCCTCCCATTGACATCATCACATATAATATGGTCCTTGGTGACCATTATCTGCATACATTTTGAAACAGGGGGCTTGGTAAAGTATAATTGTTTGCCCAATGGGAACATCACAATGAAGACATAAATATTGTTGAATAATGAGAACAAGTTAACCCTAAGCTTCTTTTTCCTACACAGAACTATCATATTTAATACCAACGGTCCTGCATAATTTGTGATGATGTCAATGAGAGAGGGATAACATGACCAGTCTAAGTCTGGTAAGAAGAGAGATTTTGGGTGACCAGTCCTCACCACTGGAACTGATGAGGGGAAAGGAGGACTCTGGATTAAGGAAGTATTTCTCTCTTTTAAACCTTACCTTAACCTGAGTCCTGCAGGATTCCCCCCTGAACGGTTCCAGCTGTGATGACCAGTCACTATAAGCCTCTCTTTTTGTCAGCTTCTGACTGGTCATGTTACTCTCATTTTATTGACATCATCGCAGGACTATTGGCCATCGTTCTGATTTGAACATCAGAATCAAGACTTAACAAGAAAAGGTTAACCCTAGATTTAATTTTCTTACATAGGATCTTTATATTTGATGCCAATGGTCCTGCATTATTTGTGTTGATGGTCTCGAAAAGAGGGGTTGTCAGAAGCTCGCTAGAGGAGGGACTTAGATTTACCAGTCATCACAACTGTAACTAGTGATTGGGAAGCTTGTAGGGCTCTTTGCTAAGGAAGCACTCCTCTCTAATGTATCACCTGTTGATAAACCCTTACCTTAACCTGAGTCCTGTAGGGTTCCCACCAACTAGCTCCATTTGTGATGACTGGTCACCCTAAGCTTGTCTTCTTGCCAGCATCTGACTGATTTAGTGAAGGCTTCTTTCTGGCACCTTGACCATGCAGCTCATTCTTGTTCAAGTGTCATCATATTGTGATCCTTCAAACCAACCATACTGTCTTTTTCCAGAGACGCCTGTATTTTTCTTGTGATTACCTATGGGTTTCCCTTTGTATCCCGAACAATTCTTCTGGTAATTGTGGCTGCTATCTTTCTTGGTCTACCTGACCTTGGCTTGGTATCAAGAAATCCCTGAACTTTCCACTTCTTAATAGGTGATTTAACAGTACTGATTGGCATAGTCAAGGCTTTGGACATCTTTTTGTCCTTTTCCATCTGTATAAAGTTCCATTACCGTGTTACGCAGGACTTTTGACAGTTCTTTTCTGATCCCCATGGCTCAGTATCTAGCCTAGTCAGTTCTTCCACATAAGAGCTAACAAACTCATTGACTATTTATACATTGACACTAATTGCAATTTAAAAAGCCACAGATGTGGGACATTAACCTCTAATTGGCATTTTAACCCGTGTGTGTCCCCTTGTGTGTCTGTACCAAGGCCAAACATTCCAGGGAAGGGAGACTTCTGATCCGGGACATTTGGGTGATTTTAGTTATCACTACGATTTAAAAAGGAGCCAAACAACAATTTGATAATAAATGGCTTCATATGATCATCATCCTTCAATAAAAGAACATTTTTTGGCACGATCAGTCATATTTTCAATATCAATGCCAAAATTTCACATTTCTGCCAGGGTATGCAAACGTTTGAGCACAACTGTGTGACTTATAAAATGTATGTAAGTTAAGATACATCACTCTAGATCAGCCATTGTCAGCCATGGAACCCTATGACTCCTCCAAATGTTGCAAGGGGTTCCTTGAGTTGCAATGAATTTACCTCCCATCTGATGGTACCCGAATAGACACCAAATTAATTTTAGCCACCCATAAGGGGTGCATTCTGACCACCAGGGTAAGGTGGGTATGCTTCCCACTAAGCTATGGTTCTTGGCAAACTCAGTTTTGCCTAAACCCATGGGAAACTGTAACAAGATAGCAGGCCATCAGTGCAATCAGCTGTGGTCATGGAGTTTCCAACCCCACAGCCACATGTAGCAAAGGGGCAGTGATGCTGATGACATCATTGACCTAATATGGCCATATTTGGTCAATTACACTGTCCAACTTAGTAGGAGGTAGAATTTGAATGAATGCCTCATTTGCAAAAGAAGGTAGGAAATGGTAAAAATAGGTAGCTGATCAACCAAGCCCAACCCCAACCACCAAGCCTCGAGTTAATATGGCCATGTTAAGACACACTGCTGTGGTCGAGGTGCATTGCATGACTATTGCACCAGAGATAGGTTTGTCCACTCCCCATTACCACCATGACCGTTCCGTACAAACCTTTCCCCTTAACCAATTATACTTACAAAACACATGACACCAATTTTGGAGTAAATGGCCAACATGGCCTTTTATTAACAACACAAATTTAAATACACCAACCATTCCTTATAACAGAAACCCAAAGAATTGTTGTTGGTCTTCGAAGGCACCCCCAAACAATCCGAAATGCACCTGCGGACAACCATATACACTTGGCCTCCAGCCGCAACCAACCAGCTCGGAGATAACCATACCGTCCGCAGTGCAGCACCACAACCTTCCAGTTAAACCTTGGTTAACTGGGAATGTCCCCAGGCATCCCATACCACGGATGGGTCCCACACCATTGTTTTTACCTTCCAAGATAAGAACCGCCTCCAATGAATACAATTCAAATACTAACAACTTACAAAGCCATCCACAACTCTGCCCCCAGTTACATCACCAACCTGGTCTCAAAATATCCTCCCAAGACCTTCTGCTCTCTAGTTCCTGTGTCACCTCCTCCCATGCCCACCTCCAGGACTTCTCCCGAGCTTCTTCCATGCTATGGAACTCCCTACCCCAATCTGTCCATTTTTCTCCTAATCTATCCACCTTTAGATGATCCCTGAAAAATTGAGGGATCCCTCAATACCGGCACTTTTACCCCCTTCCTGCCCAGGCCGTTTTTCAGGTTTCAGCGCTCTCACACTTTGAATGACAATTGCGCAGTCATACAACATTGTACCCAAACTAAAATGTTATCATTTTCTTCACACAACTAGAGCTTTCTTTTGGTGGTATTTAATCATTGCTGGGGTTTTTATTTTTTGCTAAATTAACAAAAAAGCCCGAAAATTTTGAAAAAAACACACGTTTTTCTTTGTTTCTGTTATAAAAGTTTGCAAATAAATAATTGTTCTTCATAAATTTAGGCCGAGATGTATTCTGCTACATGTCTTTGGTGAAAATAACCCAAATTAGGATGTATTTTTTAGTTTGTAGGAAAGTTATAGAGTTCACAAACTATGGGATAGATCTAAATATTGATCAATCCTGAAGTACTGACAGCCAATCTAATTTCTTGAGGTCCAAGAATGTCAGAACAGTACAGATATCCCCCAAATGTCAGAACAGTACAGATATCCCCCAAATTACCCCTTTTTGCAAAGTAGACAGTCCGACGTACTTCATAAGAGGAATGGCGAGATTTTTGAAATTGTATTTTTTTTGTCATAATTTTTCGGAAAATTAAAAAATAAAAAAAATTATTTTCACAATTGTTTTTACATACTGTCACCAGTGCAGTACAGCATCATCATATAACTGGCATGGTGGTAATCAGGGACACTGACTGGTGACAGTGTGAAAAAAAAATATACATATAATTTTTTTTAATTTTTTTTTTATTTAAAATGTTTCTTTTTTTTTCATTTTTTATTAAATTTTTTTTCTTATTTTTTCTTATTTTTTTCATATTTCAGTATGTCCAAATTAGTACAATGTTACCATAGTAACATTGTACTACTTTGGGGAAGTGATCAGTATTTTTATTTTTTTTTACACAATTTGCTTATAGCAAAGAATTACTTTGCTATAAGCAAGCATTTACCTGAATGACATCGATTCATTCAGGGCTTTTTTTTTTTTTGTGCTTAGCTGTGATTTGGCCACAGCTAATCACATGATATGTGCATGTGATTAGCTGTGACCATTCACAGCTAGACACTAGTATACAATGGATGGCATGAGTGAAGCCATCCATTGTATACAACTGTCATGTGACCTGCTGTGATTGGTCACAGCAGGTCACATGGTACCGGCAACGGGGGCCGGTACTCAGCAAGCGCGCGAACTGCGCATGTGCGCGAGGACGCCATATGGCGGCCTCCCGGAAAGCTAATACATTTTTACGGACGCCAGGGGCGGACTGACAACTCATGGGGCCCCCGGGCAATAGGGGATCATGGGGCCCCTGTGTCCTTGCCCAAACTCAAAAAAGCCTATGAAAAAGGTACCAGGGGCATCTCATGGGGCCCCCTACTAACCCCAGGCCGTCGGGCAGTGCCCGAGTTTCCAAATGGTCAGTCCGCCCCTGATGGACGCCATTTAGCCATAGGCCGGGCGTCAGATGGTTAAAGAAACCTATCCTGCTTCTACTTAGTAAACCGCCATTTATTTCCTCCATCAGCTCATCCCCCCCCCCCACAGCTATTACCTTTGGTATCACTCGACCCTTCCTCCTAGATTGTAAGCTCTAAGGAGCCGGGCCGTCTGATTCCTCTTGTACCAAATTGTATTGTAACTGTAATGTCTGCCTTCATTTTGTAAACTGCTGTGCAAACCGTTGGCGCTATAGAAATCCTGTATAATATAATAATAAAAATAATAATAATAATAAATAAAAGAGCTAGTTCATTGCAAGCTAATTAAGCGCATATGTACCCATTGTCATTGTTTTGCTGTATAACAAGAGATTTCTTCTTCCTTGGCACAGACCTTTGTATTGTTAACTTAAGTTGTCATAAAATTATGCACCTACCGCAACCGTCTGGAGTCTTAGCCCCGAGTGTAGCAGACAATCCGGCTGCATGACTAATGTCGTGGAACGCGTGGGTGCATGTTCTGTAGATGGAGAATCATTACTAATATTATTACCGTCGCTGTTACATTCCATACGATTACTGTTCTGTGATTCTAGGGCTTGTCTCGCTATACAAGTACATGTCACCGTCTTCCGAAGCCTTCCCCTCCCTCCCAGGAACCCTCTGAACAAAAGTTCCTCCATTATAACTTGTTTTCTCAGAGGAGAAATAAAAAAACATCTGCTGTTTTCCCTGCTAAAGTGGCAGTCGCTTTAAAAAGAAAAATATTGTTACAACTTAAAATAATTTGCACTGTAACATAATGAATGAAGGGCACACTTCTGAAAACACAGCGGCTTGAAACGCGTTAGTTATCATTTGAATTTTTTGGGGGGTTATTTGGGGGTATTAAAAATAGGTGCTTCCATTAACCCCTAGGGCTCATTCACAAGTGTTTGATGTATGCCACTTGAGGGTTAGGGACTGATGGGCAGCACAGTGGCTAAATGGTTAGCACTCCTGCCTGGCAGTACTAGGGTCATTGGTTTGAATCCCAACCACTGCACTACCTGCCTGGAGTCTGCATGTTCTCCCTGTGCCTGCGTGGGTTTCCTCTGGGTACTCCAGTTTCCTCCCACACTCTAAAGACATGCTGGTAGGTTAATTGGCTCCTGTCTAATTTGGCCCTAGTATGTGTATGTATGAATGTGAGTTAGGGAATTTAGATTGTACACCCCTTGAGGGTTAGGGACTGATGTGCAACACAGTGGCTAAATGGTTAGCACTCCCGCCTGGCAGTACTAGGGTCATTGGTTTGAATCCCAACCACGGTACCACCTGCCTGGAGTTTGCATGTTCTCCCTGTGCCTGTGTGGGTTTCCTCCAGGTACTCCAGTTTCCTCCCACCCTCCAAAGACATGCTCTTAGGTTAATTGGCTCCTGTATAAATTGGCCCTAGTATGTGTATGTATGAATGTGAGTTAGGGACCTTAGATTGTACGCCCCTTGAGGGTTAGGGACTGATGTGAATGTACAATATACAGTGGGGATCGAACATTTGGGCACCCCAGCTAAAAATTGGTATTAATGTGCATAAAGAAGCCAAGGAAAGATGGAAAAATCTCCAAAAGGCATCAAATTACAGATTAGACATTCTTATAATATGTCTACAAAAGTTAGATTTTATTTCCATCATTTACACTTTCAAAATAACAGAAAACAAAAAAATGGCGTCTGCAAAAGTTTGGGCACCCTGCAGAATTTATAGCATGCACTGCCCCCTTTGCAAAGCTGAGACCTGCCAGTGTCATGGATTGTTCTCAATCATCGTCTGGGAAGACCAGGTTATGTCAATCTCAAAGGTTTTAAATGCCCAGACTCATCTGACCTTGCCCCAAAAATCAGCACCATGGGTTCTTCTAAGCAGTTGTGTAGAAAACTGAAACTGAAAATAGTTGACGCTCACAAAGCTGGAGAAGGCTATAAGAAGATAGCAAAGCGTTTTCAGATGTCAATATCTCTGTTCGGAATGTAATTAAGAAATGGCAGTCATCAGGAACAGTGGAAGTTAAAGCAAGATCTGGAAGACCAAGAAAAATATCAGACAGAACAGCTCGCAGGATTGTGAGAAAAACAATTCAAAACCCATGTTTGACTGTACGATCCCTACAGAAAGATCTGGCAGACACTGGAGTTGTGGTACACTATTCCACTATAAAGAGATACTTGTACAAATATGGTCTTCATGGAAGAGTCATCAGAAGAAAACCTCTTTTACGTCCTCACCACAAAAATCATCGTTTGAACTTTGTAAAATGAACATATAGACAAGCCTGATGCATTTTGGAAACAAGTTCTGTGGACCGATGAGGTTAAAATTGAACTTTTTGGCCGGAATGAGCAAAGGTAAGTTTGGAGAAGAAGGGGCACAGAATTTAATGAAAAGAACCTCTGTCCAACTGTTAAGCATGGGGTTGGATCAATCATGCTTTGGGGTTGTGTTGCAGCCAGTGGCACAGGGAACATCTCACGAGTAGAAGGAAAAATGGATTCAATAAAATTTCAGCAAATTTTGGATGGTAACTTGATGCCATCTGTGAAAAAGCTGAAGTTAAAGAGAGGATGGCTTCTACAAATGGATAATGATCCTAAACACACCTCGAAATCCACGGGGGATTACATCAAGAGGCGTAAACTGAAGGTTTTGCCATGGCCTTCACAATCTCCTGACCTCAACATAATTGAAAATCTATGGATAGACCTTAAAAGAGCAGTGCGTGACAGACAGCCCAGAAATCTCAAAGAACTGGAAGACTTTTGTAAGGCAGAATGGGCAAAGATACCTCAAACAAGAATTGAAAGACTCTTGGCTGGCTACAAAAAGCGTTTACAAGCTGTGATACTTGCCAAAGGGGGCAGTACAAGATATTAACTCTGCAGGGTGCCCAAACTTTTGCAGACGCCATTTTTTTGTTTTCTGTTATTTTGAAAGTGTAAATGATGGAAATAAAATCTAACTTTGTTGACATATTATAAGAATGTCTAATCTGTAATTTGATGCCTTTTGGAGATTTTTCCATCTTTCCTTGGCTTCTTTATGCACATTAATACCAATTTTTAGCTGGGGTGCCCAAACTTTCGATCCCCATTGTATATGTAAGGAGCTGCATGAATTGACGGCGCTATATAAGTACCTGTAATAAATAAATAAATACAACACCTTCTAACCCCGTCAAAAGCTGTCTAAAGAGCAATCTGAACATGGATGCAGAGATGCAGTATGACCTCCTCACTGCCTGCTTGAACCCCGCACTAGCACACCGTAAGCACATGCATTGCATATGGTTGCAGAGAGGTTGCAGACTGGCCCTATTCACTTGATTGGGTCGTGCTCAGTGGGTGCTAAGCCCACCGAAACTGAAAGAGGGTATAATTCCAGGCAAAGCATGTGTACAACCCCAGGCACTGCCTTTGTAACTAAAGGGGGAGCAGTCAAGGGGCAATAAAACACAGCTCAACTGCAAAGTTTTACCACCCCTCAACTGCTAGTGCGAACAAAGCCTTAAAACGAGACTCCAGGATAAAAAAAAATACCTAAATACAAGAGGCATATGTATTTCGATTAAAAGCAGTTTTATATGTTGAAGTCCCCTCTAATACTTCACTGAGCCTGATCTCAATCCAGCGGTGTTCACGAGAGCAGCGGCTCTCCTGGCTCTCTCTCTCCTCATTGACTCAGCTTTGGGAGAAGGGGGCGGGAGCTAAGCTATGTCATGGGCATACAGAGCCAGCTCAGGAGTGAGCACACCCGAGTGCCATCAAAGGAAGTGGCTTGCTATGGGGGCACTGGGCACGAGGGAGGAGCAATAAGCATCTGTCGGGGGGGTCTCAGCAAAGAAAGATAGGGGATTCTCTGTGCAAAACCATTACAGAAAGCAGGTAAATATACCATGTTTGGTATTTTTTTGCATAGTTGTTCATCCACCAAAACTGTGTGTACATTCATTCTGTGCACATGGGGCAAAATCGAATGTACTCAGGCAATATTTTCTGTCGTTCGAATATGCGAATGTGGAAAATACTGCATTATGACCTCTAGATGGAGTTAACTATTGTAGAAAATGAATATGCTCCTCGGCTCCATCTAGCGACCATATGGGGGAACTGCAGAGAATATAGCCTAGGGACATTAGATTTTGCCCTAATTGCACAGAACAAATTTACATGCAGTTTTAACTGGCAAACAGGTATGCAATTTTTATTTTTTAATAAATGCACCCCTTGTTTTTTTGTATTTCTTTATAGATCTATGCCATAATCCAGTGTGAAACTTTGCTTCTGTGCAGGAGCTTCCTGTAATAAAGACTGGGCACTGCTGCTCTCTCCCCGTGTGCAGGGTGACTGGTCTCGTCTCCGCCCTCCCTGTAGTTTTCCATAGGCAGCCTGTAGTGGGTGGGGCCTGCTGGGCCCCTCCCACAGCTCTGCTCTCTGCACAGACTCAGTGATTGTGAGAAGCTCACAGTGTGCAGTGAAATCAAACCATTTTCGGTCCTGGAGAGGAGCCGGTACAACTGTGCTAGACTGAAGAAGTTCAGCTTTAAGAAACGTTTTCAGATTCTGATGCTCTCTTTCGGTAAATCACAAATAATGTTATTAGCGAGATGCTATCCCATGAATCAGAAGCGTTGACAATCTCTGTACATCTGAGTTTTATTGGCTCTTGGCTGGGGCTGTTAAACAGAACGCACAGCTATGCGGGGCTGCCCAATAAACCTGAGCGATTACAACATCCGGCAATCCAAACTCACAGATCTTCCCATTTTAATTAAAGAAATACATCATAGGTTCAAGTATGCGCAAAACTAAATATCTTTCTTCAAGATTCTATACCACTATGGAAGGAGCGATGGTCAGCCAGATATTCACAATGTAAATTCTTGGGATGTCCATCTGGGCTAGGCTAAAATCCCTCTGAACCTGTCTATCGCTGACCCCGAGACCTCAGGGACATCACGGCATGTCCCTATTTCCAGAATTTTTCCTTTTCTGAAGCAAAAGTTTAGCGGCTATGCATAGACATTCGAAGACTTAGTCAACTTCTTCCCATGGGATTTCAATGGAAACGTATTCCTATCAGAGATCTTGACTCTCACTCCTTTTGCATTGTGAAATTTTTTATTTTAAATTACATTTTTTACAACATTTTTTAAACTTGTTTCCAGGGGATACTGGAAGAAGAATGGTATAGTATTTATTTTTAAACACCAAGTTCAAAAACACCTACTTTTAACCTACAGTATATATTAAAGCCTATCTCCAGGCATCTCCATCTCCTCTCTTCTGCACCCCCCCCCAACCCACTTGCAACTTTCTTTTTTCTTTTAAATTTGCTGTATACATATCTTTTTTTTTTTAGGCATCTTCTGGAGGGTCACAAAACTTTCTGGGGTCCTTTTACTCCTTTATCAACATTAGCAAGAATGGGTGGTCCTCAACACTGTAATGACATCATTATAATGTTACCTACACTCTGTGCAGTATAGTATGGTGAACCACCATGGTGTCGATGTGGTGGAACCACCATGGTGTCGACGTGGTGGAACCACCATGGTGTCGACGTGGTGGAACCACCATGGTGTCGACGTGGTGGAACCACCATGGTGTCGACGTGGTGGAACCACCATGGTGTCGACGTGGTGGAACCACCATGGTGTCGACGTGGTGGAACCACCATGGTGTCGACGTGGTGACACCCTGTTCTCACAAGAAGTGGCCAGAAATGATTCTGGCCATCATTCTATGTGGAAGAGGAGTGCCACCTAGAGTTTTTGCTGGGGACAACGCCAGATTGAGGGTGAGAATCTACTTGCTGACTGACCTACAGCAGTTTTACTGCTACAGGGCTGCTGCTCTGTGCAGAATCACGAAAAAATAAAATAAATAAATATATATATATATATGGGATTCTGTACTTCCGGGTAGGGCATGCAAGACCAAAATTGAGCTCTTTGGCAATAACTCGACTCTCCGTGTTTGGAAGAAGAAAAATGCTAACTATGACCCTAAGAACACCATCCCTACAGTCAAGCACGGAGGTGGAGACATTATACTTTGGGGCTGTTTCTCTGCTAAGGGTGCAGGTTGGCTTTGCCACATTGAGGGACCAATGGATGGGGCCATGTATTGTAAAATCTGGGATGAGAACCTTCTTCCCTCAGCCAGAACACTGAAGATGGGTTGTGGATGGGTCTTCCAGCATGACAATGACCCAACACCAGGGGCGGACTGACAACTCATGGGGCCCCCGGGCAATAGAGGATGATGGGGCCCCTGTGTCCTTGCCCAAACTCAAAAAAGCCTATAAAAAAAGTACCAGGGACATCTCATGGGGCCCCCTACTGACCCCGGGCCCTCGGGCAGTGCCCGAGTTCCCAAATGGTCAGTCCGCCCCTGCCCAACACATACTGCCAAGGCAACAAAGGAGTGGCTCAAGAAGAAACACATTAAGGTCACAGAGTGGCCTAGCCAGTCTCCAGACCTTAATCCTATAGAAAATTTATGGAGGGAGCTAAGACTTCGAGTTGCCAAGCAACAGCCAAGAAACCTTAAGTATTTAGGGAAGATCTGTAAAGAAGAATGGGCCAGAATTCCTAATGAGATGTGTGCAAACCTGGTAACCAACTACAAGAAATGTGTTACCTATGCGTTTGCCCACAAGGGTTTCTCCACCAAGTACTAAGTCATGTTTTGCTTGGGGATCAAATACTTATTTTACTGAACTGAAACTCAATTTATAACCTTTGTACTATGTGTTTTTTCTGGATTTTGGGTTGATGTTCTGTCTATATTATTTAAAATACACCTATGATAACAATTATAGACTCTTCATTTCTTTCTAAGTGGGCAAACTTACAAAATCTGCAGTGGATCAAATCATTATTTTCCCCACTGTAAACAAGATATATGTTGCAATTTTAGTTACATTTTAGTTGCATACGTTTTGAATTATGAGAAGGCGAGCAAACCCCTTTGAAGTTGAATCTCTTGATTCTTGTGAAGACTTTTATCTGGGAAATCTCCAGCCTCGGGTACGGATCTTCACTGGTTGATGTGTGCTTGATGTGCAGTCTGCAGGGACTTCAGTTGCGTAGAACTTATAAAACGCAGCATTAAACTCCTGCTCTGACCTCTGGTCATACGCCGTTTCACATATAATGATGGATTCTGGACATTGCGTTCATCACGTTGCCCATTTTGATGTCATAGTTTAATAATTGTCATGATTAACCATTTGCCGCCCACCCTATGGCCGAATGGCGGCCGGCAAATGTCATCAGAGTTCCGGGTGAACACCATATGGCGTCCTCCCGCACATGCGCAGATTGCGCTCCTGCAGAGCCGCGCAGTGGTGCGATCTGTCACCGGCCGTGTACCTCGGACACGGCCGATGACAGATCTGAGTACCTGCCCCCGTTGCCGGTACCATGTGACCTGCTGTGACCAATCACAGCAGGTCACATGACAGTTGTATACAGTGGATGGCTTCATTCATGTCATCCATTGTATACTAGTGCCTAGCTGTGAATGGTCACAGCTAATCACATGCACATGTCATGTGATTAGCTGTGGCCAAATCACAGCTAAGCACAAAAAAAAAACAAAACAAAAAAAAACCCCGAATGAATCGATGTCATTCAGGTAAATGCTTGCTTATAGCAAAGTAATTCTTTGCTATAAGCAAATTGTGTAAAAAAAAAAAAAAATACTGATCACTTCCCTAAAGTAGTACAATGTTACTATGGTAACATTGTACTAGTTTGGACATAGTGAAATATGAAAAAAAAAAAATCTTAAAAAAAAGAAAAAAATAATAAAAAATAATAAAAAAATAAAAAAATATATATATTTTTTTTTCACACTGTCACCAGTCAGTGTCCCTGATCACCGCCATGCCAGTTATATGATGACGCTGTACTGCACTGGTGACAGTATGTAAAAAAAAAAAATAATGAAAATAATTTTTTGCATTTTTTCATTTTCCGAAAAATTATGACAAAAAAAATACAACTTCAAAAATCTCGCCATGCCTCTTATGAAGTATGTCGGACTTTCTACTCTGCAAAAAGGGGTCATTTGGGGGATATCTGTACTGTTCTGACATTCTGGGACCTCAAGAAATTAGATTGGCTGTCAGTACTTCAGGATTGATCAATATTCAGATCTATACCATAGTTTGTGAACTCTATAACTTTCCTACAAACTAATAAATACATCCTAATTTGGGTTATTTTCACCAAAGACATGTAGCAGAATACATCTCGGTCTAAATTTATGAAGAACAATTATTTATTTGCAAACTTTTATAACAGAAACAAAGAAAAACGTGGTTTTTTTTCCAAATTTTCGGTCTTTTTTTGATAATTTAGCAAAATATAAAAACCCCGGCGGTGATTAAATACCACCGAAAGAAAGCTCTAATTGTGTGAAGAAAATGCTAAAATTTTAGTTTGGGTACAATGTTGTATGACCGCGCAATTGTCATTCAAAGTGTGAGAGCGCTGAAACCTGAAAAATGGCCTGGGAGGGAAGGGATAAAATTGCCCGGTATTGAAATGATTATGGAAAAGTCCCAGCAACTAACTCCAGCCAAAACTTTTTTTCCAGTTTAGGATATAATATGAATGGGATAGTTCTTTTGTTTTTCGAAAGTGTCTGTACCTCATTAGGGATATTAACCCTTAATTCCTGTCTTCAATTAGAAAAATCTGCTCAACTGGGACACGGACAGCAAAGAAAAGAAGAGTGTCTAAGTAGAGATTCTAATACATAGATATAGGAAGCCACACACCTATGATCAGCCTGGTCATGGCTTCAGCTTGTCTTCTCCAGGAGCCACACCCCACTGACAAGTTTCTCCTTCCCACAGGCTCAAGCCTGCCATATATGGGTTGAATTCCGAAAGAATTTTCTTTCCGAAATTATTTCTAAGAATTTTTGTTCGAATTTCGCCCCATTAGTGGGCCACAGAAAAGACCGATTTTGTGTGACCATTGAATTTGAGTGTTGGAAAATTTTTCAATAACAAATTAATTTCTAATCAATGATGGGGGAATCTGGCGAGAAATATAGTTAAAAAAGAAATGAGCATGAGCTGTGACCTGGAAAGAAAGGAAAATTCTTGGCCTCGGAAATTCTTTTCTGTAGCAACATAAGGTGAAATTGAAGGCTTGGTTGGTCGAATGTCAGAATCAATGGTGGCACCATTGGGTTACAAAATTTCCAATTTTCGAAAGAAAATTTGTTTGGAATTTGACCAATGTATGGCCTGCATTAGTCATAGAGGTGGGAGTGACCGGATAATTTCAGGTTATTTGTATCATAAACTGGTATAACAAATAGAACCCAGCTGGGCTAATTAATGCAAAATCTGATTAAGATCAAAGATCAAAAATAAAGATGAAGTAATTCCCTTTACTTCCTTTGGAGATGACCACACAGGAAGTGGTGACCACTCTTTTAATACAAAATTAACCATTTTAGGATTTTAAAAGCTCAACGGAGTTTTTAGAACATATCTCTTTTGTCTTGTTTCTCTTTCCCTTGAAACTTTCCACATTTTGTCATGTTACAACCAAAAACGTAATTTTATTTTGTTGGGATTTTATGTGATGGACCAACACAAAGTGGCCCATAATTGTGAAGTGGAAGGAAAATGATAAATGGTTTTCAACATTTTTTACAAATAAATATCTGAAAAGTGGGGTGGCATTTGTATTCAGCTCTCCTGACATAAAATCCCAACAAAATACATTTATGTTTTTGGTTGTAACTAAAAAATGTCAAAAATTTAAAGGGGTGTGAATACTTTCTTAAGGTACTGTAAATACTGTACACCAGCTGAGGGGGGCACAGGTGAGAGGTCACCTGGAGGCTTGACACCTCCAGTCTCCAAGTTCATTTGCAGAAATTCAACCCCAAACTTGCAAGGAACCTCCACCATGCTTTACTGTTGCCTGCAGACACTCATTATTTTACCGCTTTCCAGCCCTTCGCCAACAAACTGCTTTTTGTTACAGTCAATTATATAAAAATTTGATTTATCAGTGCAAAGCACCTACTGCCATTTTCTGCACCCCAGTTTTCGTCTGACATCAGTGCCTGACCTGACAAATGTGCTTCTGGAAGAATGGTCAAACCTTCCCATAGACACCCTCCTAAACCTTGTGGACGGCCTTCCCAGAAGAGTTGAAGCTGTTATAGCTGCAAAGGGTGGGCCACAGGGCCGGATCTAGGGGGGTGCTGGGGTGGGCTGTGCCCCCCCAGATTTTGCTTGTGACCCCCCCAGATCTCTGAGAGCACATACACTGAACTATCAGCCAGTTTGATGCAGAATGTTGATGTAAATGGGCACTCTGATGGGGGCAACTGATGTAAGGGGGCACTCTGATGGGGACATCTGATGTAAGGGGGCACTCTGATGGGGACATCTGATGTAAGGGGCACTCTGATGGGGACATCTGATGTAAGGGGGCACTCTGATGGGGACATCTGATGTAAGGGGCACTCTGATGGGGACATCTGATGTAAGGGGCACTCTGATGGGGACATCTGATGTAAGGGGCACTCTGATGGGGATAACTGATATAAGGAGGCACTTTGATAGGGATAACTGATCATATGTGAGGGGACATTCTTATGAGGACAATTGGTTCAAGGAGGGGCTCTGTTAGGGACACTGATGTAAGGGGGCACTCTGATGGTGACACATAATGTACAGGGGCACTGTGATGGGGACACTTGATGTAAAGGGGGACTGTGATTAGTAGTCATGATGTAGAGAAGGACTCTGAGGACTCCTGATGTAAACAGGGTCTCTGATAGGACATCTGATAAGGGAGCATCATCGTAATCTAGTGACAATCTTATACATACTAGTGTTTCCCAGGTCACAACACTCTTTGACAGACTGTCAGTGACTCACACACATAGTGTTGGCATTATGCCCCCGACTTTTTTTTATTGCACCCCCAGATCAGATAGGCTAGATCCTGCCCTGGTGGGCCAACTCAATATTGAACCCTACGGACTAAGACTGGGATTAAAGGCATCCCAATACGTTTGGCAATATAGTGTATATATATATAATTAGCACTTGGCCCGTCATAATGGGTACAGCAGGGGTGTGCAGACCAGAGAACTTGGCACAAGGATGGTGGAACTCCTCATTACGGACACAACAGGTGGGCAGACCCAGGAACTCAGTGGCAGCCCTTTATAATGAACACAGCAGGGGTATAGAACCAAGAGCCCAATATAGGGATTTTGGGAGTTCTTCATAAAAAACACCGCAGATGTACAGACCTTGGAACTCAGCGCAAGAATGAAGTGAACACTGCAGGTATCCCAGAAGTTCAGGGATGCTATGAGCCAGGGGCGGACTGACCATTTGGGAACTCGGGCACTGCCCGAGGGCCCAGGATCAGTAGGGGGCCCCATGAGATGTTCCTGGTACCTTTCATAGGCTTTTTTGGGTGTGGTTTGAGTGTGGGCGAGCACACAGGGGCCATATGATCTCCTGTTGCCCAGGGGCTCCATGAGTTGTCAGTCCGCCCCTGCTATGAGCCCTTCATAATGAGCACAAAAGGCATACAGGCCCTGGACCTCAGCACAGGTATGGTGGGAACCTCTCATAATGGACACAGCTGTTACATATACCCAAGAACTCAGCATAGAAATGGAGGGAGCCCCTTATAATAGAGACAGCAGCTGTTTAGATCCAGGAACCCAACACAGGGATGGTGGAAATACATCATAATGGGCACAGCAGGTGTACAGACCCGGGAGCTCAGCACAGGGATGGTGGGACTCCTCATAATGGGCACAGCAGGTGTACAGACCCAGGAAATCAGCACAGGGATTGTGGGAACCTCTCGGGCACATCAGGTGTACAAACCCGGGAACTCAGCACAGGAATTGTGGGAACCCCTCATAATGGGCACATCAGGTGTACAGACCTGGGAACTCAGCACAGGAATTGTGGGAACCCCTCATAATGGGCACAGCAGGTGTACAGATCCCGGAACTCAGCACAGGAATTGTGGGAACCCCTCATAATGGGCACAGCAGGTGTACAGACCTGGGAACTCAGCACAGGAATTGTGGGAACCTCTCATAATGGGCACAGCAGGTGTACAGATCCCGGAACTCAGCACAGGAATTGTGGGAACCCCTCATAATGGGCACAGCAGGTGTACAGATCCCGGAACTCAGCACAGGGATTGTGGGAACCCCTCATAATGGGCACATCAGGTGTAAGACCTGGGAACTCAGCACAGGGATGGTGGGAACCCCTCATAATGAGCACAGCAGGTGTACAGATCCCGGAACTCAGCACAGGAATGGTGGGAACCTCTCATAATGGGCACAGCGGGTGTACAGACCCGGGAACTCAGCACAGGGATGGTGGGACTCCTCATAATGGGCACAGCAGGTGTACAGACCTAGGAACTCAGAACAGAGATCTCACCAGTAAAGTACCTGAGTGACAGAAGATATTATTAGGAGATTTAACACTCCAGTATCCTTCAAACATTGAAATACTAGTTTTGACACATATTATTATTATTATTTTTTTTTTTCAAAATCCCATGCTACCCAAGTAAAGAAGAAAAGGATGAAGATGTCAGCTTCTATATTCATACCTTAGCAGATTCTTTTGAAATCCGGTTTGGGAAATAAAGTGACACATTCGTTACCATCACCGTAATTAGATTGGATGGCACGGCGCGTCCGCGCGTCCTCCATACCTCGGCCATATATTAAGGTGTTAACCTTGAATTTGTAAGCCGATGCTATAATTTGCTGGCCTTGCATCCTGCGGCTCCTGTAAGTGTGCTGAGCAGCGACGTGACTGATTACGGCCTAATGCTTTCATACCGGCTGATCTAGAACGTTCCGACTACATTTAAATCACAAATGACTGTCTCTCCTGCGCAAATTATCTCAGGCCGACGGAGCCAAACTCCGGAGCCCATCTTAATGCAGCGCGCCTGCATAATGACAACACCGTGTTTGTGTAGGCACAGATGGGTAGGTTGATGGATAGGTGACACTTTGCTGGAGTACATGCGGCATGGTGACACGCTAACAAGTTATAGACACAGGTAGCGTCTGCGATAATTGAAAAGGAAGGTGATGCATTACCCCAGGAGCGCGGATTTAATGTTCCAATCATACACTATTAGTCCGTTAAGTAGTTTATTAATACAGTGAATAAAAATGCAGCTCATACTGTCCTTGGATGGAAGGAAACATCCCGACGGTTAAGGAGACGTTCCAGCCAACCGTAACAATGTTGCATCAAGAGGAAACCACAGAGTAGATATTTCCAGTTATTAAAAACAAACTCCATGTAGATTTAAAAACAGCCATGTACTCATTACAAGTCAGTGAATGTATTTTTAAATCCAATCAGTGTAAATATCTTCATTTGACTTAGAAAGTATGTTACCCCAACCAGGGGCGGACTGACAACTCATGGGGCCCCCGGGCAATTGGGGATCATGGGGTCCCTGTGTCCTTGCCCAAACTCAAAAAAGCCTATGAAAAAGGTACCAGGGGCATCTCATGGGGCCCCCTACTGACCCCGGGCCCTAGGGCAGCGCCCGAGTTTCCAAATGGTCAGTCCGCCCCTGACCCCAACATTTCATATTCCAGATATGTGTCTGATGTACCATGGACTTGTGTTACAAAGTCTCCTGTTCTCTTTGTATTGCTTCCTTTGTGTGATATACATGGTCTTCCTGCCAGGCCCTCTGGTTTCAGATTTCAAACTGACCATGCTAGGCACGAGAGCACACCCATACAGGGGTGTAATACAGTGAATACAAATGCAGCTCATACTGTCCTTGGATTGAAGGAAACATCCCAACGGTTAAGGAGACGTTCCAACCAACCGTAACAATGTTGCATCAAGAGGAAACCACAGAGTAGATATTTCCAGTTATTAAAAACAAACTCCATGTAGATTTAAAAACAGCCATGTACTCATTACAAGTCAGTGAATGTATTTTTAAATCCAATCAGTGTAAATATCTTCATTTGACTTAGAAAGTATGTTACCCCAACCAGGGGCGGACTGACCATTCGGGCACTCGGGCACTGCCCGAGGGCCCAGGGTCAGTAGGGGGCCCCATGAGATGCCCCTGGTACCTTTCATAGGCTTTATTGGGTGTGGATTGACTGTGAGCGATGACACAGGGGCACCATGATCCCCTATGGCCGGGGGGCCCCATGAGTTGTCAGTCCGCCCCTGACCCAACATTTCATATTCCAGATATGTGTCTGATGTACCATGGACTTGTGTTACAAAGTCTCCTGTTCTCTTTGTATTGCTTCCTTTGTGTGATATACATGGTCTTCCTGCCAGTCCCTCTGGTTTCAGATTTCAAACTGACCATGCTAGGCACGAGAGCACACCCATACAGGGGTGTATTTACCACAAGGCATTTGCCTAGGGCGGCATTATTTAGGGGGGCAGCACTGCCCCCTGGAAGAAGGTACATATACGGCATGGGGACCAGGTGGGATCCAAGAGAGGCTTCGAGCTGCTGGATGGTGCATGCAGAGCCCAACTGTTGTTCCCGGGGATGTCCAAAGCTGTGAAGGTGCATGTCTTTCTCTCTGTCACTGTGGAGGGGGTGTTAGTGAGGGCTCTCTCGGGTGTGGGGGGGGGGATGGGACAGAGGTTACATAGTTACATAGTTAGTCTGGCTGAAAAAAGACAAAAGTCCATCCAGGGGTGTTGTTGGTCACTGTCTCTCCGCGGGGGGGGGGGGGGGTGTCTGGTGTTGGTAGGTGTGATGCTCTCTCTCTGCCGGGGAGGGGGGTGTCTGATTTGATTCTTGTGTTGCCTAGGGCAGCTCGAAACCTAAATACTCCACTGTACCCATACCAGCAAAAGGTTATCTAGCGCCCAGGGGGAAGATGCTAAACTATGCCCCCTCAAGATGTATGAGCATTATATGTCAGCAAAAATCCCCCCCCCAAAAAAATGCACTAATCTGCATGCTAACCCTATAAGCATGTATCCCCTTGCAAGCCAAAACTCTCTCTAAATAAAAATTCCCCCTCCTCCCATTACAAATCCCCCGCTGCTGAAATCCCCCTCCCAGCACAAATCTTTGACCCCAAGGGTTTCCTTAAACGCCCCCATCTCCTCTTTGCTGGGAGGAGATGGGGGCAGGTAAGGAAACCCTGCACAGTCCTATTCTGACAGTTGTAATGCAGGAACCAGAGGGGAGAGAGAGTACAGCCCCCACCTCCTCCTGGCTCTCTTCTGCTCTCCTGATTCTGCTTGTCTCTTCCTACGCTAAGCTGACATGAGTAGTAATGCTTCTGTCACTACTCGTGTCAGCTTGTAGCTTCAGGAACACTTTAAGCGGAACCTCCCCACACCTCACATGATACCACAGCGCTCAGGGCAGCCACCCCTCCTGCCCACCCCATGTCCCGGCCCTGCATACTAGCATGTTCAGTTTTCTGGCTGTGCTGGGGGAACAGCCTACCTGTCCTCCAATGACCAAGACTTGTGCTGATACCCCCTCTGCAAATCCATTCACTGGGAAGATCAGTGTGCTGCTATGTCTCCACCCTCACCTCTCTAAGCCCCTTACTGTATACAGCTGAAAACAGAGGTTATATAATCATTTACTGATTGGGTTGTTTTAAAAGGTAAAGATTCATACATCAGAAACACACACAGATCCATAGCTCTGCTCAAGGCTGGCCTCTCTTGTACATGGACATCCTGGGTGCTGACCATCGTAGTCTGTCTCCACTCTCCTTTAAAAATATGAAAGAATGTCAGCCTATTCCACTTAACTCCTCAGCATTTTTTAATAAACAATGAATCAAATGCATACAGTAATGTCTCCACCCAAAACCCAACCTTCTTTGACACATTTCACCACTTCTGACTTCCTCACAAGGATAGTGAGTAGGCCAGGAGAGGTGAAACACATCATGGAAGGTTGCTTTTTGGGTGGGGAGATCACTGTATGCAGTCAATTTTGGTTTGAAAGTGTTACTAAACCCAGGACCCTGCATTCACTATATCTGGTCTCCCCGGACCCTGCATTCACTATATCTGGTCTCCCCGGACCCTGCATTCACTATATTCGGTCTCCCTGGACCATGCATTCACTATATCTGGTCTCCCCGGACCCTGCATTCAATATATCTGGTCTCCTCGGACCCTGCATTCACTATATTTGGTCTCCCTGGACCCTGCATTCACTATATCTGGTCTTCCTGGATCCTGCATTCACTATATCCGGTCTCCCCGGACCCTGCATTCACTATATCCGGTCTCCCCAGACCCTGCATTCACTATATCTGGTCTCCCCGGACCCTGCATTCACTATATCTGGTCTCCCCGGACCCTACATTCACTATATCTGGTCTCCCAGGACCCTACATTCACTATATCTGGTCTCCCCGGACCCTGCATTCACTATATCTGGTCTCCCAGGACCCTGCATTCACTATATCCAGTCTCCTTGGACCCTGCATTCACTATATCTGGTCTCCCCGGACCCTGCATTCACTATATCTGGTCTCCCTTGACCCTGCATTCACTATATCTGGTCTCCCCGGACCCTGCACTCACTATATCTGGTCTCTCGGGACCCTATATTCACTATATCTGGTCTCCCCGGACACTACTTTAACTATATCTGGTCTCCCCGGACCCTGCATTCACTATATCCGCTCTCCCCGGACCCTGCATTCACTATATTTGGTCTCTCCGGACTCTGCATTCACTATATCTGGTCTCCTCGGACCCTGCATTCACTATATCCGGTCTCCCCGGACCCTGCATTTACTATATCCGGTCTCCCTGGACCCTGCATTCACTATATCCGCTCTCCCCGGACCCTGCATTCACTATATCCGCTCTCCCCGGACCCTGCATTCACTATATCCGCTCTCCCCGGACCCTGCATTCACTATATTTGGTCTCTCCGGACTCTGCATTCACTATATCTGCTCTCCCCGGACCCTGCATTCACTATATCTGTTCTCCCCGGACCCTGCATTCACTATATCTGGTCTCCCCGGACCCTACATTCACTGTATCTGGTCTCGCCGGACCCTACATTCACTATATCTGTTCTCCCCGGACCCTGCATTCACTATATCCGCTCTCCCCGGACCCTGCATTCACTATATTTGGTCTCTCCGGACTCTGCATTCACTATATCTGGTCTCCCCGGACCCTGCATTCACTATATCTGGTCTCCCCGGACCCTGCATTCACTATATCTGGTCTCCCCGGACCCTACATTCACTGTATCTGGTCTCGCCGGACCCTACATTCACTATATCTGTTCTCCCCGGACCCTGCATTCACTATATCTGGTCTCCCCGGACCCTGCATTCACTATATCCGGTCTCCCCGGACCCTGCATTCACTATATCTGGTCTCCCCGGACCCTGCATTCACTATATCTGTTCTCCCTGGACCCTGCATTCACTATATCTGTTCTCCCTGGACCCTGCATTCACTATATCTGCTCTCCCACAGTACACAGAACACATAAATGCAATTATTTTATTAAATATAAACTGCTAAATAAAAAAATGTCAGCTCCCTTGGCCAAAAAAACAAAAACAAAAAACCACTCAACACTTTATCATCCATCCCTAGCAGTCAGAAAACAAATCTAGGACTTGCTAGATTCCACCTATATGTACATGTGAATACAAATTAATAAATATCTTAGCTGACAAATAAATTAATAAAAAAAAACTTCTGTCATTTGTTTAATTAAAAAGTACAGTTGAGTAGGATGTAAAGACACAAACGTCAAAAATCAGCAAGATAACATTTAGATTCAACACTAATGACAGAAACTACCTTGAACAGCCTTGTTTGAGCTCTAAAACATTAAATATATTTCATTTCATCAGATAGGATAATGTTCTAGTCCATTTTCTCAGGACCTTTTAAAAATACACATCCCCTCATCCTCAATGGATTTCCCAGTTGTCCCCATACTTCCTTCACCAGACCTCATTATCACCATTCCTATTGGGTACCAGTATTGTAGGATTGTTTTCAATCATCCTTTCAAAATATTCTGCCAGTAATGGATATCTTACTAGTCTTTGGATGTGGTGGCTGCATTAGTTTTCTTTTTATTTAAGGCTAAGAACACGTAGCCCAGTCTGCAGTTCCAGCAGGAAGGGGACCTTGTGACTGTGTTGTCCTGGAAGACTCAAAAAAATCCATAGTAGAGACTGCCGTCATATAACACAGAGCAGCTGGTGTTCAGCTGTCCTCCATCCTCTAGAGCAGGGGTGTCAAACTGGCGGCCCTCCAGCTGTTGCGAAACTACAAGTTCCATCATGCCTCTTCCTTTCAGAGTCATGCTGGTAACTGTCAATCTTGCAATGCCTCATGGCAACAGCTGGAGGGCCGCCAGTTTGGCACCCATGCTCTAGGGCATGGATGTTAAACTGGTGGCTCTCCAGCTGTTGCCAAACTACAAGTCCCATGAGGCATTGCAAGATTGAAAGTTACAAGCATTAATCCCAAAGCCCGGGGAATGATGGGACTTGTAGTTTTGCAACAGCTGGGGGCCACCAGTCTGACATCCCTGCTCTAGGGGGTGAACTGAGGACATGAACTGATAAAAAAAATCTGGGAGAAAATGTGGAGGATTGTGGGAAATATAGTTCACAAAGAGACTCGGCTATTATTATAGGTTCAAGTTGAACTACAATTCCCAGGGATAGAGACTAAGGAGGAGGGGTTAAGGCACTTTTCCTGGGCTGAGAGAGAAACACTCTCTTTCTGTGTGGATATCCAGGACTGATAAAGACTTGCTGCACCCGATGAGAAGAGAGGGGAGATTTCTGGCTGAGGAGCGGAGGCGGTGAGCAGATGGCGACATGTCAGAGCAGTAGAGATCTGGACTTTGGAAACCCTGCTGTTAAGATAAAAGAGCCGGATGTTGAGGACACTAATAACAAGAGACTCTCTGCTTAGCAGGTAAAAGAAGTGCTTCTGCTGTATAGGACTTGTGTGCGGCAGTTGGCCAACCCTACACTACAACTTCACAACAGATGGACAAAGTCACCTGCTAGGAACATTGTTATTGCAAGCCTCAGCTTTTACAGGAACGCTACCCTGAGTGCTCTTACTCAAGGTTTTGGACCCCAACAAGCTGGCCAGCAGAAGGACTACAGCAATATACTACTGGACACTGGCTACTACTGTGGTATATACCTATAGGTCCCTACCCCTTGTTAGGGTTACCCAGTGTAGGTCTCAGAAGGAGGTGCATTCAATGACATTCACTGTTTTGCAGCCTGTTACTCTTACCACTTAAGTATTGCAGTGCCATTGTTTTCTGCTGTTTGATTGTTGCAGTTCATTCCTCTAAAGTGCTTAATCACTGTTATATGTCTTTCTAACTGGTGGAGGGATGGACGCTGCTAAACTGGCCCCAGGAGTTCAGTGTTTAGAAATGGCCCCAGCTAGCATTATGACCATTCCCTCTGACGAGTTTCTCCCCGTCCACTGGGGGCTTGGTCACAGAAGCTCCGCTGGGTGGGATCAATCATCAGAGGGCATGGCCAGAATGGCGGCTGAGGCCATTTCTCACTTTGGACTCCTGGGGTCTATTGAGCAGCGTCCATCCCTCCACTTGTATTGGCTGATGCTGGAATCGCTCAGACTCATGCTCCCCTCTTCTCACTTGCTCACTTCTCTGCTGGGGTGATCATTTTCCTTCCATCCATAGCTTGGAGCGACGCCATAAGGCAGGGGTGGGCAACTGTGGCCCTCCAGCTGTTGTAGAACTACAATCCCATGAGGCATTGCAAAACTGACAGTTACAAGCATGACTCCAAAAGGCAGAGGCATGGTGGGACTTGTAGTTCACCAACAGCTGGAGGGCCACAGTTGCCCACCCCTGCCATAAGGTATACTTTTCACTATATCTTTCTAACTGTTAAGCCCTGTACTTATGGGCCGAATATTGGCTGGCATCAGCCGGTTCAACAGTGTCAGGGCAGGGCTGTGGAACGGACAGGTAGGCCTAGTGGCAGGGTCACGCACTGGCTGACGACAACCACCACCAACAGACCGAAGTCCCTCAGGGCGCAGAGTCTAAGTCCCAGGCTGCCCTTCACCAGGGCCCCTGATGGTGGAGATGGACTTGACGCAGCCAGGAACCAGGTCTCGGCCCCCGAGACACCCCGGCTGCGGTAATGGCCGCCACCAATGGCGTGTAGCTGGTAAGAATGACAATAGCGTAGTCAGGCAGGCCGGGTCGACAACAACGGAACAAAACGGTACAGAACAGTAGACAGAGAATCACAGGTCACGGGCCGGGTTCAGCAACGGAAGGTCAGATCGAAGGAAACCACAGAGAATGGTCTTAGTCACAAGCCAAGTCAGATACCAGAAGAGTCACAAGAGTATACACAGAGCTGAAGCAAGACACAAGTGCAAAGAGCATGTGTGGATCACAGGCTTATATGTACTCAGCCACACCCCTCTGGGGGATGGACCTCAGAGACCTGAAGGCATAAAGGATTCCCACCATGCTCAGCAGAAATCCAAGATGGATGCCAGCACGTGGAGTAACATAACCTCTGGGAAAAGGTAGGACCTTGACAAACAGAAACCGGCCAACATTTGGCCCATGTGTACACCAGCCTGTCTCACAGGACATACTGGAAAACCAGAATCCAGTTGGCATCCAATCAGTGCTGGCAGCCAATGGCGGCGAGCACTGACCAGTGTATTCTGGCGAGGGGGGCGGTCCCCCTGTCAGAGCACAATAGCTCAGTGGAAAGATCGCAGTACAAACATTGGATAGTTAGCACAGCAAGCTCTTCACAAGTTCTTCAGTTTTTTTTTCCATTCTGCCCGCTGGATTGAACAAAAAAAAACCTGATAGTGTGTATCAGGCATTAAGGGGGTAAGATCTACAAACATGATCTGCAAGTTCTGAAAATACCTCTTGATCTTGCTAGAAATTAGTTATCATCATAACTTCGTGCGGGCTGCACTGAAAGCTTAAAAATATCTTTGTTCAAAAAACTATTAATCTCCCCATCCCCCATGTAACAGAGATAAGGAGAGGAGGGGGTGTTTGTACTCCCAATCAGAAGAGCAGTCTGGGGTGACAATGTTCCATAGATATAGAAAAATCACTATTAAAAATTCTAATATGTTTATTTTACTGCATGCGTCTAATATGTTTATTTCCTATGATCATCACCTCCATCTAGTGGCTATATTGTGATATTTTTCTGAAATACCTCAGCCAGGAAAATACTGCATTATGACCACTAGATGGAGGTGCCAATCATACAAAATAAATATGTTAGACACATTAAGGGAATTATTTGCAACGGATATTCTCAACCTGATTTTTTTTTTTTTTTTTTACAAATAATTTTCCTAAGTGGGGATTGCCACCGTAGGACAGGATGTGTTTTACTGGCAGGATTACCAGGTGAAAATAGAGGGGAAAAAAATTAAAAAAACAAAACAAATGCAGCCACCATGTCTTTTAGGCTTATGTACACTTTAAAGCAATACCAAAAGCTTATTGTTTTTTTTTATAAAAATAACAAACATGTCTATACTTTCCTGCTGTGTGTAGTGGTTTTGCACAGAGCAGCCCGGATCCTCCTCTTCTCGGGTCCCCCGCAGGCTCTCCTGTCCCCTCCTTCCTGTCGGGTGCCCCCACAGCAAGTAGCTTGCTATGGGGGCACCAGCTGCTCCGTGTGTACTTTCACACGGAACTGTGGCTCGACCTCTCTCTTCTCATTGGCTCACTTGTTCTAATTGACAGCAGTGGGAGCCAATGGATGTCTTAGCCAATAAGAAGGGGGAGTCCTGGGGTAGCCGAGACTCCCGTGCACATTGCTGGATCGAGAGGGGGCTTAGGTGAGTATTAGTGGGGACTGGGGGGGCTGCTGCACAGAGGTTTTCTACCTTCATACATAGAATGCATGAAGGTAAAAAACTTTGAGCCTTTACAACCACTTTAACTGAAAAGTAGTCAACAGGCAGGGCAATGGGCTGGCCATCAGCAATGTAACAACCAATGAAGCTGTAGAGCCAGGCTGCACGGTGTCCTACCTGCAACATTGCAGTGCATGATGCTGATCCATGGCAGATGGCATGCAGAGCCACCCCCAACATTCAGGAGAGGACGTAATGCACTTAATTCCAGATCCACTCTGCCTCCTGCCCTCTACTTTGCTGCTGGAGCAAGTTGGGGCTTTGGTGGAAAGAGGGTACTGTGTTATGGGGGACTTTGATGTCTAAGGAAGTCTTTGATGGGAAGGGTAACGCTTCTGATGTGATGGGAAGACTCTAATGTGATGGGGAGGACTCTCACATGTTGGGGAGGGGGGATCTGAAATAGTGAAGGGGGGACTCTGACATGATGGAAGAACCTCTGATCTGAAGGGTGAGTTCTGATGTGAAGCTAATTTCCTTCAGGAGGTTGTGTGCTTCATCTCAGGCTAGGGTTTCCCATTGATGAAAAGTAACATTTATGGCAATGGGCTGGCCATCAGCAATGTCACAACCAATGAAGCTGTAGAGCCAGGCTGCACGGTGTCCTACCTACACCATTGCAGTGCATGATGCTGATCCATGGCAGATGGCATGCAGTGCCACCCCCAACATTCAGGAGAGGACGTATTGCACTTAATTCCAGATTCGCTCTACCTCCTGCCCTCTACTATGCTGCTGGAGCCAGTTAGGGCTTTGTTGGAAAGAGGCTACTGTTTTATGAGGGACTTTGATGTATAGGGAAGTCTTTGATGGGAAGGGTGGGGCTTCTGATGTGATGAGAAGACTCTAATTTGATGGGGAGGACTCTCACATGTTGGAGAGGGGGGATATAAAATGGTGGAGGGGGGACTCTGACATGATGGAAGAACCTCTGATCTGAAGGGTGAATTCTGATGTGAAGCTAATTTCATCCAGGAGGTTGTGTGCATCATCTCAGGCTCAGGTTTCCCATTGATGATAAGTAACATTTAAAGAGTGCAGTGACTAAAAAAAGTTGAAAAACGTTGACTTACAATGGTGGTCTCCAAAACTGTGGCCTAGGGGCCAGATGCAGCCCTTTGCTTGCTTTTATCTAGCCCTTGGGGCACTGTTTCATCCACTGATACCAACAATGGTGCATAATTCCTCAACTGACACCAATGAACAGGCACTATTCCTCCCAATGACACCAACAATGGGGTCCAACGACAACAATGATGGGCCACAATTCCTCACAATGACATCTACGATTTGGCAAAATTCCTCCCACTGACACCAAGGACAGTGTCAATGTTTTTCCCACTGACCTCAGGACCTTTTCTACTTCCAAAGCCACAGTCTGACCCCCTAAAGGGTCTCCTAAACGTTTGGAGACCCCCGACCTAGACCATAAGGATTTTCTTGGCTCTATTGCTTAGTGGTCAAATAGTATGCTTCTAGCTTAATAGAACTATCAGAAGTCATCTTCAAGCTGCAATTACCCCTTTTTATATTTTTATTTTTTAGTTACTAAATTAAGCAATCACCGAGTCTGGCCAAAACATCCTTCCAAAATAATTTACAGCTTTATGATATCACTCCAGGGATAAATCGGCCCGTAGTTGGAATATAAAAGCCCTTAAGCCCTCCATTATACCCCTCAGCTGTGGGTTTACATTGTGAACAATCTCAGTTCTCATTTGTCCTTCTTCCCGGCATTATAAACTGTGTGTGTGTGGAGAGCTTTACTCAAAAATCCATAAGCTGAAGACTAATAACGCCTTCATATTTTTTCGGCTGGTAAAATTTACATTCGAGAGACTGCTGTGCATTGTTGTAACGGCGCCGAGTGACTCAGTCCGTGTTATGACATGAAAATGTATTTTCTTTTCAGAACTCGCAGCTATTACAAGCGAAAATATTAACAGTCTAACTAAACCAAAGAGCTCTGGAAACTCCAGAAATCAATTTGTCTGAACTGCAAATAAGAGGAGTCTGCGAGCTCGGAATACAATAGCCAAAGACGGAATAGTAGGGTGATTTGACTTGCAGGCTTATTCATTCAGCCATAGGACAGAGTGGAGTTCCTTGCAGCCAAGGACAACTTTAGGTGTGTGGGACTTGCGTGGCTGTCCAGGTCAGTAATATATGACCCCACCCCAAAATGTGAGACTTCAGATTTGTTGAGAAAGTAGAACAAAATGAAAAAGGCCTCTCTCAGCTATAATGCATAGTAAAATCTTCTTAGAACAGAAAGTACTCACATATCTCAAATGTAACAGAATTATTCCTCATTTCGGGATAGTAGGTGTCAGTGGACAACTCATGGGGCCCCCGGGCAATAGGGGATCATGGGGCCCCTGTGTCCTTGTCCAAACTCAAAAAAGCCTATGAAAAAGGTACCAGGGGCATCTCATGGGGCCCCCTACTGACCCCGGGCCCTCGGGCAGTGCCCAAGTTTCCAAATGGTCAGTCCGCCCCTGGTCAGTGGAATAATGAAAATCATTCCTCCTCATGCCCAATGGCCAACAGTACATCAACGGAAGCATACAAACCATGGGTTCTATAGAGTAGAGCTTGGGGCCCAACAAAAAAGTATGAATCAGAAGGTTATCTTGAGAAGGGACTAAAGGAACCAAAAAGCCTTCCACTGATCCATCAAATAGCACATTAGCACCTTCTTACAGTATAAGAGGTGTGTCAGAGCTTCCCAAAGGAACCCTCGGAAAGTCCTGTTCAGGGTTTATAGATCTCCCAGGTTCCTTACCTATACCTATAGGAAACTCTGATATGAGGTCCAGTGCAGGGTTTACCTCTCTCTCCATGGTCAATTAAATCCACCTGGGACCTGTAGCCAGACCTCTCAGCCTGGGGATCAGACAAGTCCTGTCTGGAAAGCTGAAATGTTGGTGGAAACTGATTAGCTATGTATGGTGTGGCTGAAAAGCGGTAGGCTTGATCAATCTGGTAGTTAGGATCTACATTACTGTGTAGTGAGTGCTAGGTTTTTTTTTTGTTTGATATTTTCCTGCCCTGTTAATTTTGGTTAAACACTGTACAGCACTTTGTATATAGTCTTTTGTAAATAGCACTAATAAACACCTTCACTGTTTGCCACTAATCTCACTGGATTTGGTATCTGTGTTTGAAAGACTGCTTACCCCAGGAAGCATATATCCCAGCTGCCTATCCCCAGCTCATAGAGGGTATTCACATGTCTAATTCTAACAGATATATCAAAAATTTGAAGATTATTACTCATTTAAAGATAGTGGGTGGAACCATGCAAATCATTTCTTAATGCCCCATGGCCAATTGCACATCCATGGAAGCATAGAAACCAAGGGTTCTATAAAGTAGTGCTTGGGGATTAACACGAAAGTATGACTCTAAAGGCTATCATGAGAAGGGACCAAAGGAACTGTAAAGCCTTCCACTGATCTAGCGAATAGCACATAAAAGTCTTACTAGGAAAGTATAAGAAGGTATTCTCATGTCTTATTCCAACAAATATCTCCAAAACAGGACTATTCCTCATTTCAAGATAGTGGGTGGAGCCAAACAAATCTTTCCACAATGACCCATGGCCAACTGTACATCCATGGAAGCATGGAAACCATGACTTCTATATGGAGTAATTCATTGGACCCAACAAGAAAGTATGACCCAGAAGGTTATCAGGAGGAGGAAATAAAGGAACCAATAAAACTTCTACTAATCCAAAGAACAGAAAATTAGGGCCTTCTTTGGACAGTATAGGAAGGTATTCACATGTCGTATACCAAGACATACTGTATTTCAAAATAAAAGGATTATTTCTACTTTAACCATTAGCCGCCCGGCCAATGGCCGTTTGGCGGCTTCAAATGTGTCTCTGCACTCCGGGTGCACGCCATTTGGCGTGCTCCTGCACATGCGCAGTTTGCGCAAATGCAGAGCGGCGCAGCAGTGCGATCTGTCACCGGCCGCGCACCTCGGACACGGCCGATGACAGATCCGAGTACCGGCTCCCGTTGCTGGTACCATGTGACCTGCTGTGACCAATCACAGCAGGTCACATGACAGTTGTATACAATGGATGGCTTCATTCATGATGCCATCCATTGTATACTAGTGCCTAGCTGTGAATGGTCACAGCTAATCACATGCACATGTCATGTGATTAGCTGTGACCAAATCACAGCTAAGCACAAAAAAAAAAAAAAAAAAAAAAAGAAAAGCTGAATGAATCGATTTCATTCAGGTAAATGCTTGCTTATAGCAAAGTAATTCTTTGCTATAAGCAAATTGTGTAAAAAAAAAAAAAATACTGATCACTTCCCCAAAGTAGTACAATGTACTACTTTGGTCATAGTAAAATATGAAAAAAACCCCAAAAAAAACAAATGTAATAAAAAATTAAATATAATAGAACAAAAAAAAAAATATATATATATTTTTTTTTCATACTGTCACCAGTCAGTGTCCCTGTTCACCGCCATGCCAGTTATATGATGATGCTGTACTGCACTGGTGACAGTATGTAAAATAAAAATAGTGAAAATAATTTTTTTAATTTTTTCATTTTCCGAAAAATTATGACAAAAAAATACAACTTCAAAAAACTCGCCATTCCTCTTATGAAGTACATCGGACTGTCTATTCTGCAAAAAGTGGTCATTTGGGGGATATCTGTACTGTCCTGACATTTGGGGGATATCTGTACTGTCCTGACATTTGGGGGATATCTGTACCGTCCTGACATTTGGGGGATATCTGTCCTGTTCTGACATTTGGGGGATATCTGTACTGTTCTGACATTTGAGGGATATCTGTACTGTTCTGACATTTGGGGGATATCTGTACTGTCCTGACATTTGGGGGGATATCTGTACTGTCCTGACATTTGGGGGATATCTGTACTGTTCTGACATTTGAGGGATATCTGTCCTGTTCTGACATTTGGGGGATATCTGTACTGTCCTGACATTTGAGGGATATCTGTACTGTCCTGACATTTGGGGGATATCTGTACTGTCCTGACATTTGGGGGATATCTGTACTGTTCTGACATTTGGGGGATATCTGTACTGTTCGGACATTTGGGAGATATCTGTACTGTTCTGACATTTGGGGGATATCTGTCCTGTCCTGACATTTGGGGGATATCTGTACTGTTCTGACATTTGGGGGATATCTGTACTGTCCTGACATTTGGGGGATATCTATACTGTCCTGACATTTGGGGGATATCTGTACTGTTCTGACATTTGGGGGATATCTGTACTGTTCTGACATTCTTGGACCTCAAGAAATTAGATTGGCCGTCAGTACTTCAGGATTGATCAATACTCAGATCTATACCATAGTTTGTGAACGCTATAACTTTCCTACAAACTAAATAATACATCCTAATTTGGGTTATTTTCACCAAAGACATGTAGCAGAATACATCTCGGCCTAAATTTATGAAGAACAATTATTTATTTGCAAACTTTTATAACAGAAACAAAGAAAAACTTTTTTTTTTCAAAATTTTTGGTCTTTTTTTGTTAATTTTGCACAAAATAAAAGCCCCGGCGGTGATTAAATACCACCAAAAGAAAGCTCTAGTTGTGTGAAGAAAATGATAAAATTTTAGTTTGGGTACAATGTTGTATGACCGCGCAATTGTCATTCAAAGTGTGAGAGTGCTGAAACGTGAAAAATGGCCTGGGCAGGAAGGTGTAAAATTGCACGGTATTGAAACGGTTAAGGAAATCATTTATTTATGCCCCACGGCAAACTGTACATCCAAATTGTTGGAACAGATACAGCCTTATATTATAGTAATTTTTTCCAAACTGCATACAGATGTTATGGGTTTGTTGGCCATAGTCAGTACAGTGCATCATAGAAACCATGGTTTCAATAAAGTAGGACTTGGGTCTCAATTAAAAAGTATTAAATTGAAGATCATTGTAAGTTTAGGTATGACATTTTTACATTTACATAAATTGGCCCGGTTTGAACCAATGTAAGTATGTACATGCCATACTCGTAGGCAGAGGCGTCCCTAGAGTTGGTGTCACCCGGTGCGGTAACACTTGGTGACACCCCCTCCAACGATCCCCGCAGAATGGATCGGATCTGCAGAATGAGCATAATGGATCGGACTCTGATCCATTATGTTCAATCCGCAGATCCGATCCATCCTGCGGGGATCGTCGGCTTTCTTTACAACTTACCTTTTCTTGGAGCGGGTCCGGGACAACTGCACATGTCCTGGTTTCAGGCATGATCAATCGATGATAGCAGTAGTTCTATCATCGATTGATCGTGCCTGAAACCGGGACATGTGCAGTTGCTTCAGGGGGACATATCTACATGGGAGACACATCTTGCCGATATAAGGGGTGACACCAGCCTATACGGGGTGACACCGGACCGGTGGAGCCGGTCCGGTGTCACTCGGTGCGGACCGCACCCCCCCCCGCACCTGCCTCGGGACACCACTGCTCGTAGGATCCCTGTGGAAGCTGTAAATCACTGTAGTAGGCACTGCCACTACAGTGATCTCCACTAGCTTTTGGGTCCCTTGTAATTTCTAGACTGAGATGCTGGCTTAGAGATGAGACAATCATATAAATCCTGGTGCAAGTGTAGTTCTTGGTCATGTTCACAGATGTCTGACACAGATCAACCCCCTGTTGCAGCCTCTCACCTTGCAACTTGTTTCAGTGTTGCAATCACTAGAGAAGAGGAAACGGAGGAAATGCTCCCTCCTACCTGCAGCAGATTTATGACATCAAGAAAAGGGACTAGGCTGGAGCTAAAGGATTGCTTTTTAATGACAGAAGGTGGAGTTTTTTGGGAACTATGTTACTGTTGTTTTATAATGAGACACATCAGCAATTCATGCAGACTTGTAAAGTTAATGAAAGGTCCACTTTAAAGTGCCAACATCAGATAAAGGGCTTGTAAGGTCCATAGGTTCTTTTACCGCCGACTCTGCGCCATTAATTTTTACTGGTCATCTTTTACTTGTAAAAGTCTCTGTTGCTAATCGTGCTTTCTATAATTAATGTGGGGCTTATCATTCATATTAAAAACAAGCTAGGATGCCATTACACGTAGCTGACAAGGCATCTGGGAATGTCTTGCCCTAGAATGTGCTGTATATCGTGCGTCGAGAACTTAGTTTTTTTTTAACAAAGTGCCAACATTTTTTTAAATAGAATTTTTTGAAACATTGGCAGTTTCGGATGGCTAGCTTAGTAAAAAGATGTTTTTTTCATCCTGTGCGCTTAGTACGGTTGACTGGTGCATTTTATGCCCTAGTCACGATGCTACAAATTTACTGATGATGTTCCAAAGGGTATTTGATGGGCCTCATTGGGTTTTTACTGGCAGACAGGCAATCTGTTCCACCCTGGTTGTGTTGCTCACCCTGGAAATTTGCACTCGTACCGTTGGGCTATTCTGGCACTGGATTAGCATAGTAATTATGTATGCAGAAAGGATTGCTTGCCTGGTTGCATGATAACAAGCTGTTCCATTTACTGTTCACATCCCAACCTTGGAATGAGCTGTTGACACTGGAAAATCTTGATCAGTGTCTGCAACAAATTAATTTTGTAAAGAAAAAATATTATGATTTGGGAATTTTCCAAAAAGTTTTGTAAATTATTTTTTTTAAATTTATTTTGTACTTACTTAGAAGCTTTGTTTTATACATTTTTCAAGGTCAACCTACGAAGTTTCTCCTTACCTCCTGACAATCTGACAAAGAATCTTTGGAAATAAAAATCAGTTCCTAACCTGCCATGCATAAATAAGCGGTACTACATCCCAAAATGCTGTATGAATAGAAACCACAAAGGGAAAAAAAAAGGAACTAGGGACTTTAGAGTACCAAAGTATATGACAAAAAGTGGTATAAAAATATATATCAAGTCTGAAATAAATACAAAATTCAATGTTTGTATTTATTTCAGGCTTGATCTCAGAGAAATAATTGATATCCCCCGAGGAAGACTTATAAGTTGAAACGCGTTGGTGTTTTTTTCGGAGTATTTTGAAGCAATACATGTATATGACCTCCACATTTTATGTGCAGCATGTAACATTTTTCTCCTGTATGCTTTTATATAATATGTATATGTTGGGGTATGCTAGCCTTTGAAGGCTCTTATCATTTTGTATAAATAAAATTTTGATATATTTTTATACCACTTTTTGTCATATACTTTGTTACTTTAAAGTTTCTATTTATCTAACAAAGGTTCTTTTTCTTATATTACTCAAAACAAAAACAAAAAAAAATTGGCTGTTTTAAGTTTCTATTCATCACACCACCTAAGTGGTCACCAGGTGATCTATTCTTGGGTGTGGAGTTAGGAGGTATGAATAAGCGCATATTGCGTGAAACGCGTTAACATCTGTGTTCCCTGCCTGCTTTGAGCTGCAATGTTTTGTATTATGCATTTTCTTCATTAAAGTAGAACTATAGGCAAAATTTCCTTTTCATTTTGGATAGAGTAAAGGAAGGGTTACAGCCCCTATCAATTTTTTTCTTTGCCCCATAGCGGAGATTTTCCTTCACTTCCTGTCCCATAGCCAAATTGGAAGTGAGAGAAAATCTCTGCAAAATAAGGAAATTCCTTGGGGACCCCCAGGTTATCAGAACCAGTGTCCCCACTGGAAGATTTCCCGTTATTACTTCTCTGGGGACAACCCAAAATTTAGGATTTTCTTTAACCACTTGTCCTCCAGAGGATTCACCCCCCTTTCCTGACCAGGCTATTTTTTGCGATACGGCGCTGTGTTATTTTAACTGACAATTGCGCGGTCATGCAACGCTGCACCCAAATGAAATTCATGTCTTTTTTTCCCCCACAAATAGAGCTATCTTTCAGTGGTATTTGATTGCCTCTGCGGTTTTTATTTTTTGTGCTATAAACAAAAAAAGACCGACAATGTTGGGGAAAAAAAAAACAATATTTTGACTTTTTGCTATTAAACATGTCCAGTAAAAAAATAAAAAAAATCAAATTTTGTCATAAATGTAGACCAAAATGTATTCTGCTCCATGTCTTTGCTAAAAACAAATCCCAATACGTGTAAATGAATTGGTTTACGTGAAAGTTATACTGTCTACAAATGGCGGTATATATACTGGAAATGTTTTTTTCAATATACTAGTATTGGTGGCGATCAGCGACTTATAGTGGAACTGTGGGACTGCGGCAGGCATTCTGACACTGGGGGGGAACTGACTTGGTGTCACTGACATCCCCTGTGACATTAATACAGTGATCAGTGCTAATAAAAAGCACTGACACTGTACTAATGGCACTGGGCAGGAAGGGGGTAACATCTGAGGTGATCAATTGTAATACTCTTTTGAAAAATAATAAAAATCAATGTAAAATAAATCAAATATATAACTAAAGGCAAACTTTTTTTTGTAGTTTTGGAAAGAGTGCAGAGGGAGTAGAACCCCCTGGCAGTTTTTATTACTGTCTGTTCCCCCATTAAGTAGATTCACCCTCTATACTTGTCCTGTCTACCATTATCAGGGTTAACTGTCTGCTGTTCTACTGTGTAAGCACATTGCTATGTATTGCTCTGCTATACAAAGCAGCATGCTGGAGCTGACAGGGGAGAGATCTGTATTGTTTACATACAGACCTATCCCCTGGCAACGATACTCGGTGATCGCCGGGTGCTGGCGGGGAATCACCGGCCAGGACCCGGTGATAAACAACTGAGGCCGCCAATTACGGCATGGATAGGGCACGCGTGCCCCCTACCCAGAATTGCAGAAAAAAAAAAAAAAAAATATATATATATAACAGTATTTCTGTTATAGGGCGGCGGGCAAGCAGTTAACTTTCATTTTCAGCGACATGTTCCACGACGGCAGAGGAACTCATAATTCTCAATGGTTGTGGTGGTATCATTTGCTGATGGCTCTTGCTTTCAATAGTTTATTTCCTCCAGTTGTTTAACTCCTTCACACCACCTCCAGGCAGTTTAAGCGGACACAAGGGGTGAGTATACCTGCACCGATTCTCTGGAAAAAAGCCCTGCTCATGTCTTATATGGCTGACTCTGGTTTTGGTATGGGATGTCCAAGAAGCCTACAGTCTGGGGTTCACCAACATTTGGCCATATGCTATATGTCAGTTCTTCTGTTTTTACAGTCAATGTTCTGCTGTTTTCAGGAACCAAATAAGGATCCCGCTATGTAGTCAGTTGAGACGTTAATAGGACAATTATTTAAATAAGCACTCTAGCTCTTTTGTTTTTGCAACCGGCGACGCCATTACACGCGGCCTAATTGTTTTTTTTTTCATCGGCGCGGCTGATTGATGCTAATAAAGTGAGTGTAATTTAATATTTTGCTTTTCCCACTTCGCCAGAACATTTGTTAAACAAAGGGAATGGCGGAGAAAGTAGGACGTCGCAGCTGACTATGCAAATGTTGAGGCTGAATAATTGGATTATTATACAGGCAGATTCTATAGAGATGTATCATCAACATAAAACCGTTCCTTGAAGCTCTCGCATGACGCGGCCTTGGCAGGACAAACAGCGCGCGTTGTGGTTATGAGCCGGCGATGGCTGAGTGCAGTACAGCCCGCAGGTATATCACTACAAATGACTCGATGAAATAATCCCATTACTTCCTAATACATAATCCGCCAGGCACTGTTTCAATCAGGAGAAAGTGATTTTCATTATTGTATCCAGTATAAAGCATTGTCTCTCGCCTTTAGCAAAGAGCCATCAAGCTCTCTGGTAATCAGCGCCTCCTGTATTGTAATGCATTTAATCTAGGACACCTCTGAGAAGTGCTTACCTGGCGATGAGAGCTTAGGGGCAGTTTACCTTTAAATTAGATTTAAACCCAAGAACAAAAATTTAAAACAGAATTACAGCCAAAAATGTTGAGATAAAAGAAAGCTTGATAAAAAATAAAATAATAAAACCAGCCTTTGTCACAATATTTATCTGCAAGCCAGAGATTTCCCCCACAGTGCTTTTTTCTGCCAATAGATGTCCTCAGTCTGTTGGCCAGTGTCAATCAATCCAATTGCTCTGAGCCCAGGCTATCCCGGACCCACCCTAACCTGTGACTGAACAATGAAAGAAGAAGCAGCTCTCTTCACCTAACACTTCATCTATAAGCAGACCTGACTTTTCAATATTCTCCAGTCTGAACCCGGGCCATCCCAGACAAGCCCCCAGTCTGTGACTGGATGCTTCCTAATACATAATCCTCCAGGCACTGTTTCAATCAGGAGAAAGTTTTCATTATTGTATCCAGTATAAAGCATTGTCTCTCGCCGTTAGCAAGGAGCCATCAAGCTCTCTGGTAATCAGCGCCTCCTGTATTGTAATGCATTTAATCTAGGACACCTCTGAGAAGTGCTTACCTGGCGATGAGAGCTTAGGGGTAGTTTACCTTTAAATTAGATTTAAACCCAAGAACAAAAATTTAAAACAGAATTACAGCCAAAAATGTCAAGATAAAAGAGAGCTTGATAAAAAATAAAATAATAAAACCACAATATTTACCTGCAAGCCAGAGATTTCCCCCACAGTGCTTTTTTCTGCCACTAGATGTCCTCAGTCTGTTGGCCAGTGTCAATCAATCCAAATGCTCTGAGCCCAGGCCATTCCAGATCCACCCCCAACATGTGACAGCAATGAAAGAAGAAGCAGCTCTCTTCACCTAACACTTCATCTATAAGCAGACCTGACTTTCCAATATTCTCCAGTCTGAACCCGGGCCATCCCAGACCAGCCCCCAGTCTGTGATTTTCATTATTGTATCCAGTATAAAGCATTGTCTCTCGCCTTTAACAAGGAGCCATCAAGCTCTCTGGTAATCAGCTCCTCCTGTATTGTAATGCATTTAATCTAGGACACCTCTGAGAAGTGCTTACCTGGCAATGAGAGCTTAGGGGCAGTTTACCTTTAAATTAGATTTAAACCCAAGAACAAAAATTTAAAACAGAATTACAGCCAAAAATGTCAAGATAAAAGAAATAGGTTGATGAAAAAAAAAATAAAACCAGCCTTCTCCACAATATTTACCTGCAAGCCAGAGATTTCCCCCACAGTGCTTTTTTCTGCCACTAGATGTCCTCAGTCTGTTGGCCAGTGTCAATCAATCCAATTGCTCTGAGCCCAGGCCATCCCGGACCCACCCCCAACCTGTGATTGAGCAGTGAAAGAAGAAGCAGCTCTCTTCACCTAACACTTCATCTATAAGCAGACCTGACTTTCCAATATTCTCCAGTCTGAACCCGGGCCATCCCGGACAAGCCCCCAGTCTGTGACTGGATGGTGAAAAGAGAATCAGCACACTGATGAGCTCATCCCTCTGTCACTTTGCTCTCTCCTTTGATCAGCATGTTTCTTGTAAGCAAAGGAACTGATTGGCCACTTGTGCTGCTTTTCCCTCTTTCACACTGCAAGAGGCAGATACCAGGTCAAATTTAGGTACAGACACTGCTTGTATATACAAATATATGTATGATGTAGTATGATTGTGGAGCTGCCAGCCAAAAATAAGATAAACATGACCAGCCCCTGTTTAAAATGATAAAATAACAAAACAAACTTTTGCTGCAAAACTCAGAGATTTCCCCACAGTACTATTTTTCTGCCACTAGATGTCCTCATTCTAATGGCCAGCATCATAAAACCACTTCCTCTGAGCACAAGCCAACCCAGGCACACCCTCGACCTGTGACTGAACAGTGAAAGGAGGAGCAGCACAGAGATGAGCTCACCTCAGTGTCATTCTGCTCTCTGCTTCTATCAGCATGCATTTTGTTAGCACATGAACTGATTGGCTCCTTGTGCTGCTTTTTCCCTCACACTCCAGCCCTACTGCACAGAGACTGAAAGAGGCTCAAACCAGCTCAAAGTCAGATACTTTCACTTCTTGTATTGAAACTGATAATCCAGTTGAGTCAAAGGTGAGCCCATTGTAGCTGATCAGTAGATGGTGGAGGAGAAGCATGTGAAGGTTGAAATCTGAAAAAAAAAATATAATGGCTGTTTTTTAATGCAATGTTGATTTTTTTTTCTTAAATCATGGTGATATGTAATAAAAAATATTTGTAACTACACTAACGGGTGTGATGTGGTACCAGTTCAAGAAACATACCAATAGGATGAGAGAGCAGCGCTACATAGTTACAGTTACATAGTTAGTCTGGCTGAAAAAGACAAAAGTCCATCAAAAAAAAAAAAAGAGTGAAAGAGAGGGTGATCACTGTGCTGCTGGGGCCTTGCCCGGGATGGCTTGGGCTCAGACTTAGGTCATCTAGTGGCAGAAAAAAAGAGAACTGCAGGGGAACTCTTTGGATCAAAGGTGAATATTGCTTTTCAAGTGATCTTTTACTTAGCTATTCATTTTTATCTTGTTATTTTTGGATGGAGGCTACTTTTATTAAAAAGCAATAAAGTCCAGTTCTTCCATTTTGTTCATGCCCATATTTCAGATGTGGTACCAGGGCCTACCGCCATTGCAGTATATTATATTGTACACATATCCTTTATAATCTTGGGTACTGTAATTAGTCTTCTGTCAGTTTTGCTTTTTATTTTATTGATTTCTGTCTCATGTACGAGATGAATCTTTCTCATTCCCCTTTTAGATCTGTGTCTCTTTGACAATCTCTTATACAGACAAGAAGGGGTTAAGCAGATTAACCACTCATTTATTACACTGATGGGTAATTTCTCACGCCTGTAAGCAAAGCGCTGCAATATTAATCTCATGAGACTAATCTCTCCACAATTCCTCAACAATCTCCTGCTGTATAATGAACCAATCTTTTTTTTTCCATTAGTTGATGTTTAGAGCATTGTATAGCTTCTCCTTCATACGGTCCATATTTTGGGATTCAGAAACTTCCACAGGTGCCGGAGCTCAGGGGCAACCTTTTAAAACTGAACTCCAGGCAGATATAAAAGATACAAATAATGCAGCTCTGTATTCATTAACACACCAAAATATGTTTTTTTGTTTTTAATAAAAGCAGTGTAGGAACCTAAATTTGACCTGATATCAGTTTCTTGCAGTGCCTGTACTGTACAGTAGGGGTGGGTGTAAGAGGGAAAGCAGCGGAAAGGGTCAATCAGTTCATGTGCTGATAAGAAGCATGCTGATCAAAGGAGAGAGCAGAGAGGGAGATGAGCTCATCATTGTGCTGCTTCTCCTTTCACTGTCCAGTCATAGACTGGGGGCTGGTCCGGGATGGCCTGGGCTCAGACTGAGGACTATTGAAAAATGAAGTCTCCAGTCTGTCAGTGCTGTGTAAACTGGCTTGGCAGAGTTCCTGACAGGTATAACTTCTCCCTTATATGTATATTGGTTTTATATTTAGATTGTTAGAGGGAGGGTCAACAATCTTGGCCAATCAAATGCTGCCACATGGAAATGCACTGATAGGGAACCAGCTAACAAGAGGAGGTAGATGACCTCATCATTCATCTGTTGCTCCAACACTGTCCAATCCCAGACTAGGGGCAGAGAGGTGACCAAGCCTGATTGTTTACCTACAATTGAGAAAAGTCAGGTCACGGGTCTGGCAGGGTTGTGTAAATCTTAGGACTGGATGAACAGAGTTCCCAATTCTTTGACAGTTACAAAAGCTTACTTATATGTACAGTATATTGACTGTATACTTAGATTGTCAGAAGGAAGATCAATAATCTGAGCCAATTGAGCTCTGCTGCATTGACGAGAGGAGGCAGGTGACCTCATCAGTCTTCTGCTGCTTCTACACTGTCCATTCCCAGACTGGGGGCGGGGAGGAGACCAAACCATTTTGTTTAACTACACTAGAGAAAAACCAGGCCACCGAACTGGCAGTGCTGTGTAAATCTAAGGACTGGCTGAACAGGGTTCCCAATTCTCTGACAGGTATGACAGCTCACTAATATGTACATTGACTGCTGGAGGGGGAGACAATAATCTGAACCGATTGATGAAAATGCACTGATAAGGAACCTGCTGACAAGAAGAGGTAGATGACCTCATCATTTTTCTGTTGCTCCAACACTGTCCAGTCCCTGACTGGCGGTGGGGGGTGGTGACCACGCCATATTGCCTAACTACACTAGAAAAAAGTCAGGTCATCCAACTGGCAGTACTGTGTAAATCTTAGGACTGGCTGGACAGAACTCTCAATTGACAGTTCTAGCAGCTCCCTTATATGTATATCAGCTATAGAAGTTCGGTTTTGATATTGAAATGTAAGCTACCCCCCACAAAACCCCTCCTATGTTTGCGATGATTCAATGGGAATACATAAGTGATGTTTTTATAATAAAGGGTTGCTGATAAAGTCTCCTATGCGAGGCCGGTTTTCTGGAATCCGCTCCGGTGTGTTATCATATCTGTTTACTTGTTATTCATCCTGTTTCTCGGGATTGTTAAGAAGAGGCCAAAGCACAAGATCAGAACTGCTGTGATTCATACTAATCTGAAAAAAAGTCATCATTAATTCTGCTCAGCCATGGATGGAGAGGGAATCTCTGGACAAATAACACAGGGAGCACCCAGCTCTGCACTGGTAGAAATGTACAGCAAATGAAACCTCTTTGATGGTGTTGTTCGGCCTCCTGAATGCTAATAGGTGACAAAGGGGATTTATTTTTAATCATATGGAACCTCCTGCTACAGGGGAAAGGCATTGGCCCATGAGCACCTAAAGTAATATTAAGCCCTGATTTATTTTTTCAGATGCTGGTGGTAAGACACTGAGGTGTATTCATAACAAAAAAAAATCATAGCTATTTGTCCAATGAAACTGCGGTAAAATCGAATGCTCTCAGGCTATTTCTTCTACAGGGTGAATGTTATTTATTGATAAAAAGAGTGGCTTGGGAAAATACTGCATTCTGGCCACTAGATGGAGCCAAAGATGATAAACATTTCTGCAATCTTCAGCTCCATCTAGTGGCCATACAGGACATTTGTTTTTTTCCCCCATGTACACAGAATAAATGCACCACCAGTTATGTTGAAAGAATAGCTATGCAATTAAAACAAATACACCCCTTACATTGTCAGTTGCTTTTTCTGATGAACATGTGATCGTTGGGATCAATGAAAAGCGAGTATTTCTTCTCGGACACTTTACTAAAAGAAGAAGCCTCAGATGTGCTTCTCATGAGTCAGCAAGGTCACATTGCTGCTCTAACAAATGAGTATGAAGATGTATATGATGGATATTGACTCTGGGGCTGTGTATGAGGTGAGCAGTGTACACTGGCAGTGTGGGGCTGAACAGCTGCAGAGTCCAGAAGGGTGTCCAAGATATTTGTAGTTAGCTGACCTTTTCAATTTTCATGGAGAGGTGAACATACCCTTTAAAACAGAAAGCTGAGCCAGCTCCGGCTAACGCGTTTCGTCACAGATGACGGCTCTTCCCAACGTGTTTCATCGCTGCTGACATCCTCTGTAAGTGCGTTTTATTTGTGAACTAACTCCAAGTATCCTGGACACTTCTCTAGACTCTACAGCCATAAAACCCCATGCTGCCGGAGTAAACTGTAATCCGCTATACACAGCCTTGGAGTAAGTGTTCATCATTTGTTAGCCCAGCAATGTGACTTTGCTAATGGAAAGCACATCTGAGGCTTTTTCATTTGCTAAGGCATCCACGAAGAAATCAGAGCTTCTCATTGATCAGAGCGGTCATGTGGTCTCTCTAACTAATGATTGCTTTCCATTGTGAGCAGTATGATGGATACTTACTCCAAGGTCTGTGTATGATGGTGTTCAGTTTATTGGCCGCTACGCACTGAGCACAAGGCATCACAGCCACTATATGCAGTGGGGTCTGAAGGTGTAGCCAGGATATTTGGAGTTTGTTCACCTTTTTTTTTCCCATAAAAAAGATGAACATACGCTTTAAAGTGTTACTAAACCTCGGACCTTGCATTCACTATATCTAGTCTCCCCGGACCCTGCATTCACTATATCTTGTCTCCCCGGACCCTGCATTCACTATATCCGGTCTCCCCGGACCCTGCATTCACTATATCCGCTCTCCCCGGACCCTGCATTCCCTATATCCGGTCTCCCCGGACCCTGCATTCACTATATCCGGTCTCCCCGGACCCTGCATTCACTATATCCGGTCTCCCCGGATCCTGCATTCACTATATCCGGTCTCCCCGGACCCTGCATTCACTATATCCGGTCTCCCCGGACCCTGCATTCACTATATCTGGTCTCCCCGGACCCTGCATTCACTATATCCGGTCTTCCCGGACCCTGCATTCACTATATCCGGTCTCCCCAGATCCTGCATTCACTATATCTGGTCTCCCCGGACCCTGCATTCACTATATCTGGTCTCCCCGGACCCTGCATTCACTATATCCGGTCTCCCCGGACCCTGCATTCACTATATCTGGTCTCCCCGGACCCTGCATTCACTATATCCGGTCTCCCTGGACCCTGCATTCACTATGTCCGCTCTCCCTGGACCCTGCATTTACTATATTTAGTCTCCCACAATACACATAAATTACTTTAGTAAATATAAACTGCTAAATATATTTTCTCATCAGCAGTATATAGCAGTCTTGTGACTTCTATCAGTGTCCAGCAGAGCACTGGTTAAAGCTTTTAGGAAGAGTTTTCATTCTGCTCTGTCTGTCCTGAGACTGCAGGACCCCTGACCTCTGTCTGGACAGTGTTTATTGACCCTGTGCTGATCACATGCACCCTTCCAAAGAAAGAAAATCTCTCTAGCAATATACACCAAACTGAGCATTTGCAGAGTTACTCCTAAAGCTCTGTAGTATCAGCAGATAGATTGGGGACTGTAGAAGAAGGGGAGGATCAGAGAAGACAGGATCAAACAGCTTTTTTACACAATGAGGAGGATTAACCACTTAGGCTCCACAGTGAGTATAACAAGCATGCTTTACTGCATATACAGACTGATTGTACTGTTGTGGGTTTAGTAACACTTTAAGGGTGGTTCCTTGGCTTGCAGGCACCTATGAAGTCCTTCAGTAGCCACTCCATTTCACCAAATACTTGCAGATTCTGCTTGAGCTGGACACGCACAGGTTGCCCAGAGGACTCGAAATAATGACATCATGGCAGAGCATGTATGTGCAATGGTGTAGGAATGATGGGGCATGTAGTGACAAGGAGGGTAATCAAGACACTATCTGTTTTTTAGATTGCTCATTCCCTGACCAGAAGTTCAGGGAAGTAGCACAGAGCTGGGGGCTGAATCAGTAAAAAAAAATAATAAAATGTGAGTGTTTAGTGGCATTGTTGTAAATAATTGTCCAGTGATTATCCGGTCAAGAGGAATGCACCTATAATTAAAAAAGGCCATGTGTTGCCCTAAGGTCCTTCTTCTTCTTGCCTGTTGGCTGTGGGTCCTACAGGAAGGACCTTAGGGCATCACACTTTTTTATTTATAAGTGCATTCCTCTTGACCAGTTAATCCTACAGGGGGCCATGGGACTGCATCTCTGAAAACAAAAGGAAAATCGGATTCTCTGTAGTATTGAATCTAAAAGTGAAGAAATAAGCTTGATAACACCTTGGGGTAGGTACGTGCGCTGTTGTTTACTTGTATCCTCTCCCTGCTTGTTCTGACAGGAGGAGAAAATACAGGTAAGTAAAAAAATAAATAAATAAACATAAAAACCCAATTCAAGAGCGGAGATGCCCATTGGGCGGTAGTTTTTAAGAGTTGATCTAGTATCAGTTCTATTTTTCATGTTTAGTTTTAGCCAGCGCTTGTTTTCAGCAGGAACGCAGTTCTGGCACCTCCAGCACTAAATGTATATAATGGCAAGGGGTGCTGGGGTGTGCTGGAAGGTCTATTGATCCTGGTTGCTGGGGGATCTATTGTCACTGCAGTGTATTCTGTTTTTTCATGGCGGTCTATTGTTGCTGGTGGGGGGATCTAATATTGCTGAAAGGGATATACTGTTGGAGGAGGGGTGTATTGATGCTAGCTGCCTGGAGATCTGTTGTTGCTGGGGTGGTATTTTGCTGTAGGGGTCCATTGTTTCTGGTGAAATCTATTGTTGCTGGAGGGGGGTCCATTGCTGCTGGCTGCAGGGGATCTATTTTACTGATTTCCTGATTCATTAACAAATTCCATACAAATTGCTTAGCACCGCAAAATACTTGGCTCTGTATTCTCTAAAAGGAGCAGTACTGGGAGATGGGTAGGTGGTGGAACCAAGGAATGGTGCTTGGAGGTAGATAGGGGGGTGTAGATTAAAAAAACTCAAAAAAAGTTCCTGCGCCTGTTTTTTGAGAAAAAAAGCCCTGGTTTTAGTAAAATGACAAAAAAGTACAAGTATCTATTATGTCTAAAACGAGAAGTTATTAAAAAATGTAGTTTTAGCTGTCGGGTAGGTGCTTGTGCTGGCTCTGTATCCAGTGGTGTATTTAGGTTTCGTGCTTCCCTAGGCAACACAAAAATCGGCCGACCCCTCCCGCGGAGAGAGCCTGACACCAGAGAATAAAATGATGGGTGTTGCAATTTTTTTTTTATCAGACGGTATTTGTGCAGCAATTATTCAAACACAAAGTTTTGGGGAAAAAATTTACTTTAATTAATTTTAGTGAACCCCAACACAATATAATAGCCAAATTATTTAGTAAAATATAAAAGATGATGTTATGCCGAGTAAATAGATACCTAACATGTCATGGTTTAAAATTGTGCACACCCGTGGAATTGTTGCTGAAAGGGATATGCTGTTGGAGGAGGGGTGTATTGATGCTAGCTGCCTAGAGATCTGTTGTTGCTGGGGTGGTATTTTGCTGCGGGGTCCATTGTTTCTGGTGAAATCTATTGTTGCTGGAGGGGGGTCCATTGCTGCTGGCTGCAGGGGATCTATTTTACTGATTTCCTGATTCATTAACAAATTCCATACAAATTGCTTAGCACCACAAAATACTTGGCTCTGTATTCTCTAAAAGGAGCAGTACTGGGAGATGGGTAGATGGTGGAACCAAGGAATGGTGCTCAGAGGTGCATAGGGGGGTGTAGATTAAAAAGACTCAGAAGGGAGAAGTTCCTGCACCTATTATTTGAGAAAAAAAAGCCCTGGTTTTAGTAAAATGAAAAAAAAGTACTAGTATCTATAAAGTCTAAAACGGAGAAGTTATTAAAAAAGGTCGTTTTAGCTGTCGGGTAGGTGCTTGTGCTGCTATTTACTTGTATTCTCTCCTTGCTTGCTCCAACAGAAAGAGAGAACACATATAAATAGCAAAAAACAAATTTTAAAAACATAAAACACAAGTGGAGATGTAGATTATTCTAGATGTTTATTGGTGAGTGGTTCAAAGAGCATCAGTTATATTCATGTTTAATTTTTAGTAAACTTTAAATACATTTACAAGTATCTATCAACTCCTAAAGAGATAAGTAATTATAAGAGTCCCGTCTTAACTGCAGGATAGGTTGTTGTGCTGTTATTTACAGCACTTCTATTCTTTCCCTGCTTGCTCTGTCAGGGAGAGAATACAAGTAAATAACAAAAAATCATCTTAACACCATAAAAACAACTTTTTCAGACGTGGATTATTAAGATGCTCTTTAGTGAGCATTTCAAGGAGGACCCAGTATTAGATAAATATTTTTTTTAGAATTTATCAGTTATTATAATTTTTTTATTTCTTTATACGTTTACTCTTAGTAATATGTAAAGAAACTTTAAAATGATATATAAACTCTCAATGGGATCACTGTACTGCCCCCTACAATGCCATTTCCAACTTTCTTTTCTCCAGAAGGATGAAGCCATCTTTGCCCAGGCATCATCCAGGGTCACCTACCTCCTGGTTTGGGATGCTGACCCTAACATTCCACAGCCATGTACAGTACATCTTGATGCCTGTGTGATAGCTCTTACATTTTTATTTGATTCTCACAGGTTCACATTTTGATCTTCAGAAACTTACATTGATACAATAGACCCAGTGAATGATCGCTGGGAGGGTTGGTTAGGCCCAGTTATTTGGAGCTTACCCAGGGTTTCCTCTATTCTCTCTTGCAGTAGTATGTCAAAGAAATTGTTCTGCACCGAAAGGCGTTTTCACGTATTAGCAGATGTGTGGGGGCTCTATTTGGAAGTAAAGCGATTTTAAAGGTTCATTTTTTTTTGGGGGGGGGGGGGATAACAAACATGTCTATACTTACCTACTGTGTGCAGTGGTTTTGCACAGAGCAGCCCGGATCCTCTTGTTCTCCGGTCCCCCGCAGGATCTCCTGGCCCCTCCCTCCTGTTGAGTGCCCCTACAGCAAGCAGCTTGCTATGGGGGAACGCGCTGCTTTCTTGGCCCCTCCCTCCTGTCAGGTGCCCCCACAGTAAGGAACTTGCTATGGGGGTACCTGCTGCTCCATGCTCTTAGATTGTAAGCCCCCAGGATCAGGCCCTCCTAACCCTCTTGTATTGAACTGTATTGTTGCTGTATTGTCTCCCGTTATATTGTAAAGTGCTGAGCAAACTGTTGGCGCTATATAAATCCTGTATAATAATAATGTGTCCATTCGCGGTTTGGCCCCGCCCCCTCTCTCCCATCAATGGCTGACTGGCTATGATTGCTGTCTCAGCCAATGAGGAGGCAGAGACCCAGGACAGCCGAGGCTGTCATTCACATCGCTGGATAGCGTTGAGCCTCCGCTAAGTATTGAGGGGGCTGGGGGCACTGCTGCACACAAAAGGTTTTTTACCTTCATGCATTTTATAAAAATTTGAGCCTTTACAAACACTTTAATATCACCACCACATGTCTATCAAAGGGCAGCACATTTCTTCGGCAAAGCAGGTGATTTTGTGTGCATTCCCGACACGCACAAAGTGTGAATATAGCCACAATGAATCTCTATGCCCCTTGAAGACATCCTCTCCTGGCTTCTCCCTTCTGTCGGGTGCCCCCACAGCAAGTAACTTGCTAGAGGGGCACCCGCTGCTCTCCTGGCCCCTCCCTCCTGTTGGGTGCCCCCACAGCAAGCAGCTTGCTATGGGGGTACCCGCTATTCCATGTGTTCATTTGCGGTTTGGCCCCCCCCCTCTCTCCCCTCATTGGATGACTGGCTATGATTGTTGTCTCAGCCAATGAGGAGGCAGAGACCCAGGACAGCTGAGGCTGTCATTCACATCGCTGGATCGCGATGAGCCTCAGCTAAGTATTGAGGGGGCTGGGGGCACTGCTGCACACAAAAGGTTTTTTACCTTCATGCATTCTATAAAACCTTGAGCCTTTACAAACACTTTAATATCACCACCACATGTCTATCAAAGGGCAGCACATTTCTTCGGCAAAACATGTGATTTTGTGTGCATTCCCGACTTGCCACAATGAATCTCTATGCCCCTTGAAGACGTCCTCTGCGACGAAACGCGTAGGAAGTGCTAGCGGTGACGTCATCATGCCTGCCTGTTACGAGCGGTGTGGCCATCTTTACGTGCTTACTTTCGGTTTTACTTCGGGAGTACCCCTTTGGTTTTAATAAGATGGTTCTTTAAGAGTTTACACTACAGAGCTTTTAACTGGATATTTACCCACATCAATACTCGTGAGTGCCATTGGTGGAGCGCGTTGGTTGAGCAGCGGGTTGAGGCTTGAGTGTGGTTAGATCCCTTTCATTTTGGAACATCTGGTAAGAGTCTTATGTTATTTAATGGTTTTGGTGCACTGGATTGACACACCGTTGGACTTTTATTTGCATGTTTGTTGAATTTAAGTATTCACATTTTACTGATTTTAAAGGGACAGCATTGCTCTGTTCACATAATGAATATGATATGAACTGGAATTTCACTTTAGAAAACTAAAGACAGACTCCCAACTGACAGAGAGCAATTTTTACAGACAAAAGATGACAAATCCGGAAAACAGACGGAAGAGTAGGAACAGAAATAAAGGAAAACAAAGGTGATGGTTTAGATTTAGAGAGAGCTTATGCTGCATTTACCCTGAAAACTTACTCAAAGGTGAAATTACACTTTAAGGAACAGTCATCCCACTTTTGCCCCGTTGTTTCATTATCACTCAAGCTGCACTGCGGCCGCTCTCTCTTTAGACATCTTGGTGATAAATAGACGGATGATTGCGCTCGCACAGTGAGCAAATTCAAGAGTGCTTTATCTTGAACATCACTCCAGAGCCAAGAATCACTCACACAGAAAATTAGTCAGCTGGAAATTGATTGAAATAGCAAAATCCGACCCCAAGAGGGGAAACAGGTTTAACTCATTCTGGGGGGAAGCAGAACTATCGACCTGGTAACGGGTTTTCCATTGTTTTGTTTTTTTTTTCTAGTAGTCATTGCAGAACGTAGTGGTGATATATTGTAAAAGTGCCAAAAACTTGCACTTAGATCAATACTTAACCACTTGCCCACCAGGCCATTTTTGACATTTCTGTAAAAATTATTATTTTTTTGCTAGAAAATTACTTAGAACCCACAAACATTATATTTTTTTAAACACAGGCCCTAGAGATTAAAATGATGGGTGTTGCAAATTTTTTTTCTCAGTCGGTATTTGCGCAGCAATTATTCAAACACAAAGTTTTGGGAAAAAATTTACTTTAATTAATTTTAGTGAAACCAAACACAATATAATATCAAACAATTTCCATTGTTTTTTTTTGTAGTAGCCATTGCAGAACGTAGTGGTGATATATTGTAAAAGTGCCGAAAACAATTGCACTTAGATCAGTACTTAACCGATTAAGAAGAAATTGCAACACCCATCATTTTATTCTCTAGGGCCTGTGTTTAACCACTTGCCTACCAGGCCATTTCTGACATTTCTCTCCGACATGTAAAAATTATTATTTTTTTGCTAGAAAATTACTTAGAACCCCCAAACATTATATTTTTTTTAAACACAGGCCCTAGAGATTAAAATGATGGGTGTTGCAAATTTTTTTTAATCAGACGGTATTTGCGCAGCAATTAATTCAAAAACAAAAATTTGGGAAAAAATTTACTTTAATTAATTTTAGTGAACCAAAACACAATATAATAACCAATGTATTTGGTAAAATATGAAAGATGATGTTATGTCGAGTAAATAGATACCTAACATGTCACTGTTTAAAATTGTGCACACCCGTGGAATGGCAACAATCTACGGTACTTTGGGTTTTTTTTGTTTTTTTTTCTAGTAGTCATTGCAGAACGTAGTGGTGATATATTGTAAAAGTGCCAAAAACTTGCACTTAGATCAATACTTAACCACTTGCCTACCAGGCCATTTCTGACATTTCTCTCCGACATGTAAAAATTATTATTTTTTTGCTAGAAAATTACTTAGAACCCCCAAACATTATATTTTTTTTAAACACAGGCCCTAGAGAATAAAATGATGGGTGCTGCAATTTTTTTTAATCAGACGGTATTTGCGCAGCAATTATTCAAACACAAATGTTTTTGAAAAAGTTTACTTTAATTAATTTTAGTGAACCCAAACACAATATAATATCAAACAATTTCCATTGTTTTTTTTCTAGTAGTCATTGCAGAACGTAGTGGTGATATATTGTAAAAGTGCTGAAAACAATTGCACTTAGATCAGTACTTAACCGATTAAGAAGAAATTGCAACACCCATCATTTTATTCTCTAGGGCCTGTGTTTAACCACTTGCCTACCAGGCCATTTCTGACATTTCTCTCCGACATGTAAAAATTATTATTTTTTTGCTAGAAAATTACTTAGAACCCACAAACATTATATTTTTTTTAAACACAGGCCCTAGAGATTAAAATGATGGGTGTTGCAAATTTTTTTTCTCAGTCGGTATTTGCGCAGCAATTATTCAAACACAAAGTTTTGGGAAAAAATTTACTTTAATTAATTTTAGTGAAACCAAACACAATATAATATCAAACAATTTCCATTGTTTTTTTTTGTAGTAGCCATTGCAGAACGTAGTGGTGATATATTGTAAAAGTGCCGAAAACAATTGCACTTAGATCAGTACTTAACCGATTAAAAAATAATTGCAACACCCATCATTTTATTCTCTAGGGCCTGTGTTTAACCACTTGCCAACCAGGCCATTTCTGACATTTCTCTCCGACATGTAAAAATTATTATTTTTTTGCTAGAAAATTAAACAGAACCCCCAAACATTATATTTTTTTTAAACACAGGCCCTAGAGAATAAAATGATGGGTGTTGCATTTTTTTTTATTAGATGGTATTTGTGCAGCAATTATTCAAACACAAAGTTTTGGGAAAAAATTAACTTTAATTAATTTTAATGAACCCAAACACAATATAATATCAAGTACTTAAGTACTGATTTAAGTGCAATTGTTTTCGGCACTTTTACAATATATCACCACTACGTTCTGCAATGACTACTAGAAAAAAAACCAATGGAAATTGTTTGATATTATAATGTGTTTGGGTTCACTAAAATTAATTAAAGTTAATTTTTTAAAAAACATTTGTGTTTGAATAATTGCTGCGCAAATAACGTCTGATTAAAAAAAAAATTGCAACAACGATCATTTTATTCTCTAGGGCCTGTGTTTAAAAAAATATATAATGTTTGGAGTTCAAAGTAATTTTCTAGCAAAAAAATAATAATTTTTACATTTCAGAGAGAAATGTCAGAAATGGCCTGGTAGGCAAGTGGTTAAGTACTGATTTAAGTGCAATTGGTTTTGGCACTTTTACACTACGTTCTACAATGGCTACTAGAAAAAAAAAATGGAAATGGCAATTGTTTGATATTATATAATGTTTGGGTTCACTAAAATTAATTAAAATGAATTTTTTCCAAATGTTTAAATATGTTTAAATAATGTTTAAATAATTAAAAACATATGTAATAATCTACATCTCCACTCTTGCATTTGGGTTTTATGGTTTTAAGATTTGTGTTATTCAAACACAAAGTTTTGGGAAAAATTAACTTTAATTAATTTTAGTGAACCCAAACACAATATAATAGCCAATTTATTTGGTAAAATATAAAAGATGATGATATGTCGAGTAAATAGATACCCAACATGTCACTGTTTAAAATTGTGCACACCCGTGGAATGGCAACAAACTACGGTACTTTAAATTATCCATAGGTTTTTAAAAGCCTTTACAGGTTACCAGTTTGGAGTTACAGAGGAGGTCTGGTGCTAGAATTATTGCTATTGCTCTGAATATTGTTTGAGGGTTTTTTTTTATTTTATTATTTGAGTTTTTTTTTTTACTTTTACACTGTTTCTTCAAAATTTTTAATTCACTTTTACACCTTTCACAAGGAATGTAAACATCCCTTGTGACCGCAATAGGATCAATAGACTTCTCTTTATGGAGACACAGATCGGTCTGATCGGCTGCCTCATTGGCTGGGGCCAGAAACACAGCCAAAACCAGAAGTGACATCATTGTCGCTTTCAGTTTCTGACCTCACACAGTGGGTGGAACAACATCAGTTCTTCTCACTATGTTGCCAGAGCTGGGTTGCCGCCGGTCACAATCTTAACTAGCTCTCCTGAGTGATCGAGTGGGAACCCCTTCCACCACCTGTAAAACCAATCCAGTGGCTGCTTAGCTGCTCAGATCACTTTTATGAGAAAGAGAATCACCAGCAGTAAAAAATTATACCAGGATCATGGTTGTAGCCTCAACCATGATCCTTGAATAAACGCTTCCATATCAGGCCATATATATGCATACAGCGGTAGAGAGGCTGTTAAAAAAAAAAGAAAAGTGATACTGAAAGAGGACCTTTACTGGAAAACCTTGCCCAAAAAAGTCAAGGACAATGGAAATTGCATTGCTTATGGTTTCTCTGCAGCAGATCTTTTCTCCGTGACTAAATGAAATGTCCATTACCTTGTTCTGCAATGTGCTCCTATATGGAGGCCACCATCTTGGTACAGGCAGGGCTTTGCTTCCTCATGAGACAGCTTCCCTGCCCCCAATGACTGGAGATTAATGACTGGTGGGAAAATGATGAAAAACCAGCAGGAGAGATGGAGGTATCACTGTTGGTTGCATTTAAAACTACAGGTTGGTTGGATCTGGCATTAAATAGCTTGTTTACACCACGCTGGACCAAACTACTTATTTTGCTAATAGATGTGCTTGCCGGGACCACATCAGCTACATACAGTATACAGCGCTGTGTTTCAACAGCAGTAGTGGGAAATTAATTTGGATTGAGGGCTGCTCAGCTATTCCTGGGAAGCCTTGTATTTTATCAATGAATAGAAGGCTTCCTCTGATTGACTGAGCTGGAGATTGTGACGTCATCCGCCAACCTCTTAGAAGAAAGTAGTCTAACCTTAGATAAAGGAAATGGTTCTTTAACTGTTAGAGCAGTAAAAATATAGAACTCCCTCTCTCAGGAACTGGTTGTCACGATATAAGGTCAGGTTCAGAGACCAGTTGCTACAGCAGTTGCAAGGCTTACATGAAACCAGCAGGATTGGTACACCAGCGGCCCACCCTGGGAATGACGCAGGCTCACCTGAGGTGCGGGGTCTAAGCATCCACCGGTCTTCCCCAGAGCTCCTAATGGTGGAGATGGATTTGGCTGCGTGTGAATGCCAGGTCGCAGATCTCAGGATCACCCCACCAGGGAATGAGTAGGCTGGAAACCAAAAGCGGATCAAACAGTTCAGGGATCAAACAGAAGCGGAGTCAGTCACAAGCCAAGGATCGGTCACCAATGGTAGTAGATAGGATGAGGCAGAATCGTAGTCAGTAGCAAGCCAAAGGTCGGTAACGTAGATGAAGACAGCAGCAGGAACAGTAAGCGGGATATTGGCTGGTAAGGCACAATAATCTGGCAAGGAGGAAGTGCATGGACATGGCTTTTATAAGGAAGTTCATGGGAGGAGCAAGGAGTTCAAGGTTCAAGAGAAATCAAGGCACAAGGCAGGATTATCCAAGAATTGTCAAGGGAGCTGTCCATCATTCCAGATAGCTCAGTGAGAAGAGACATTGCCTCCCACTGCAGAAGGACCAGATTTGATCCCAGGCTCTGACACTGGTACTACCTGAGAGTAACAACAACTTCAAAAAAACCTTTAGACCTCTTCCATATGAAGCACAATATACAGGACTATGGGAATTGTTAGAGAATAAAAATCACACACACAAACGCACATTCACACATAGGCCGAACTGTATAGACCTGTGTCTTTTTCCAACCTCATAAACTATGTAATGAAGAAGCAGGGGATCCTTGCACTGCACATCCCCAGGTACAACTTCCTCTCCGGCAAGGAGAACAGTGAGCAGCACAACAGTGACATTAGAAAATCTCACTGCAAACTTTGTAAGACTAGCAGTCAGAGACAGCAGTGCCTTAGATATGTAGCTATAAAGTTACAAAACATAAGTACTTCGGCACAGGAATCACAATGCTTTTTTTAAGGAGGAATTCAAGACAAAGGTAAATCTTTCCTGGTACTGCTTAGGAACAGTCAATGCTGGTACAAGGTCATGCATTGCTTAGGGTGAATATGACAAATCTAACCCCCCTGGTGTGCAGACCACAGCTGAGGCAAGCTGCCACCACGCTAGTCACTATGCCCTTCTCCCCCACCCACCTTGTCCTGGCGCTGACCTTAAGCTGTTGGCTATTCTAGGGAAATTGGCTGAAATGTCTGAAAATTGCCATGCGTACTGCCAGGATAATAGTTCTACATAAATGGAAATGAGTCTATAGAATAATTAACACCCGCTGCTTTGGATGCATACAGCCTATACAAAAGGGCAAGCAATAATAAAGAGAACCTTGTTTGAGCATGTAATGGAAAATACAGTATAACTGCGTTTTGAGATTAAAAAGAAAATTCAGCATATACTGAGACGTTTTGGTAATGGAAAATCAAACTGAATCTGTTGAAAAACAAAATACTTAAATGGGAAGCCCTCACATTCTCGTTCTCTTGGGCTCTATACTAGATATGAGGAGATGATGTGGCTCCCAATGTAGCAGTGTTTACAGTTTCAGAACTTGAAAGTGGCCTGGGTGTCAGAAAATAGCAGCTTCCTTCGAACCCCCCCCACCACCAACACCCATATAAGGAACATGTCGGTCAAATGATCCCTCTCTTGAACATGCACCACTCAGATGGACCTATCATACCAATGCCAGGAGCACACTACTGAGATGAGCCCACCCTACCGATGTCAGGAGCACACCACTCAGATAAGCCCAACCTATCAATGTCAGGAGCACACCACTCACATGATCCCACCCTAAAGATTTGAGGAGCACACCACTCACATGAGCCCACCCTACCAATGTCAGGAGCACACCGCTGACATGAGCCCACCCTAACAATGTCAGGAGCACACCACTCACATGAGACCATCTTACCAACGTAAGGAGCACACCACTCGATTGAGCTCACCCCACCAGCAGGAGTGAGAGGAGTAGAAACCAGTTTTCAGCTGCTGCAGAAAGAGCCATACAGGGGATCACTTCCAATAATTCCCCCCCCCCCCGCCGGACTGATCACCCTCCTTGCCCATATCCGATCCACCCAGCTGCCTGTGCCCCCTACTGGCCTGGGCCCAGTACAGGAGTTCTGGCGTGAGAGAAATAGAAACACATTGGGGTTGATTTGCTAAAACTGGTGCACTTGGAATCTGCTGCAGCTGTGCATGGTAGCCAATCAGCTTCCACCTTCACCTTGTGATGATAAAACCTGGAAGCTGATTGGTTTCTAGGCAGAGCCACACCAGATTTTGCCCTTTCCAATTTTAGTAAATACCCTCCAATGTTTGTCAGTTATATATGTTCTATATGTACTATCATTTTTGTAGTGAACGAGGTGAACTAGTTATTTCTTGTTTTTCAGTTTTTAGTAATATGTTGATATGTTCACTTTAAGGACATTCCACCATGTCTCCACAACCTTTGACCATATAAGAGGAGTTGCAGAAATGAAACAATGATTTTGTGGCTCTTATCTACAGTAAAATGTAAAAAAATGTATTTCTAGAAGAAACTAACCTTTCCTAGATTGTAAGCTCCCAGGATCAGGGCCCTCCTAACCCTCTTGTATTGAACTGTATTGTTGCTGTATTGTCTCCCCTTATATTGTAAAGTGCTGAGCAAACTGTTGGCGCCGTAAATCCTGTATAATAATACATTTTGATCTCCTTCCAGCTCTACAGCTCCATGGATTTTGGAAGAAGATGGCATCTGATGCATGAGAGGATAACACCCAACAGGTTCTACTGGTGAGTCTCCAGCCATCTTTACTTTTCAGAAATGGGAATGTCCTCTGGTCGTAATTTCATATGTAGGGTAACCCATAAGTCCTTCTACATCTCACCATAGCTACCTTTCTCAACTTATACTAATTAAGAAATGACCAAACACCCGATCTGGAGAAAATTGGCCAACTTGGCCATTTATTAACAAATAAACCAAAATAATATTCCTTAAAACAGAAAACATGTACATAAACCAATTGCCATAACATACAGGTTGCCGGTCTTGGTAGGCACTTGAGAACCAACATCAGGTTGTGTATCTGTGTTACCACTTCACGATCCCCAGCCGCAAGACACTGGCTCGGGGTCAAACCCACTTTTTTGCAGATACCAATTTGTTACCACTTCCCAGATAATACCCCATTAACTGGGGTCCAACAGAGGATGCCATACCTTAGATGGGTCACTGCTATGAACTGTTCCGAAAATATTAACGCCTCCAAATACCCCAACCACCAAAGGCCCTAGCGCTCGAATGAAACAAACAACAGGGTGGAAAGATTCCTACCTGTCCGCTGCTCTCAAGGATTTTGCCGCTCTTTAAGTCTCCTCCTAGTGTACCCCCCCAGCAGCTCCACCTACTCTCCGGAACTCCCAATCCAGTATGTGACCGCCTTTTCTGACCAACTATATCTTAACCCTGTCCTGCCTTGTATCCCCTGTCCCACTTGTCATGTAGCCCTTCAACTTTTTTTTTTTTTTTTACTTTATCTTTCTAAAGCAGCTGCACATGCTAATGTTTGAAAGGTTTCTTGCTGCCCATACTAGTGCCCTGAGCAACACTGTCACGTTGTGTTTTTAGTGTTTTTTTCACACGTTTTTGAATGGGCCTCCCTCCATTCCAAAAATGTGCTAAAGAAGCCTATAGACATCTGTGATTAGTTTTGTTACGCATCAAAATTCCCACAAAATTATTCAAAGATTTGCATGTATCAGAATTTCTCAATCACAATAGTAACGAATTTCAACAAATCAAAAATAAATGATAATGAAACAAATTATCCAAATTTGAATTAAAAAATTAATTTCGACATTAAAGATGAATTTCAAAATGGAAACATATTGCAATAAACACAGTAAGGTATAAAAGTGAAATGTAAGATGATGATTCCTACTTACCCTAATTTCACACCTAAGAATTGTTCTGCAGCGTTTTGCAGAAACACAGTACGGTCCATTTAACATGATTTCCTATGGGAGATGTTCAAATCTGTTTTCACCCAGAGTGTTTTTTTGGAAAGGGTCAGGGATTTTTTTAACACAAAGTTGCATTTTTGGTTCTATAGACTTCAATGGAAACGCTGCAGAAAAGCATGTAGTGTGTTTTTGCTGCATTTATGATGCGTTTTAAATCTGCCTAGCAACAAGAAAAAGAAAAAAAAAAAAGAAAAAAGTATCAAAAACGAAAAATGCGTAAAGATCGCAGGTGCAAAAATAACGCAAAACGGAATGCAGAAACAGCTCAAACGCAACCTGCATAGGTGTGAACCTAGCCTTAGGCTGATTTATAGAATAGAACAGAAAAAAAGAGAACAGAATCGAATAAAAAAAATATAGAATAGAAAAGAATAGAATAAAACAATAATAGAATAGAAGAGAATAAAAAATAATAGATTAGAATAGAAAAAAGAATAGAATAAAGCAGGATAGAATAAAATAGAATCTAAAATAAAATAATAGAATAGAAAATAAAATAATAGAATAGAAAAAAAATAATAGATTAGAATTGAAATATATTTTTAAAAATAAATTTCAAATATACTGTATGTCTTTAAAAATACAAATCTAGGAATGCATTTACAAATATATGTAAAAATATATGTTAACATGGCTAAAAAGAATTTATTTTAAAAAATACATTTTTTTTCAATATATTCTTCAAATTTTTTTTTAACATATAAAAAAGTCATTTTAACATATATTTTTACATATATTTGTAAATGCATTCCTAGTTTTGTATTTTTAAAGACATACAGTATGTTTGAAATGTATTTTTAAAAATGTATTTAATATATTTTGTAATAAAAATGCATTTTTTAATTAAAAATGCAGTTTATGATGGCTACAGCGTGATCGTCCAGTTCTGGGAGGGTGTCTATTGACGTCCTCCCAGAACCGCACCCTCGGTCGCTCTCTGTGACAGAGCTGATCACAAATCACGGTAAGGGGCCAATCACAGCGGCCGCTTACCACGTGATCAGCTGTGTCCGATCACAGCTGATCCCGATGTAAGCACACTTGCCGGTTGTCGGCAGTACTTTCCTCAAGCTGTGACAGCATGAGGAAAGTACTGCCGATACCCGGCAAATGTGACAGGAGAGGTATACACTGATAATCAGGGCACTGATTATCAGTTCAGCCCAACAGTGCCCATCAGTGCTGCCTATTAAATGCCAGTTTTCATCAGTGCTGCCATTCAGTGTCAACCAGTGCTGCAAGTCAGTGCCCATCAGTGCTACCAATCAGTGCCCATCAGTGCTGCCAGTCAGTGCCCATCAGTGCTGCCAGTCAGTGCCCATCAGTGCTGCCAGTCAGTGTCACCTATCAGTGCCCTTCAGTGCTGCCTATTAGTGCCTATCAGTGCTGCCAATCATTGCACATCAGTGTCACATATCAGTGCCTCCTCATTAGTGCCCACCAGTGCAGCCTATCAGTGCTGCCTCATCAGTGCCACCTCATCAGTGTCCATCGGTGCAACCTATCAGTGCTGCTTATCAGTGCCTCCTCATCAGTGCCCACCAGTGCAGCCTATCAGTGCTGTCTCATCAGTGCAGTCTACTAGTAACCATCAATGCAGCCTCATCATTGCCGCCTTATCGGTGCTGCCTCTTCAGTGCCGCCTATCAGTGCCCATCAGTGTTGCCTATCAGTGCCACCTTAACAGTGCAGTCTATTAGTGCAGCCTATCAGTGCCCATCAGTGTTGCCTATCAGTGCCACCTTAACAGTGCAGTCTATTAGTGCAGCCTATCAGTGCCCATCAGTGTTGCCAATCAGTGCCGCTTTATCAGTGCATTACCTGTTTGCATACTTTATAATAGAAACTAAGAAAAACTATTTTTTTTTCAAAATATTTGCTCTTTTTTTGTTTGTTAAGCAAATAATAAAACATCCAGCGGTGATTAAATACCACGGGAGAAAGCTCTATTTGTGTGAAAAAAATTATACAAATTTCATATGTACAAGGTTGCATGACCGCGCAATTGTCATTCAAAGTGCTACAACGCAGGAAGCTGAAAATTGGCCTGGGCAGGAAGGGGGTGGAAGTGCCCCGTAGGCGAGGGGTTATGTGCAGCATCCGCGTATTCAGCTGTCTACCCAGAGTTCAGATATAAGGCAGCAGCACATCATCTGCTCAGGGGCGGACTGACCATTTGGGAACTTCGGCACTTCTCGAGGGCCCGGGGTCAGTAGGGGGCCCCATGAGATGTCCCTGGTATCTTTCATAGGCTCTTTTGGGTGTGGTTTGAGTGTGGGTGAGGACACAGGGGCCCCATGATCCCCTATTGCCCGGGGGGCCCCATGAGTTGTCAGTCCGCCCTTGCATCTGATCCATTCAATTTCCATTTATTCCTCACACAAACAGCGATGTTATGGAATTCTACATCGGCTCCTTCATCAGGCAACACTGGTGCTGATCTCCAAAAGGCCGCTGTGTTTTTATTATGAACACGTATGATTTTAATCAAGCTGATGACATGTTTCGGTCTATGATTTTGTCATGTCATAGCACCCTGCCAGCTCCTCCCAACAGCCATGATCTGTATACATTGCATAGAGAAGCACATAGACCCAGTGATAAATAAGGTATGCTATGGGAATGGAAGGGTTTCAATTCAAATTTCATTAACCTGTTGATAAGGAGGGAGGAAGGTGAAATAAAATCAGATTAAACTTCAGCTATAAATGGTAATTCCAGGTGAAAAAAAAAAACAAAAAACGCTCCGATTTCAGATACTTCCACATCCAGGACCCAAAGTGACATTTTTGTCATAGCAGAGCGAGGTAAATTTAATTAAAGAAGTCTTTGCTCGCCCAAGCGATCACAAGAATGAAAAAAAAAGAGAAAAAAATCAAATCTGCCATACAGAACGAATAAAGGACGAGGTGATTCTTCGCTCTCCTTCCCGTAATGTTATGGAAATCCGTGACACGGTAATCTTGTGATGCTCGCGGTGGAAATTAAATGTATGGCGCCCCGGTAAATGATTTTCTTTTAGTGAATTTATACACTCCAGACAAAGTTGAACCGCAGCCCCGGCCTTTCCGCTCAGCGCCATGCTTGCCGTCGCCCTAATGAAAGTTACGGTTTATCGACGCTCTGCCCGCTATTAATGCGGTTTTAAGTGGTAATCGGGATCGTTACGGACGCATCTATCTATCTGGAGGATCGCGGTGCTTATTTGGATGATGCAAATGGCTGCTTGAAAATGGAAGATTCATTTTCACGGTGATATACGCGGCACTTTGCATTATGGCATCTGCATAAACGCCCGGATACGCTTTTCGGTTTAATTAATGCAAAGCGACTGTGAAGTCATTCTAGACATTTTACAGAAGGCTGTTTAGCGCATTTCATCCGGGAGAGATCGCCGCGCATTTTGAATTAAGTTTTTTGTGTATTTTTTTAGGTGTTTGAGCACATTTATAAATGTAATCCAGGAAAGGAAACTCAAACCGATTTTAGCTCATTTTTCTTTCTTTTCATTATTAACTACATGCCGCCCAGCCACTGTACATATACGGCGGCAGGGCGGCACTCGCAGGCAAAACCACGTTTTAAAACGTGTGTTTTGTAAACAAATAGGGGGCGCGCGCGAGGCGCGCCGCCGCCCTATTTGTCCCGCCGATCACCGCCGCAGATGTCAGTCGCCGGGTCACAGCCGCTCCTTAGCGGCTGTGTCCCGGTGATCGGCGGCAAACAGTGACAGACAGCGCAGCTGCAGTAGCTGTGCTGTCTGTCACTTCCCTGTCAGCTCGAGGATGAGCTGATCAAGAAAGAACAGTTTCTCTTTCTCGATCAGCCTTGTCCCGCCCAGTACACCCCCCCCCCTAGTAAAACACTCCCCTCACTCCTATAACCCTTCCCTGCTAAATAAAGTTAACCCCTTCCTCCCCAGTGCCATTAGTACAGTGTCAGTGTTTTTTTTTTTTGCACTGATCACTGTATTAGTGTTTTTGGGGATGTCAGTGACCCCAAGTCAGTACCCCCCAATGTCAGAATGTCCACCGCAGTCCCGCCATAAGTCGCTGGTCGCTGCCATAATTCACTGATCGCCGCCTTTATTAGTATAAAAAAAACCCTAAAAATCCCAGTATCTTTCCCGCCATTTGTAAACGCTATAACTTTCACGTAAACCAATTAATTTACATGTATTGTTTTTTTTTTTAGCAAAGACATGTCGCAGAATGCATTTTTTTACTGAACATGTTTTATAGCAAAAAGTCCAAAATATTGTTTTTTTTCCTCAAAATTGTCAGACTTTTTTTTTTATAGCGCAAAAAATAAAAACCGCACAGGCGATCAAATACCACCAAAAGAAAGCTCAATTTGTGGGAAAAAAAGGATGTAAATTTCATTTATGTACCGTATTGCATGACCGCGCAATTGTCCGTTAAACTAGCGCAGCGCTGTATAGCAAAAAAATGGCGTAAATTGCAGTATCTATACCATAGTTTGTAGACGCTATAACTTCCACACAAAGCAATCAATATACACTTATTGGGATTTTTTTTACCAAAAACATGGAGCAGAATACATTTTGGCCTACATTTATAACCAACTTTGAGTTTACTATATATTTTTTATAGCTGAAAATAAAAAATATTGTTTTTCTTCAAAATTTTTGGCCTTTTTTTGTTTATAGCGTGAAAAATAAAAAGCGCACAGGTGATCAAATTACACCGAAAGAAAGCTCTATTTGTGTGAAAAAAAGGACGTAAATTTTGTTTGGGTGCAGCATTGCATGACCGCGCAATTATCAGTTGAATTAGTGCAGCGCCGAGTAGCAAAAAGAGGCCTGGTCATTAAGGGGGGTAAATCCTCTGGAGCTCAAGTGGTTAAGCAGTTTTATGCGTTTTTTTAACTACATTTTAACTTATTTTGTAAAAATGTGTGTGAAATATTTATAACTGATATAGTAACAATGGAATACACCCACATGGAAGAAAAATGAATTTGAAATACTGCAATTTTGGCCTTATTCAATATATTTCAAAATATATAGGGCGGCCCATTGAAGTGAATGGACTACCCTATGCATGACACGCGAAAAAAAAAGTGTGAATCGCACTGAATCTGAATCGCAAGCAGGAATGCTATTTCTTGCATTGTGATATTAAATTAGTTTTTAATTAGTAATTAATTTAATTAGTAGCATTAAGAGGTTAAATTAGTTTTCTTTGTATTTTGTTTTTTTTCATTTTTTTGGGTATTGTTATACACTATGTTGCCAAAAGTATTGGGCCAGCCCTCCAAATCATGTGATTCAGGTGTTCCAATCCCCTCCATGGACACAGGTGTATACAATCATCACCTAGGCATGCAGACTGCTTCTACAAACATTGGTGAAAGAATGGGTTGCTCTCAGGAGCTCAGTGACTCCAAGCGTGGTCCCGTGATAGGTTGTCACCTGTGCAATAAGTCCATCTGTGATATTTCCTGGCTACTAAATATTCCACGCCAGGGGCAGACTGACCATTTGGAAACTCGGGCACTGCCCGAGGGCCCGGGGTCAGTAGGGGGCCCCATGAGATGCCCCTGGTACCTTTTTCATAGGCTTTTTTGAGTTTGGGCAAGGACACAGGGGCCCCATAATCCCCTATTGCCCGGGGGCCCCATGAGTTGTTAGTTCGCCCCTGTTCCACGCTCAACTGTTAGTGGGATTATAACAAAGTGGAAGAAACTGGGAACAACAGCAACTCAGCCACCAAGTGGTAGACCACGTAAAATGACAGAGCGGGGTCAGCGCATGCTGAAGCACACAGTGTCTGCAGAGTCAATAGCTAAGACCTCCAAACTTGGTGTGGCCTTCAGATTAGCACAACAACAGTGCGTAGAGAGCTTCATGGAATGGGTTTCCATGGCAGAGCAGCTGCATCCAAGCCTTACATCACCAAGTGCAATGCAAATCGTCGGATGCCGTGGTGTAAAGCACGCCGCCACTGGACTCTAGAGCAGTGGAGACGTATTCTCTGGAGTCACCAATCATGCTTCTCTGTCTGGCAATCCGATGGAGTAGTCTTGGTTTGGTGGTTGCCAGGAGAACGGTACTTGCCTGACTGCATTGTGCCACGTGTAAAGTTTGGTGGAGGGGGGTTATGGTGTGGGGTTGTTTTTCACGGGTTGGGCTTGGCCCCCTAGTTCCAGTGAAGGGAACTTTTAAGGCGTCAGCATACCAAGACATTTTGGACAATTTCATGCTCCCAACTTTGTGGGAAGAGTTTGGGGATGGCCCCTTCCTGTTCCAACATGACTGCACACCAGTGCACAAAGCAAGGTCCATAAAGACATGGAGGAGCAAGTTTGGGGTGGAGGAACTTGAATGGCTGCACAGAGTCCTGACCTCAACCCCATAGAACACCTTTGGGATGAATTAGAGTGCAGACTGAGAACCAGGCCTCCTCCCCCGACATCAGTACCTGACCTCACAAATGTTCTTCTGGAAGAATGGTCCAACCTTCCCATAGACACCCTCCTAAACCTTGTGGACGACCTTCCCAGAAGAGTTGAAGCTGTTATAGCTGCAAAGGGCGGGGCCAACTCAATATTGAACCCTACGGTCTAAGACTACGTTCATACTAGCGTTGTGTGCAGGCGGCAGAGAGGCGTTTGGGAAGCGTTTTTACCGCTTCTCAAACGCCTCGGACAATTCTGCACATTGCAGCACATGGTGCTGTTCTAACGGGAGCGCTAGCGGCGCGGCGTGGCAAAACGGACGCCTCTGGTCGAGTCAGGAAGCTTTGAAGCCTCCTTTTCTAGTCTATGGTGCCGGCCGGGCGTTTGCGGTGCGGTTGCGACGCGGTTGCGGGGCGTTTGCGGAGTGGTAACACCATTGAAACTTCATTATAGGCGTTTGTGGGGCATTTTAACACTCGGCAAACGCCGCTAAACCGCGTTTGCGGAGCGTTAAAAAATGCTATGCAAACGCCGGACCAACGCTTGCTAAATGCTATAGGGGCGTTTGGCAAGCATTGGTAAAACAGTCAAGTGTGAACGAGCCCTAAGACTGGGAGAACATTAAAGTTCATGTGCGTGTAAAGGCAGGCGGACAATACTTTGGGCAATATAGTGCATATGCATACAACCAGCATTAAGAGATTACATTCGTTTTCTCTGTATTTGAGTTTTTTTCCATTGATTGGGTACTGCTTAAATATATATACAGTTGCAAGAAAAAGTATGTGAACCCCTTGGGATTACATGGAGTTTTGCATGAATTGGGCATAAAATGTGCTCTGAACGTCATCTAAGTCACAACAATAGAAGAACACAGTCTGCTGAACATAATACTACACAAACATTAGATGTTGCCATGGTTTAATTGCACATAACATGTAAACATTCACAGTGCAGGGAGGAAAAAGTATGTGAACCTTTGGACTTAATAACTGGTTGACCCTCCTTTGGCAGCAATAACCTCAACCAAACGTTTCCTGTAGTTGCAGATCAGACCTGCACAATGATCTGGGGTAATTTTGGACCACTCCTCTTCACAAAACTGTTTCAGTGTAGCAATATTCTTGGGATGTCTGGTGTGAATCGCTCTCTTAAGGTCATGCCACAGCATTTCAATCGGGTTGAGGTCAGGACTCTGACTGGGCCACTCCAGAAGGCGTATTCTGTGCTGTTGCAGCCATTGTTTTGTTGAATTACTTGTATGCTCTGGGTCATTGTCCTGTTGCATCACCCATCCTCTGCGGAGCTTCAGTTGGCGGACAGATGGTCGTACGTTTTCCTGCAAAATGTCTTGATAAACTCTGGAATTCATTTTCCCATCAATGACAACAATCCGTCCAGGCCCTGAGGCAGCAAAGCAGCCCCAAACCATGATGCTCCCTCCGCTATGTTTCACAGTGGGGATGAGGTTTTGATGTTGGTGTGCTGTGCCTTTTTTTCTCCACACATAGTGTTGTGTGTTCTTCCCAAACAACTCAATCTTGGTTTCATCTGTCCACAGTATATTTGCCAGTAGTGCTGTGGAACATCCAGGTGCTCTTTTGCAAACTTCAAACGTGCTGCAATATTCTTTTTGGACAACAATGGCTTCCTCCGTGGTGTCCTCCCATGTACTCCATTCTTGTTTAATGTTTTCCTTATTGTAGATGTGTCAACAAAAATGTTAGCATGTGCCAGAGATTTCTGTAGGTCTTTAGCTGACACTCTGGGATTCTTCTTTACCTCATGCAGCATTCTGCGCTGTGCTCTTGCAGTCATTTTTACTGGACGACCACGCCTAGGGAGAGTAGCAACAGTGCTAAACTTTCTCCATTTGTAGACAGTCTGTCTTACTGTGGACACATGAACATCAAGGCTTTTGGAGATACTTTTGTAACCCTATCCAGCTTCATGCAAGTCAACAATTCTTGATCGTAGGTCTTCTGAGAGCTCTTTTCTGCGAGGCATGGTTCACATCAGACAGTGCTTCTTGAAACCAGTAAACCCAAAACAGGTGTGTGTTTTTTAAGGGCAGGACAGCTGTCAGCAACACATCCAATATCATCACACTGATTGGAGTCAAGGTTGGCTCACTCCTGGCTCCAATTAGCTCTGGGAGAAGTCATTAAGATAGGGACTCACATACTTTTTCCTCCCTGCACTGTGAATGTTTACATGTTATGTGCAATTAAACCATGGCAACATCTAATGTTTGTGTAGTATTATGTTCAGCAGACTGTGTTCTTCTATTGTTGTGACTTAGATGACGTTCAGAGCACATTTTATGCCCAATTCATGCAAAACTCCATGTAATCCCAAGGGGTTCACATACTTTTTCTTGCAACTGTATATATATATATATATGCCCTATTTATTTTTTGTTCTAAATTAATAATGAGGCTGAGCTTTTTCTAGCACAGGCACAAGATGAGTTGTAAGGTTCAATAACCCTTAGGAACTATTTATTATTATTATTATTATTATTATTACATCGAGTTTATATAGCGCCAAAGGGTTTGCTCAGCGCTGTACAATAGGGGGACAATACATGGCACAGTACAACAAAAACAGACAGCGTACGGGGGGTAAGAGGGCCCTACTCTTTCGAGCTTACAATCTAGGTGGGAGGGGGTAGTGGAACAGGAGGAAGTGGCTGAGGGGAATGAAGTGGTGGGAGGAATGAGGGAAAATGGCCGTTAGGTGAGGGTGGGGTAGGCTTCCCTGAAGAGATGGGTTTTGAGGGAGCGCCTGAATGTGGGGAGGGAAGGCGACAGTCGGATGGATTGGGGCAGTGAGTTCCAGAGGATAGGGGAGGGCCTGGAGAAGTCTTGCAGTCGTGCATGGAAGGAGGAGACCAGGGAGTAGGATAGAAGGAGGTCCTGTGAGGAGCGAAGGGTACGGGTAGGGCGGTACTTGGGGATCAGGTTGGTGAGGTAGTCAGGGGCAGTGTTGTGAACGGCTTTGTAGGTCAGGGTTAGGAGTTTAAATTTGATGCGTTGGGCAATCGGGAGCCAGTGGAGGGAGAGGCAGAGGGGGGTGGCAGAGGTGGAGCGGGTGGTGAGGTGGATGAGTCTGGCCGCTGAGTTCAGGATGGTCTGGAGCGGGGAGAGCCAGCACTTGGGTAGGCCAATGAGAAGAGTGTTGCAGTAGTCAAGGCGTGAGATGATGAGGGAGTGTACTAGTAGTTTAGTGGTGTCTGGGGTGAGGAAGGTACGTATCTCGGCGATGTTGCGGAGGTGGAGCCTGCATGTGTTTGTAAGTGATTTGACATGAGGGAGGAAGGAGAGGTTCGAGTCAAGAATGACGCCAAGGACTTTGGCTTGCGGGGCGGGAATGATAGTGGTGTTGGTGGTGGCGATGGATAGGATGGGGGGGCCCTATTTAAAGCCTATTTCACCCTGCTAAGCAACAAAAAAAAAAAAAACACACCTTTTTTTCACTAAATTGCCAAAAAATTAAATCCTGGAGACATCTCAAAATTTGCTGCAATTTTGGGAAAACACAAACTTTGATTTCAGCTCTTCCCTACAGATCCTGGCAGCAGATCATGTGGACAGCTGGCAAAATATATTTTTACCTTTCTGAAAATGACGAGGATATTGTAGGTGCCCAAAAAAAGAAAATCCGAGCACCACAGATGGAAGCTGCCAATTAGTGAGGACAAGGATAACTACACAACCCCCCCATACAGGTCAACGAGTCATATACAATCCGAAAATAACTAACAGATACAACATCAGCAAAACATTGAAGGACAAGTCCATGGAAATGTGTAAAATCAGTGGCTTCACGTCTGCTTTACATAATGCTGAGAAATGCTGCCATCGGAAAACCTGTCTGAATTTTATGCAAAAAAAATCCAACTTCCAGCTGACAATAAGGATTTTAAAAGGCAAAAAGAACAAGTTGAACAGACTGAGGTGTGGAAGGGAAAGGGCAAAAATATTGAAAACCCTGTAATTTACTATAAAGTAGTCAAACTTTATTTTTTACTGAAAACATACTAAATGGCCTATTTATAAAAATAAAGTGCGTAATATGTGCACATCGATTTAAAGGGGTTGATATATATCCTTTGAAGAAAAAGCTTAAGGTGACCTTTTACAATATAATATACAGCCACAGTGTCATTTTTAAAAAAGCTTCACCTTTTAACATTAAAAAGCAGTACTTGAGGTCCAGTGACTGTGCCTAGGCTGAGATGATGTCATCAGTCTGCTGCAGGCAGGATAAAATGTTTTCTCAGACTCCTCCCCCCCAGTGACTGTGCCAAGGCTGAGATGATGTCATTGGTCTGCTGCAGACAGGAGAAAATATTTCCTAGGGTTCCTCCAACAGTATCTTTGTCTAGGCTGAGATGATGTCATTGGTCTGCCGCAGGCAAGAGAAAATAATTCCTAGGGTTCCTCCAACAGTATCTTTGCCTAGGCTGAGATGATGTCCTTGGTCTGCCGCAGGCAGGAGAAAATATTTCTTCAGATTGCTCCTTCCAGTGACTGTGCCTAGGCTGAGATGATGTCATTGGTCTGCCGCAGGCAGGAGAAAATATTTCTTCAGATTTTAGTACAGGCACATGCTGTATTGCAGAGCTATTCATTCACATCAGTGCCTGCTGTAAGGAACTTGCAATCTAAGATCTCTATCTCAAATTCACACACGAGGATCAATTTAGAAGGGAACCAAATTACCTATCAGCATTTTTTTTTTCACACTGATTGCTTTTACACCCCACAAAGGCTCTAAAAGCAATAATTTCTCCTTCTCTCTGGCTGCATTCTTGCAGCCATTGAGAAATACTGTGTGAGCTGTGATTGGTCACAGCTTGTCACATGGTACAAGGCTGTTGTGAATTGCCTTGTACCATGTGACACACAGTTTTCACACATAGTAAGCAATGATGTCAGAAGTGACATCTTGCTTACTACTCTTCATGTGATCACTGATTGGCCAATCAGTGATCATATTATCGGGAGTTCACACAGAGGTCCCGTACAACGATCGGTGTTCCATTGTGTCCGGAGGAAATGGCGGGCACCGGATCATGGTGCTCCGCGCTCCCAGGGAGACCGCACAAGCGGTGAGTGGGGAGGACATTTATAAACGGCCACCCGCCCCTGCACTGCTCCCATCTGGCTGTTTATATATATGGGCTGGACGGGAAGTGGTTAAAGGAACTTGGCAGGTAGGTTGTTCCAAACATCTTAGCTGCCTCAAATCCTTCTGTGTCTTCATGTAATCCCGGACAGACTGGATGATGTTGATATCAGGGCTTTGTAAGGGCCAAACCATCACTTTCAGGCAGGGGCGGACCGACCATTCGGGAACTCGGGCACCGCCCGAGGGCCCAGGATCAGTAGGGGGCCCCATGAGATGCCCCTGGTACCTTTCATAGGCTTTTTTGAGTTTGGGCAAGGACACAGGGGCCCTTATGATCCCCTATTGCCCCATGAGTTGTTCGCCCACCCCTGCTTCCAGGACTCCTTGTTCTTCTTTACACCAAAGATAGTTCTTAATGACATTGACTTGTCCTACTGCAGAATAAATTTGGGTCCAATCACACTCCTCCCTAATGGTATGGCATGATGGAAATATATTCAAATATTCAACTTCATTTGCAGAAATGTAGCCCCAAACTTACAAGTAACTTCCACAATGTTTCACAGTTGCCTGCAGACACTCATTATTGTACCGCTGTCCAGCCCTTCAGCCAATAAACTACCTCCTGTTACAGTCAAATATTTCAAATTTTGGCTCATGTCACCTGCTGCCATTTTTCTGTACCCCAGTTCCATGTTTTCCTGCATAGTTCAGTCACTTACCCTTGTTTCCATGTCCTATGCATAAAAACATAGGAACTGGGTGATTGGACCCAAATTTATTCTGCAGGAGAAAAACCCCAAACATACAGCCAATGTCATTAAGAACTATCTTCAGCGTAATGAAGAACAAGGAGTCCTGGAATTGATGGTTGGTCCCCACAGAGCCCTGATCTCACCATCATAGAGTCTATCTGGGATTACATGAAGAGACAGAAGGAATTGAGGCAGCCTACATCCACAGAAGATCTGTAGGTAGTTCAAGATATTTGGAACATCCTACCTGCCGAGTTCCTTCAAAAACTGTGTGCAAGTCTACCTAGAAGAATTGAAGAATCGATGCTGTTTTGAAGGCAGAAAAGGGTGATCACACCGAATATTAATTTTAATTGGACTTTTCTTGTGTTCATTTACTTTCCATTTTCTTACTAAAAAAAAAAACTATGAACACTTCCAGGGGCGGACTGACCAATTGGAAACTCGGGCACTGCCCGAGGGCCTGGGGTCAGTAGGGGGCCCCATGAGATGCCTCTGGTACCTTTTTCATAGGCCTTTTTGAGTTTGGGCAAGGCAACAGGGGCCCCATGATCCCCTATTGCCCGGGGGGCCCCATGAGTTGTCAGTCCGCCCCTGAACACTTCTATTTCTGTATATTAATTGGTTTCCGTGTAAAGTATAGAGTCTAAAAATGATGGTACATATACTTGAATTTATTTTTATACTAACTGACGCTGACATGACCAGTGACACTTATACAGCGATCAGTGCTAATAAAATGCAGTGGCACTATATTAATGACGCTGGGCAGGAAGGGGTTAACATCCGGGGCAATCATAGGGTCAGCTGTGTGCCTAACTATATGCGATGTGTTTGCTGTTTTACTAGGGGATGTGATAGTTTTTGCCTCCTTGCTTTGCAGGGAGACAAAACCGGCACATTCCTGATGTCAGCAGAGAGAGATCTTTGTCATTTACCAGCACAGATCTCTCTCCTGTCAGTAGTTCTGACACCATCGATGTGTAGGGGAGCCAATGATAGCGCGGGTAGGCGCGTGCGCGCACGCCCCCTACCTATGCGTGATTTTGTACAGTGGCAGTAACAGTGCGCGGTCGGCAAGCGGATGAAGACAATAATCATTTGTAAACGCATTATTATTATACAGGATTTATATAGTGCCAACAGTTTGCTCAGCGCTGTATAAATGTAAAAAAAAATAACTAGCTAAATAAATAAAAAAATAATCTCATATAGTTTCCCTTAACCTCCCTGGCGGTATTCCTGAGTGTAGTTCGGGGTAAAGTTTCTGTACCACAAGCGGTAACCCCGAGCTACACTCGGGCTTACCATGCGGCGTTGCTCAGGGATTCCCTACAGCGCTTACCTTGTCCTTCGCTCCCGCGATGTGTCCCCTGCAGTGTCCCCGGCCATCTCCTCCGGCCGATGCCGGCATCCGGCTTCTGTGTTCCGGTCCCTGTGACGTCGGTCCCTGTGACGTCGGGACGTACGGGCGCCGGAACCGGCGGCAAATTTGAAATTTTAAAAAAAAGTCATTTTTTTTAAAATGATTATTACATAGTATTCCATTGCTGTTTCAACCCATTTCACATACATTTTGTCCCGAGTGCTTTGTCCGGCGCCCTGCCTTCATTTTGACTGTTCTTTCTGCCTGGAAACTGAGAAACGTCCATGGCGTCCAAAAAGCGTCCCTTTACGTCAAAAACGGTTTTAGACCGGCTAGAGAACAGCGATAGTAAATCAGAACCACTTGCAGAATTGAGTGATAATGATCCGTGGGGAAAATTCGTCATCAGACACTGAAAACGATTTTGCGACTTTGCTCAGCGATGTGCGAATTTGCCTCTGTATTTCAAATTTCAGTGTTTTTGGTTTGATTATATTATTGAATTAAATTTATTATTATTATTATTTTTTATGATTATTAATTAAATTATAATTTATGATTTCGTCTTTCAAGTTTTATCATACCCGGGATGTTTACTAGACTCTTGTTCAGACAGATTTCAGTGAGTTATTCCTAAGAATTACAGCCTACAATAAAAAAACTACATATTTCCATGCAAAAAAATGGTACCGCTTTCAGCACCAAAAATCGGACAGAGTCAGACCGCAGAGGAGGTTAAAAAAGTGCAGGGATCCTTATGGCCAAAACGCAATATTCACCCCTCCCCCACCCCCCATTGCATGTAATTTTTCCCCTATGTCCCCGGGTATTGCAGCACACACCATACTAATGCAGTTGTATTTCGGATCATTGCCGGCATTATCAGTACAGGGAGGATTTTCTGAAACGCCAGATATAATAACATCTGGGCTCGCCTCAATTTCTGATACTGAAATCTAAATGAGATCTGGAACACTTGTAAGATGCTGAATGGAATGAATAATAATCTCGCTGGGATTGAAATAGTTGACTTGATGTATGGGAGTTTCAGTCTGCATTGACACCCAGATCTATAAGATGCAGCGGGCTGCCTGGCCGTACGGCGCAGCACCGGAACGTATCTGTAGCTCCATCAGCACCTATGTTAACACGGCGTTCTAATGTAAGGATTGCAACAATGGACCACAGACCTGCTAAGTCAGCGCTTCACCGGCGCCGTCTTCCAGCTGCTCCGAGACCTTAAGGAGCACCTATGAGTACACGTTTTCATAGTTGCGGGTTTGATTTAATTTTTTAACCCTTTGCCCTCCAAAGGATTTACCCCCCCCGACCAGGCCGTTTTTTTGCGATACGGCGCTGCATTACTATAACTGACAATTGCACGGTCAGGCAACGCTGTGCATAATTGAAATGTACGTCCTTTTTTTCCCACAGAGCTTTATTTTGGTGGTATTTGATCACCTGTGCGGTTTTTATTTTTTTCGCTATAAACAAAAAAAGACCGCCAATTTTGAAAAACAAAAATCACACTATTTTTGACTTTTTGCTATAAAGCATATCCAATTAAAAAGATTAAATTTTGTCATAAATTTAGGCCAAAATGTATTCTGCTCCATGTCTTTGCTAAAAAAAAAATCCAAATATGTGTAAATTAATCGGTTTACCTGATTATAGCGTCTACAAATGGCGGTATAGATACTGGAAGTTTTATTTATTTATTTTTTATACTAGTAATGGCGGCAATCAGAAACTTATAGTGGGACTGCGGTGGGCAATCTGACACTGGGGGGGGGGGGGGGACTGACTAACTGCCACTGACATCTCCAGTGACACTAATATATACTGCGTTACTTTAACTGACAATTGCGCGGTCAGGCAACGCTGTGTATAAATTAAATTTCGGTTATATTTTTCCCCACAGATGGAGATTTGTTTTGGTGGTATTTGATCACCTGTGCGGTTTTTATTTTTTGTGCCATAAACAAAAAAGGCTGACAATTTTGAAAAAAAAACAAAAAACCCAATTTTTGACTTTTTGCTATAAAACATATCCAATAAAAAAAATAATCAAATTTCGTAATAAGTTTAGGCCAAAATGTATTCTGCTCCATGTCTTTGCTAAAAAAAAATCCCAATACGTGTAAATTAATTGATTTACAGCATCTACAAATGGCGGTATAGATACTGGAAGATTTATTATTTTTTTAAATACTAGTATTTGACACAATCAGCAACTTATAGGGAGACTGAGGCGGGCAATCTGACACTGGGGGGGGGAACTGACTAACTGCCACTGACATCTCCAGTGACACTAACATATACTGCATTACTTTAACTGACAATTGCGCGGTCAGGCAACGCTGTGTATAAATTAAATTTAGGTCATTTTTTTTCCCACAGAGAGCTTTCTTTCAGTGGTATTTGATCACCTGTGCGTTTTTTATTTTTTGTGCCATAAACAAAAAAAGACCTCTGATTTTGAAAAAAAAAAAAACCCCTATTTTTGACTTTTTGCTATAAAACATATCCAATAAAAAAAAAATCAAATTTCGTAATAAATTTAGCCCACAATGTATTCTGCTCCATGTCTTTGCTAAACAAAATCCCAATACGTGTAAATTAATCGATTTACCTGAAAGTTATAGCGTCTACAAATGGCGGTATAGATACTGGAAGATTTATTATTTTTTTAAATACTAGTAATGGACACAATCAGCAACTTATAGTGGGACTGCGGTGGGCAATCTGACACTGGGGGGGAACTGACTAACTGCCACTGACATCTCCAGTGACACTAACATATACTGCGTTACTTTAACTGACAATTGCGCGGTCAGGCAACGCTCTGCATAAATTAAATTTCGGTTATATTTTTCCCCACAGATAGAGATTTGTTTTGATGGTATTTGATCACCTGTGCGTTTTTTATTTTTTGTGCCATAAACAAAAAAAGACAGACAATTTTGAAAAGAAAAAAAACCCTATTTTTGACTTTTTGCTATAAAACATATCCAATTAAAAAAATAATCAAATTTCATAATAAATTTTGGCTAAAATGTATTCGGCTCCATGTCTTTGCTAAACAAAATCCCAATACGTGTAAATTAATCGATTTCCCTGAAAGTTATAGCATCTACAAATGGCGGTATAGATACTGGAAGATTTATTATTTTTTGAAATACTAGTAATGGACACAATCAGCAACTTATAGCGAGACTGCGGCGGGCAATCTGACACTGGGGGGGGGGGAACTGACTAACTGCCACTGACATCTCCAGTGAAACTAACATATACTGCATTACTTTAACTGACAATTGCGTGGTCAGGCAACGCTGTGTATAAATGAAATGTAGGACATTTTTTTTTATTTGATCACCTGTGCGTTTTTTATTTTTTGTGCCATAAACAAAAAAAGACCTCTGATTTTGAAAAAAAAAACCCCTATTTTTGACTATTTGCTATAAAACATATCCAATAAAAAAAAATCTAATTTCGTAATAAATTTAGGCCAAAATGTACTCTGCTCCATGTCTTTGCTAAAAAAAAATCCCAAAACGTGTAAATTAATCGGATTACCTGTTTATAGCGTCTCCAAATGGCGGTATAGATACTGGAAGTTTTATTTTTTTTTGTACTAGTAATGGCGGCAAGCAGCAACTTATAGCGGGACTGCAGCAAGCAGTCTGACACTGGGGGGGGACTGATTAACTGCCACTGACATCTCCAGTGACATCTCCAGTGACAGTGCGACTTGGCATGCGTTCTGCATGGCATGCGACTTGCAAATCGTATGCCAAGTCGTACCCTATTGTCCGCTATTACAGCAGTGAAATCGGAGCCGTACTGATTTCTAAAGTGGCGCACTACTTTTGGTGTGATTTGCATAGTCATCTGTGTCAGGTCAGGTTTTCATTGCCATGGGAGGGGATTTTTTATTGGAGGGGATTTTTTTTTTCTGGAGGGGGGGGTATTTGTACTAGTAGGGATGATTGTGGGTATTTGTGCTAGGAGGGGAAATTTGAGGTGGGGATTTGTGCCAGGATGGGAGATTTGGGGAGGGGAATTTGTGCTGGGAGCGGTGTTGAGGATTTGTGCTCAGTGGTGATTTTGTGCTAGAAAAGCTACTGTGAGACAGGGGGGAGGTTATTTGTGCTTGGAGGGGATTTATTTTTTTTTGGGGGGGGGGGGGGTATTTGTACTAGTAAGGATGATTGGATGTATTTGTGCTAGAAGGGGACATTTGGAGAGGGGAATTTGTGCTAGGATGGGGGATTTGGAGTGGGGAGGAGAGGAATTGTGTTTGGAGGGGAAATTCAAGAGGCAGAAGATGTATGCTAGGTGGGGGGAATTTTTTTTTGGGGGGGCTGGGGGGTATTTGTACTAGCGGGGATGATTGTGGGTATTTGTGCTAGGAGGGGAAATTTCGGGTGGGTATTTGTGCTAGCAGGGGAAATTTGGGATGGGGATTTGTGATAGGATGGGGGATTTGGGGAGGGGAATTTGTGCTGGGAGTGGTGTTGAGGATTTGTGCTCAGTGGTGATTTTGTGCTAGAAAAGCTACTGTGGAACAGGGGGGAGGTTATTTGTGCTTGGAGGGGATTTTTTTTTGGTGGGAGGGTATTTGTACTAGTAGGGATGATTGGGAATATTTGGGGAGGGGAATTTGTGCTGGGAGGGGGGATTTGGAGTGGGGAGGAGAGGATTTGTGTTCGGAGGGGAAATTCGAGAGGCCGAAGATTTATGCTAGGAGGGGGGAAGGAAATTTGTGCTGGAGGCATATAGGGAGTGAGAGGATTTGAGCTTGGGGGATAGGGTCAAAGATTTGTGCTAAGGAGGGAATTTAAGCGGGGGGTGGGTAGATTTGTGCTGGGATGAGGGGAAATGTATGCTTGGGTGTAAGTATGCAGATTAGTGTTCAATATTTTTTTTTTTTGGGGGGGGGGTGTTTGCTGACGCATAATACTCATACATCTTTGGCATGTTTGCTCTGGGCTCTTGGTGGCCTGGTCCCAGCACTAGTTACATCTCTTTCTACTGACATATTTATTTCCTGTGATCCTCAGCTTCATCTCATTGGAAGATCCTTTCTCTCCTCTTTTTCTAGTGACGACTGTACGATTTTGGACATTCCATCATTTTCAGCCCCGATAGCAATGATCACCAGTAAAATTAGAGAGGGTGGACCTCCCAGGTGGGAACACAGATGGCGATGAAAACCTGACAGATATTTGAACCCTTCTACACTCTATCCAAAAACTAAAATAAATGTTTTAGCCTTGGGGTTATTTCACTTTGGAAGAAGACTCTGTATGGCATTTGATGAAATGACTTTAGTGACTCCACAATGAAGAATGTTAATCCAATTAACCATAAAACCAAGGCACATGACTCTGGATTTGGACTCCCCAATTGTATAGTCTATAGGCAGTTAAACCTGAACTCCTGGAAAATATCAAAGAGACGCGTTAATGCAGTTCTCCGTTCTTTTATACCCCATTAAATGTAGGAATGGTCCACCAGTTTGCTTGGAACCTAGGTGTAGACTGAGCTTTGGCTGCTCGGGCAATCAGACTTTTGCCTGATCATCATTTATAGCAGAGGTATTTCTACATTTCTACTACTTCCAGGGGCGGACTGACCATTTGGAAACTTGGGCACTGCCCGAGGGCCCGGGGTCAGTAGGGGGCCCCATGAGATGCCCCTGGTACCTTTTTCATAGGTTTTTTTGAGTTTGGGCAAGGACACAGGGACCCCATGATCCCCTATTGCCCGGGGGGCCCCATGAGTTGTCAGTCCGTCCCTGATTGAGCTCTTAGCTTGGAGTTTGGCTTTAAGATGAAAAGTTCCAATTAGAAAGTCTTCCATCCTTGTATCGGTTTTAGCCTTTGCCTTTTTTTACGCTCAGTTTAATCTCTGTGATTTTTTTTTTTTCCGTTAAAGAGAGCTAAATAATTTACAAGGTCCCTTCTATTTGTGTTCTTTAATTAACACAAAATATGTGCTTGCAAGATGCTTGGTAGCAAAAAGATATAAAACCAATTGCAGATGCTGTTACAATCCATAAAGCTGGTTTTAGTGCAGCAGAAAAACATACTTGGCTGTGCCGCTGTGAAGGGGATAAATGGGACGGCGGCTGTGCGCTGGAAATACGGCAGAGAGACTCAGACTGGGGCCTCTCGGGGGATTCTCCTTCCGTCTTTTTCATTATTCTAAATCAGAGGAGAAGACGTTCCTCATTTCATCTACTCTGTAACTACAAATCTCAGCCAGGGGCGGACTGACCATTTGGAAACTAGGGCACTGCCCAAGGCCCCGGGGTCAGTAGGGGGCCCCATGAGATGCCCCTGGTACCTTTTTCATAGGCTTTTTTGAGTTTGGGCAAAGACACAGGGGCCCCATGATCCCCTATTGCCCGGGGGCCCCATGAGTTGTCAGTCCACCCCTGATCTCAGCATTCCTTTTCTGCTACTGGACCCTGAGCAGAAGGTTTATTAAAGGGAACCTGTCATAATCACACTTTACTGCAGTAGTGCGGCACGGCGCTATCAGTATGTAAGCTGTCTTGCAGCTGCGAGAATCTTTACATGTTGTAGAGCCATTTATAACTCTGCCCCCAATTACATCACCAATCTTGTCTCCAAATATCACCCAAACCGCCCTCTCTGCTCCTCCAATGACCTCCTGCTCTCTAGTTCCCTTGTCTCCTCCTCCCATGCTCATCTCCAGGACTTCTTCAGAGCCTCCCCCATCCTCTGGAACTCTATACCCCAATCTATCAGACTATCGCCTACTCTTAGGCGATCTCTGAAAACCTATATTTTCAGGGAAGCCTATCCTGCTTGCAGCTAATAATGGAATCTTCTATTCCTCTTACCAGTCCATCCCCCACAGTTATTACCTTTTGTACCACTAGACCCTCCCTCCTAGATTGTAAGCTCCCAGGATCAGGGCCCTCCTAACCCTCTTGTATTGAACTGTATTGTTGCTGTATTGTCTCCCTTTATATTGTTAAGCGCTAAGCAAACTGTTGGCGCTATATCAATCTTGTATAATAATAATAATGTGTCCATTCGCGGTTTGGCCCTGCCCCCTCTCTCCCTTCATTGGCTGACTGGCTATGATTGCTGTCTCAGCCAATGAGGAGGCAGAGACCAGGGACAGCGGAGGCTGTCATTCACATCGCTGGATCACAATGAGCCTCGGGTAACAGGCATCCGTTCTCATTCAAACACTTATAATAAAGGGCTAACCCTTACCTTTTGAGTGCCTGGGGCCATCATGATGGCTGTCAAGATAAATAGCAGTTGAAGATCAGTGAATGTCTGCTTGCTGATCTCCCCTGAGTAGTGTGAACCTGGAAGTGCTCAGTTCTGAACACTTCTGGGTTCAGTGCTATCAAACCGTGTCCGCTCTGGTCAGATAACAATCTGTTTGAGCACAGGGGTGACAGTTAGGGGTTAAATAGACATTAGATGTCTTCTTAGAGAACCTGGCGCCTGCTCTAAGCTGTCACATGTTAAAGCAGAACATCACTGTATCTGAGCACCACAGAGCAAATCTTCAACGCAAACTCCCCATCCATCCATGGCTCTATGCTTTACTTTGCTGAGAAATCACTTTGAAAAACCTAAGATTTTTGCCCATGGCCATCTTGAGTAAGGGCAGATGATTCATTTAGCATTTACTTCCTGGAATCCATCTGCCCTTGGCTCAGGCATGCAGGCAGGACCGTGTGCGTAGCTGAGAAAGCCCATCCTACAGACTCCTGGGATGTATAACATCACTGGCCTAAGCCTTTGACTCAGGAAGTAACTACATTATGTAGTGGCACATTATTTGTGGCATTACGTGGTGGAAAGGGTTTTTTGTTTTTGTTTCATATTTTATTTGTATTTATTTATTTTTCAGCACATTGTGCTATAGTGTTGTGACACTTTTTTGCGTTTGTGTTTACACGAATAAATCCCAATTAGGGATTTGATCACGAGTCATACATTGTTTATTGTGGTCACTTATCACATTTTGTAGCCTATTATTGTGGTAGGACTTTGCGTGGTCCGAAAGTTGTGTTTGGAGTCAGGTTTCATCCTGACAGTCTCACTTTAATTTATTCATGGCAGTTGTGAGTCCTCTGGTCACGGCACTTCTCCAGGCAGAATTTATGCCATTGATTCATCACTTAACCACTTCCAGTCCGGACACTTTTACCCCCTTCCTGTCCAGGCCAATTTTCAGCTTTCAGCGCTGTCGCACTTTGAATGACAATTGCGCGGTCATGCAACACTGTACCCATATGAATTTTTTAGCACTTTTTTGAGACAGATAAAGCTTTATTTTGGTGGTATTTATTCACCACTGGGAGTTTTCTTTTTTTTGCTATATAAATGAAAAAGTCCAAAAATTTTGAAAAAAAGTATTTTTCTTATAAAATGTTGCAAATAAATAATCTTTCATCATAAATCTTGGCCAAAATTTATTCAGTTATCTTTTTAGTAAATAAAATAACCCAAATTAGTTTATTACCAAAAATTATAATTTAAAAAAAAATATTTTACATTTTTATTTTATTTTTTTTATATTATTATTTGTTTTATTTTTTAACATACTGCTACCCTAGCCATGGTGACACTGTACTACTTGTGGGGGGTGATGAAGATTTTTTTCTTTACACTGATTGCTTTTATACCCATAAAGGCTGTAAAAGCAATCATTTCTCCTTTTCTCTGGCTGCATTCTTGCAGCCATTGAGAAATACTGTGTGAGTTGTGATTGGTCACAGCTTGTCACATGGTACAAGGCTGTTGTGAATAGCCCTGTACCATGTGATCTCTGTGATCATTCACAGATTTCACATGTAGTAAGCAATGATGTCAGAAGTGACATCTTGCTTACCACTCTTCATGTGGTCACTGATTGGCCAATCAGTGATCACATGATCGGGACCTTGCACAGAGGTCCCGTACGATGATCTGGAGGACACAGCGGGCACCAGATCGCGGTACTGCGTGCTCCCAGCTGTTTATGAACGGCAACCCGCCCCTGCACTGCCACCGTCCCGCCGTTTATATACAGCGGCCGGACAGCAAGTGGTAAATTTGTGATTTATGTCACCTTTTTTTTCCATGATTGAAGGGATGCATGTTTATTGTCTCACAATTTTCGCCGGTGTGTGATTTTTCATTTACACATATATATGTTTGTTGCACATTTTCACATGATATTGTTCTTTTTGATGTGTGTATTTTTTAGTATTCATCTAAGATTTATGCAGCAATTATGTTTTTGTACGTTTATTCAGGTACTGTATATGGAAGCGCAACACCATTTTCTTTTTATGTCTGAATCTAGTAATCCACAGAATTGAGCACTTCCGGGTTCAGAGCTGTCAATCCCTGATCACTCTGGCCAGGGAAGAAGCTAATCAAGCACAGGAATGACACGAGGGGTCAAACAGAACCTCTCTTGCCTCTTTAACCCCTCGCCCTCCAGAGGATTTACCCCCCTTCCTGACCAGGCCACTTTTTGCGCTGCGGCGCTGCGTTACTTTAACTGACAATTGCGCGGTCATGCAACGCTGCACCCAAATGACATTTACATCTTTCTTTCCCCACAAGTAGAGCTTTTTTTTGGTGGTATTTGAAAGTCTCTGCCTTTTTCATTTTTCCTGCTATAAAAAAAGACCAACAATTTTGAGAAAAAAAATATATTTTTGACTTTTTGCTATTAAACATGTCCAGTAAAAAAAAGTAAAAAAAAAATTTCTGAATAAATTGAGGCCAAAAAGTATTCTGCTACATGTCTTTGCTAAAAAACTAGTAATTTGCTAGTAATGGCGGCGATCAGCGACTGTGGGACTGTGGCGGGCATTCTAACACTGGGGGGAATTGACTTTGTGTCACTGACATCCCCAGTGACACCAATCCAGTGATCAGTGCTCATAAAAAGCAGCGAGGAGTTCTCTTTCTGCTCTAGGAGGATGTGAAACCTCAGACCCTCTGTCTGAACAGTGTTGATTGGCCCTGTGCTGATCATGTGTACCCTACCAAGAAAAAATAAAACCTCTCTAGCAATACACACCAAACTGAGCATGTGCATGTGACTACGATTTCAGTCTGTATCAGGTGGTCATTTCAAAAAGAGGAGGATCAGAGAAGACAGCAGAGCACTCGTTAAAGCTTGTAGGAGGAGTTTTCTTTCTGCTCTAGGAGGATGCAGAATTCGTGACCTCTGTCTGAACAGTGCTGATTGGCCCTTTGCTGATCACATGCACTCTCTCAAGAAAAAAAGAAACAACCTCTCTAGTAATACACACCAAACTGAGCATGTGCATGCGACCACGGGTTCAGTCTGTATCAGGTGGTAATTTTAACTAGAGGAGGATCAGAGAAGACAGCAGAGAACTGGTTAAAACTTGTAGGAGGAATTTTCTTTCTGCTGTAGGAGGATGCAGAACCCCTGACCCTCTGTCTGGACGGTGCTGATTGGCCCTTTGCTGATCACATGCACTCTCCCAAAAAAAAAAAAGGAAAAAAACCTCTCTAGCAATAGCCTAGACCCCCCTGTACAAGGACTTATGACCTACATGTTACCTTAGCATCTCTGGATGTAAGTGCTAGTTGCCGTTTTTTTCCACAAACTTTTTTTATCTGCTTGCAATTGTAACTCCTGATGTTATAATAAATACTACACTATTGGAGTTTTCCTTTTTCTCTGGGCTCATTTTTTGGAAACTGTGAGCCCCCCACCCCCCATTAAGGTGATCCATGGTAGGAGACGTACACCCATGTGCATGATCCCCCTGGTGGCCGAAGTCCATACTGCATGATGTACCCTATGTGATGATTACACATTACACTGGAATGAGGATATCTGCGCTGGTTGGATGACATCTGGTGACTCAACCCCACCTGACGACCTCACCTGTTTGCAGAGTTCCGGTTCCCAGAGTACCTCTGGAGTAGGTCTTATTTACTCCAACGCACATCAACATGTGCTATCTGGTTAGTACATTATATACTCACCTCTCATGAACGACGGAAGTCACGTTATTTCAAATAACCATCTAAGGAACCACGAATGCCACGTTGCACATTTTAAGACTTTTATTTATTCTTTTATGTCATGTTTATCTTCAATATGAGGCGCTGCATTTTTTTCTATTATTGTATACATTAGAGGATTCAGGTATTTCCTTTATATGCTGGCGGCCGACTTTATATTTTAATATTTACTTTATGCAACCCTGGCGCTCGTATATCCACTGTTTTTATATAAGTTGTACCTGTTTATCTTCTCTACAGCTGTTCAAAGTGCAAGCTTTACAAAGCCTTTCTGAGTTGTCAGAAAAAAAGGGGGCGGGGAGAGCTGAAGTTACCCCTTGCAGCTCTGAAAGATGATTGGATGGAAGGGGCACACCCCCAGCACATAGGAACAGAGCAGAGGCTGTCAATCACAGGCTGTGTGCTGAAGGTCCCTCCCCTGTCACCATTTTTCTCTTGGTGTCAGGGAAATTTTTTTGAAATGACTCATGCTGATACCAGAGAAATGAAGCAGCAGACAGAAATGGCAATTAAATGCTTAGTTCATATTTCTTGTCTGAGGTTCATATCCTCGACATGGGACATGGTGCCTGGGAACATGAATATACAAAGTGCAGGCCAGGGGCGGACTGACCATTTGGAAACTCGGGCACTGCCTGAGGGCCCGGGGTCAGTAGGGGGCCCTATGAGATGCCCCTGGTACCTTTTTCATACGCTTTTTTGAGTTTGGGCAAGGACACAGGGGCCCCATGATCCCCTATTGACCGGGGGCCCCATGAATTGTCAGTTCACCCCTGGTGCAGGCAGAAGGGGGTTGATGGAGATCCTAGGGCAGAGACACGTGGTTTTCAATGCGATCTCCGTAGTCAGATTTGTGGCTGATGTCACTTTGTATTCTGCTTTCCCCTGTCTGTCCCGCTGAGCCTCACAGTCAGTAATCATCTCTTAGAACTGAGACTTTACTTATTCTGGCCTTGGTGCCAGGCTCCGAGGCTGGGGGACCCTGCCAGCGGAACTTCTGGGGCCACTCCAAGTCATGTTGAATTTGCTGCTTGCTCCCCATCATAATTATTGAACATTATATACCATCGGAAGCTCCATCGCTGCGCTTGCCATGTTCTCTTCATCTGGAAGCCATTCATGGCACACCAGGTGGGTTTCTGCAATGATTTTTGGGCAAGAAAATACATTTGATGGCAAACTACTGTATGTGATAAAGGAAAACTCTCTTCTTTTTACATTTTTTTTTTTTAGATATACCGCACTGTGTAAAAGTTTTAGAGAAAAATGACTGTCAATTGGAAATGCTTTCAAAATAACGCAATTCATGTCTGTTTGTAAAAGAGGATTTTTTAGTAACTTTACAAATATTATTTTCAAATTATTTACTCACCAATAATATTTACAATTGATTTAAAAATAGGATTACAATTATTACATCTGATATAAAATTACAAAAATTATTATTATTGCAATTATTACAATTTGAAATTATTACAATGTATTTAACGTTATTTAAAAGCAATTTACAAATATTATTTTTAAAGTATTATTATCTCAGTTAATGCAAGCTATTGGCGCTATATAAATCCTGTATAATAATATTAATAATAATGATAATAATAATTCCTTTAGATTGTAAGCTCCATGAGCCGGGCCCTCACATTCCTTCTGTACTGAAATGTATTGTTATTGTTCTGTCTCCCGTTTTATTGTAAAGCGCTGCACAAAATGTTGGCGCTATATAAATCCTGTATTATAATAATAATAATAACAATAATAATAAATAATGCAATACATGTTTTTTTTTTAAGTCAACCTTTTAGTAACTTTATAAATATTATTTTCAAATAATATACTTGCAAATATTTTTTAAAATCTATTTCAAATTATTATTATTGTTATTACAATTTATTTAAAAGTAATATTTAAATACAGCTCAATGGATTGCTTCAAAAAAGTTCTGGATTGTTTCTTAGATACACAGAATATAACTGGATACAAACATTTATAGGTAAAGTTGATCCAGGGAATATCCGATTGCCTCTCGGGGGATCAGGAAGGAATTTTTTTCCCAGCAGGAGAAAATTGGATCATGCATTGCTGGGGTTTTTTTTGCCTTCATCCCTTCCTCTGGATCAACTGTGGGTATAGGATTATAACTTTTTTTTTTGATGGTTGAACTGGATGGACTTTTGTCTTTTTTCAGCCAGACTAACTAGGTAACTATTTAACTATTGCAAATATTAAAATGTATTTAAAGTTATTTAACATTCATTTACAAATATTATTTTCAAAATTATAGATTGAATGTTTTTTTTTAAGTGGACCTTTTAGTAACTTTACAACTATTATTTTCTAATTTTTTTTACAAATATTGTTTACACTTTATTTAAAATTATTTATAATGATTATTTTAGTATATATTACAGTTTATTTAAATTTATTAAGAGTATTAATATTACAAATATTAAAATTTATTTAAAAGTATTACAATTTATTTAAGGTTATATATATTTTTTTCCTAAATATTATTTTAAAATATTGCTATGAATGTTTTTTGTTTTTTTAGCAGACCTTTTAGTAACTTTACCAATACTATTTTCAATTTTTTTTTTACAAATATTATTTACACTTTACATAAAATTATTTATAAATAATATGTTTGTAATTATTACACTTTAGTTAAATTTACTAAGAGTATTACTATTACAAATATTACAATTTATTTAAGGTTATATAAAATTAATTATAGAATAAAAGGCTTGCTAAGCAAGGGTATAAATTCCCCAGAAACGGGGAGATCTGAACATCCAAATACTGGTATATGTCACCAACTCACCATATGAGCCAGAGTCATAGTGAATAAAAAGTGTTTAGGGGACCAAGAGGACCACCCTCTAAAGAGGCTTAAAAGAGAACCAACCGCGGTGTAACCAAACCATACAACTTTATTGAGATCAAAATTATATATATAATTAGGCCAAGTGGCCAACAATCCTTCAATCACAGTCAAATGCGCTGCCATACATACACTGGATCACCTAATGAATGTAGCATAACATGCCATCGGTCTCAGGAGCAGATAGTCAATATAGACTGATGGACAGGAGGCGGGCTGATCCAATCGACCAATCCGCTGCCACTCGAAGAGTGGTAAGCGTAACTCCAACCAGAGACTGATGGCCCAATCCAGAGACTGATGGCCCAATCCAGAGACTGATGGCCCAATCCAGAGTCTGATGGCCCAATCCAGAGACTGATGGCCCAATCCAGAGACTGATGGCCCAATCCAGAGGCTGATGGCCCAATCCTGGTGTATCAGGAGTGGTGTCATAAAGCATGTACACCAGAATGCCTAAATGGATTTATGTCCATTGCTGCCACATAGCCAATTATAGCATAGTTAACAGATAGTGGAGCCAATAGCCGTGGGACCGAACCTGGGAGTAAGGAATGTGATACCAACTGTAACATGGAATGTGCCCGCAGGCTCTCACCAGTGCTCCTCGATGGTGTCCGGTCCTCTACATGGAATGATGTAGCTGTTTGGAGATAAGTCTGAATACTTCTGCCAGGCTATGTGCTCTGGTGTCACTCCTCCACAGGATAAGCAGGGACTTCACGGTGACATGCTGGCCACCAGATGCTCTACAATGGGATCCATATGTTTAAGACGAGCGGGGGATTCCACCATTGAATAGCCAAGCAGGGGGCGGCTGGTGGCTACGCCGCCAGCAGGGGACTGGGACCCGCAGCTTGTTGACGCTGCCTACGTCAACTCGTTTCACCAACCTGACCGTGAGCTTCATCAGAACGTTGGGACATGCACAATGCCGGCCTCTTAAAGGGACTTTCAGCCCTTTCAACCAATTGTAGTGGCCAGAGGAGGTCCCTTACTCCACAGGATAAGCAGGGACTTCAAGGTGACATGCTGACCACCAGATGCTCTACGATGGGATCCATGTTTTTAAGGCGAGCTGATGATTCCGCCATTGAATAGTCGAGCAGCGGGCGGCTAGTGGCTACGCTGCCAGTGGGGGCGGGACCCGCAGCTGCCTACGTCAACGCGTTTCACCCATGTGACTGTGAGCTTCATCAGGACTTCGGGACGTGCACAACGCTGGCCTCTTAAAGGGACTGTCAGCCCTTTCAACCAATTGTAGCGGCCGGAGGAGGTCCCTTACTTGGAAGGACGGCAATCATTAAAGGATACAAAAAATATTTGTAAATAAAAAAGAAAAAGTAAATGATATTTGGATCCTACATGTTTGGGGGGGGGGGGAGGAGAGAGAGAAGGGGGGGTAAAAGATGGGGGGTATTATTCAACCCTCCCCCACTTCTCCCCCCCTTCCCCTTTCCCCCTTCTTCTCCTTCACCTATCCTCCCCCACCTCCATCATGAGTTTTATTCTAAAAAGCCCCAGTGCTCTCCCTTAACTGTAGTTTCAGAAATGCCCCTAAACCTGTGTATAATAATCTGTTGGATCAATATCCTGGTTACCGCCAAGTGCACATCCCAAAGTCCTGATGAAGCTCACGATCACGTTGGTGAAACGCGTTGACGTAGGCAGTGTCAAGGAACTGTGGGTCCCGCCCCACTTAAACAAATGGATCCCATTTGAAAGTATGGTCCTGGGAGACCAGATATAGTGAATGCAGGGTCAAGGGAGACGAGATACAGTGAATGCAGGGTCCAGGGAGACCAGATATAGTGAATGCGGGGTCCGGGGAGAGCAGATATAGTGAATGCAGGGTCCTGGGAGACCGGATATAGTGAATGCAGGGTCTCGGGAGATCAGATATAGTGAATGCAGGGTCCGGGGAGACCGGATATAGTGAATGCAGGGTCCTGGGAGACCAGATATAGTGAAAGTAGGGTCCAGGGAGAGCAGATATAGTGAATGCAGGGTCCTGGGAGAGCAGATATAGTGAATGCAGGGTCTGGGGAGATCAGATATAGTGAATGCAGGGTCCTGGGAGACCAGATATAGTGAATGCGGGGGCTGGGGAGACCAGATATAGTGAATGCAGGGTCTCGGGAGATCAGATATAGTGAATGCAGGGTCCGGGGAGACCGGATATAGTGAATGCAGGTCCCGGGAGACCAGATATAGTGAATGCAGGGTCCTGGGAGAGCAGATATAGTGAATGCAGGGTCCTGGGAGAGCAGATATAGTGATTGCAGGGTCTGGGGAGATCAGATATAGTGAATGCAGGGTCCTGGGAGAGCAGATATAGTAAATGCAGGGTCCTGGGAGACCGGATATAATGAGTGCGGGGTTCGGGGAGACCGGATATAATGAGTGCGGGGTCCGGGGAGACCGGATATAGTGAATGCAGGGTCCTGGGAGACCAGATATAGTGAATGCAGGGTCCAGGGAGACCAGATATAGTGAATGCAGGGTCCCGGGAGACCAGATATAGTGAATGCAGGGTCCGGGAGACCAGATATAGTGAATGCAGGGTCCTGGGAGACCAGATATAATGAAAGTAGGGTCCTGGGAGAGCAGATATAGTGAATGCAGGGTCTGGGGAGATCAGATATAGTGAATGCAGGGTCCTGGGAGAGCAGATATAGTAAATGCAGGGTCCTGGGAGACCAGATATAGTGAATGCAGGGTCCGGGGAGACCGGATATAGTGAATGCGGGGTCCGGGGAGACCGGATATAGTGAATGCAGGGTCCTGGGAGACCAGATATAGTGAATGCAGGGTCCGGGGAGACCGGATATAGTGAATGCAGGGTCCGGGGAGACCAGATATAGTGAATGCAGGGTCCGGAGAGACTGGATATAGTGAATGCGGGGTCCGGGGAGACCGGATATAGTGAATGCAGGGTCCTGGGAGACCAGATATAGTGAATGCAGGGTCCAGGGAGACCGGATATAGTGAATGCAGGGTCCGGGGAGACCAGATATAGTGAATGCAGGGTCCGGGGAGACCGGATATAGTGAATGCAGGGTCTCGGGAGATCAGATATAGTGAATGCAGGGTCCGGGGAGACCGGATATAGTGAATGCAGGGTCCAGGGAGACCAGATATAGTGAATGCAGGGTCTGGGCAGACCAGATATAGTGAATGCAGGGTCCTGGGAGACCAGATATAATGAAAGTAGGGTCCTGAGAGAGCAGATATAGTGAATGCAGGGCCCTGGGAGAGCAGATATAGTGAATGCGGGGTCCGGGGAGACCAGATATAGTGAATGCAGGGTCCAGGGAGACCAGATATAGTGAATGCAGGGTCCAGGGAGACCAGATATAGTGAATGCAGGGTCCGGGGAGACCAGATATAGTGAATGCAGGGTCCAGGGAGACCAGATATAGTGAATGCAGGGTCCGGGGAGACCAGATATAGTGAATGCAGGGTCCTGGGTTTAGTAAAACTTTAAGGTTACATAAAATTTATTTCAAAATATTATTTTTAAATATTGCTATGAATTATTATTTTATTAGTAACTTTACAGATATTATTTTCGAATAATTTACTTACAAAATATTATTTACAATTTATTAAAAATGTATTCCAAATTATTTAAAATGAATACAATTATTAATATTGCAATATATTTACAATTATTACATTGTATTTCAAGCTTATCAAAAAGTATTTACAAATATTATTTACAAGGTAATGTTTTTTTTTTTTTTTTGAGTGGACCTTTTAGTAACTATTCTGAACAGCAAACTGCATCAGATTCATTTTTCAGAAATGCTCCAAATTTTGTTGCAGAAGTTTCAGTCCGATGACTTTGTCTAGGCTGAGAAGATTTATTTTCTTGAGTCTCCTCACCCCAGTGATCAGACCGCAATATTATATCTGTGCAGAAAGTCACAAAGTATTAAAGGGTTGTAAGCCTGATGTATTTCTTGTCCCTTGCCATTTGTTTTGTAATTCTGCGGAAGAACTTGAACAGAACATCTTAAAACACTTGCAATGCCCATCCATGTGGATAGGAAATGAAAAAAAACTTTTTTTTTTTCTAGCATGTGATTGGGCACTCAGAGTGAACACAGTTTAAATGTATTATTCACCAGCATTCACTATGGAAAGGGATCATTCAATTTACTAAGTGAGCAGCCTCTAATTCTTTAGTACAGTGGGCTCCAAAACTGTGGCCCGGGGTCCTTTTCTTGCCTTTATCCGGCCCTTGAGGCATTATTCCTGCCACTGACACCAATACTGGGGCACTATTCCTTCCACTGACACCGACAATGGGGTGCTATCCTTCTACTGACCCCAGCAATGGGGCATACCTTTTAGTGACCCCAACAATGGGGCATAATTCCTGCCACTGACATCAACAATGGTGAACTATTTCTTCCACTGGCACCAACTTCGTGGTATAATTCCTCCCACTGACACCAACAATGGGACACTACCCCTCATAATGACACCAACGATAGGGCAACAAACCTCCCACTGACACCAACGATGGGGCACTATTCCCCCCACTGACACCAATGATGGGGCACTATTCCTCCCACTGACACCAATGATGGGGCCCTGTTCCTCCCACTGACATCAATGGTGGGGCACTATTCCTCCCACCGGCACCAACAGTAGGGCACTATTCCTCCTACTTACACCAAAAGTGGGGCCCTGTTCCTCCCACTGACACCAACAGTGGGGCCCTGTTCCTCCCACTGACACCAACTGTGGGGCCCTGTTCCACCCACTGACACCAACAGTAGGGCACTATTCCTCCTACTTACACCAAAAGTGGGGCCCTGTTCCTCCCACTGACACCAACAGTGGGGCCCTGTTCCTCTCACTGACACCAACTGTGGGGCCATGTTCCTCCCACTGACACCAACAGTGGGGCCCTGTTCCTCCCACTGACACCAACAGTGAGGCACTGTTCCTCCTACTTACACCAACGATGGGGCACTATTTCTCCCACTGACACCAACGATGGGGCACTATTCCTTCCACTGACACCAATGATGGGACACTATTCCTCCCACTGACACCAACAATGGGGCACTATTCCTCCCACTGACACCAACGATGGGGCATTATTCCTTCCACTGACACCAACGATGGGGCACTATGGTTTAGTACATCAGCCTCATATTGCCATTGATCAGTCGCACTCATGTAATCCCTGCTGGCGGTCACGTCACCTTCTTGTGACCACAGAGCAGTCGGCCTTCATGCTCCACCACTATAGGGCAGGGGAAATAGGGCGGCCTCAGCAATGGGCAGACCTTAGCCGTTGCCTCCTACCATACATAGAAAACCTGGTGCACTCTGGGCAATAAGGGAAGCCCAGGAAGGAAAGCCACTAGGGTGTGCTGTGAGCTGAGTTGCCCAGGTCTTGAGAGTAGAGCAAGGGGGGTGCGCTGTGTGGGGATGCCGCTATTCTGTACCTTGTGTTATGCAGCATGTGTTATCATTCAGATCACTCCACTTTGTATGCTGAGCTGTACCGGTATACTACATACTACTTAACTCTCTATACTGTGCTATACAATATACACTCCACACTATTTACTATAATGCATACTTTATGCTTGAGACCACTACATTCTATACCCTGTGTTGTATGTTACATACTCCAGAACACTTCCCTCTGTGCACTGTGCTATATTATATACTAGACCACCCCATCCTGTGCACTCTCCTGTACGTTACATAATCCGGATGCCCTCATTCTGTACCTTGTGCTATATGTGTTATCATTTGGATTACTTTACTTTGTATTCTGAGCTGTACATTATATACTACATACCTCCTAACTCTCTATACTGTTCTGTGCATTATATATACTGCAATGCATACTTTATACTTTAACCATCATATTATATACCCTGTGCTGTATGTTACATACTCCAGAACACGTCCCTCTGTGCACTGTGCTGTATGTTATATAATCTAGACCACCCCATCCTGTGCACTGTGCTGCATGTTATATAATCCGAATTCCCCCATTCTGTACCTTGTGCTATATGTGTTATCATTTTTATTACTCTACTTTATATGCTGAGCTGTACATTATATACTACATACCTCCTAATTCTCTATACTGTTCTGTACGTTATATATACTGCAATGCATACTTTATACTTTAACCATCATATTATATATCCTGTGCTGTATGTTACATACTCCAGAGCACTTCCTTCTGCACACTGATCCGAATGTTACATACCCTGGAATACCTTTGCACTGTGCTGCATGTTGCATAATCCGGATGCCACCATCCTGTGCCTTGTGCTGTATGTGTTATCAATCAGATCACCCAACTTTGTCCACTTTGTATGCTGGTCTGTATATACTACATACTACGTAACTCTCTATACTGGTCTGTACATTATATACTCTGCACTATATACTGCAATGCATACTTTATACTTTAAACATCATATTATATACCCTGTGCTGTATGTTACATACTCCAGAGGACTTCCTTTTGGACACTGTTACATACCCTGGAACACCCCATCCTGTGCACTGTTCTGCATGTTACATAATCTGGATGTCCCCATTCTGTACCTTGTGCTTTATGTGTTATCATTTGGATTACTCCACTTTATATGTTGAGCTGTACATTATATACTACCTAATTCTCTATACTGTTCTGTACATTATATACTCCACGCTATATACTGCAATGCATACTTTATACTTTAAACCATCAAATTCAATACCCTGTGCTGTATGTTGCATACTCCACAACACTTCCTTCTGTGCACTGTGCTGTATGTTGCATACTCTGGATCACCCCATCCTATCACTGTGCGCATATTACATAATCCTGATGCCACCATCCTGTGCCTTGTGCTGTATGTGTTATCAATCAGATACCCCAACATTTTCCACTTTGTATGCTGGTCTGTATATACTACGTAACTTTCTATACTGGTCTGTACATTATATACCCTTCACTATATACTGCAATGCATACTTTATACTTTATGCCATCATATAATATACCCTGTGCTGTATGTTACATACTCCAGGGGACTTCCTTCTGCACACTGAGCCGAATGTAACATACCCTGGAACACCCCATCCTGTGCACTGTGCAGCATGTTACATAATCCGGATGTCCCCATTCTGTACTTTGTGCTTTATGTGTTATCATTTGGATTACTCCACTTTAAATGCTGAGCTGTACATTATATACTATATACCTCCTAACTCTCTATACTGCTCTGTACATTATATACCCTGAACTATATACTGCAATGCATACTTTATACTTTAAACCATCATACCCTGTGCTGTATTTTGCATACTCCAGAACATTTCCTTCTGTGCACTGTGCTGTATGTTGCATACTCTGGAACACTCCATCCTGTCACTGTGCTGCATATTACATAATCCGGATGCCTCCAAAATGTGCCTTGTGCTGTATGCGTTATCAATCAGATCACCCAAGTTTCTCCACTTTGTATGCTGGTCTGTATATATTACTCCACACTATATCCACTATACCTCATGTGTGGTGCGATCGCCATTTATGTAAGCATGCGGGACCAACATGTGCGTTCACCTTTGACCATTAGCATGGAGGTGGGGTGGGGGTGCTCCTTGTGAAAGCAATCACAGTGATCAATGTAAAAATCCCTTGGGCAGTGACAGGTCCTCTTTATGGAGAGTTCTTGGGTCTATTAGACCCCAGATCTCGCCTCTACCCTAAAAGCATCTGATTGCATGGAGATGGGTGTGATCAAATGCTTTTAAGATTTAATAATGGAGCTACTCGTCCTCCTCGGGAAGCCAAAAATGAAGATAGTACTTGTCGGCTCCTGTTTCCAACAGCATAGAGCTCATCAAAGACTTTCTGGTCCTCCGTGGGCACTATGGTACAATGTGTACAATGTGCAGTGTGTTACAGGCTTTGGAATATCCCCCTCTGTACATTGTGCTATATATTACATCCTTTTGGGATGCCCCATTCTGTACACTGTGCTATACATTACATTCTTTGGAATAATTCCTTCTGAACACTGTGCTGTATGTTACATACCCTAGAACAGTCCATTGTGTACAATGTGCAGTGTGTTACAGGCTTTGGAATATCCCCCTCTGTACACTGTGCTATATATTACATCCTTTTGGGATGCCCCATTCTGTACACTGTGCTATACATTACATTCTTTGTAATAATTCCTTCTGAACACTGTGCTGTATGTTACATACCCTAGAACAGTCCATTGTGTACAATGTGCAGTGTGTTACAGGATTTGGAATACCCCCCTCATTATACTGTGCTATACATTACCTCCTTTGGAGTGCCCCATTCTATGCACTGTGCTATTCATTACATCTTTTGGGATGCCCCATTCTTTACACTGAGCTATACATTACATCCTTTGTGATGCCCCATTCTGGACACTGTACTATAGATTACATCCTTTTTAATACCCCATTCTGTACACTGGGCTATACATTACATCCTTTTGGGATGCCTCATTCTGTACACTGTGCTATACATTGCATTCTTTGGAATACTTCCTTCTGTACACTGTGCTGTATATTACATACCCTGGAACAGTCCATTGTGTACAATGTGCAGTGTGTTACAGTCTTTGGAAGATCCCCCTCAGTACACTGTGCTATACATTACATCTTTGGGGATGCCTCTTTCTGTACACTGTGATATACATTATATCTTATGGGATACCCCTTTCTGTACACTGTGCTATACATTGCATTCTTTGGGATGCCTCTTTCTGTACACTGTAACATACATTATATCTTACGGGATACCCCATTCTGTACACTGTGCTATACATTGCATTCTTTGGAATACTTCCTTCTGTACACTGTGCTGTATGTTACATACCCTGGAACAGTCCATTGTGTACAATGTGCAGTGTGTTACAGGCGTTGGAAGATCCCCCTCAGTACACTGTGCTATACATTACATCTTTTGGGATGCCTCTTTCTGTACACTGTGATATACATTATATCTTACAGGATACCCCTTTCTGTACTCTGTGCTATACAGTGCATTCTTTAGAATGCCTCTTTCTGTACACTGTGATATACATTATATCTTATGGGGTACCGCTTTCTGCACACTGTGCTATACAGTGCACTCTTTGGAATGCCTCTTTCTGTACACTGTGCTATACGTTATATCTTATGGGATACCGCTTTCTGTACACTGTGCTATACAGTGCATTCTTTGGAATACCTCTTTCTGTACACTATGATATACATTATATCTTACGGGATACCCCTTTCTGTACACTGTGCTAAACATTGCATTATTTGGGATGCCTCTTTCTGTACATTGTGCTATACGTTATATCTTATGGGATACCCCTTTCTGTACACTGTGATATACAGTGCATTCTTTAGGATGCCTCTTTCTGTACACTGTGATATACATTATATCTTACGGGATACCCCTTTCTGTACACTGTGCTAAACATTGCATTCTTTGGGATGCCTCTTTCTGTACACTGTGATATACATTATATCTTACTGGATACCCCTTTCTTTATACTGTGCTATACAGTGAATTTTTTGTGATGCCTCTTTCTGTATACTGTGATATACATTATATCTTACGGGACACCCCTTTCTGTACACTGTGCTAAACATTGCATCTTTTGGGATACCCCTTTCTGTACACTGTGCTAAACATTGCATCTTTTGGGATACCCCTTTCTGTACACTGTGCTAAACATTGCATCTTTTGGGATGCCTCTTTCTGTACACTGTGCTATACGTTATATCTTATGGGATACCGCTTTCTGTACTGTGCTATACAGTGCATTATTTGGGATGCCTCTTTCTGTACACTGTGATATACATTATATCTTACGGATACCCCTTTCTGCACACTGTGCTATACAGTGCATTCTTTGGAATGCCCCATTCTGTACCCTGTGTGATACATTACATACTCTGAAATGCCCCATTCTGTACACTGTGTTGTATGTTTTATACTTCAGCCCGCCCCCCCGCTCTCTGTATATTGTGCAGTAAGTTATATACTCTATACCATTGTACTCTGTATGCTGTGTTGTACCTGATATACTCTATACTGCTGATCTCTACAGTATCACCTGCTAACAGATAGACCGTAAGTTGTTTGTAGGTCTGGATGCTGTTGGGAACACGCAGGCGGTTGTATTACTGTGTGTCTGTAGAAGGTTGCACATGTTACATTGTTTAGACTGCCCATCAGAGCTCGGCGGCTCGTTCATCCAGAGTCTCCTGCAGGAAGCGACGTTCCACGCTCTCCTCGCTCTCCTCGCACAGCCTAGTGTGATAAATTGGTGGGAGATTTTACATTCTTTTCAGGAACACAAAGCCTGTCCAGGTCAGGAGGGAGAGAGGAGCCACTGATGCAAGTCGCTGACTTTTGTGCTGCGAATCTGTGCAACAGTGATAAGCTCCGTCCTATGCTGTGGACTGAATTACAACTCGGCGCCAAAGAGTCCCCTTCGTATTCCACGCCACCACAATCCGCTCCCTTGTTGTTTCCCAACGCATTCTTTTTTTTTTTTGTGTAGATGATTCTCCTTGGGGCAAATTGATAAGTTCAGATACAAAAAAAATTATTATATATTTAAAAAAAAATTATTGTATTTATTTATTTACAGGCATTTATGTAGCGGCAACCATTTTTTTATGCAGCAGCAGGGGCCGACAGACAACTCATGGGGCCCCCGGGCAATAGGGGATCATGGGGCCCCTGTGTCCTTGCCCTCACTCAAAAAAGCCTATGAAAAAGGTACCAGGATCATCACATGGGGCCCCCTACTGATCCCGGGCCCTCGGGCAGTGCCTGAGATTCCAAATGGTCAGTCCGCCCCTGTGCAGCAGTTTACATATTTTACATTCACATACACACCTCAAGGAGCGCGCAGTCTAAGATCCTGATTTGTTGTTGCCAGTGGCGTCCCGAGGCAGGTGCGGGGGGTGCGGGCCGCACCGGGTGACACCGACCTCTCTGGGTGAGACTGGACCCGCTCCACGAAAAGGTAAGTTGTAAAGCAAGCCAACGATCCCCGCAGGATGGATCCGATCCATCCTGTAGGGATCGTCTGTTTTCTTTTCAACTTACTTTTCCGTGGAGCGGGTCTGGTGTCACCTCATCAGGGGCGGACTGACCATTTGAGCACTCGGGCACCGCCGAGGGCCCGGGGTCAGTAGGGGGCCCCATGAAATGCCCCTGGTACCTTTTTATAGGTTTTTTTTGTGTGCTTTGAGTGTGGACAAGGACACAGGGGCCCCATGATCCCTTATTGCCCAGGGGCCCCATGAGCTGTCAGTCTGCTCCTGCACCTTGTATAGGTCCAGGGGCGGACTGACCATTTGAGCACTCGGGCACCGCCGAGGGCCCGGGGTCAGTAGGGGGCCCCATGAAATGCCCCTGGTACCTTTTTTATAGGTTTTTTTGTGTGCTTTGAGTGTGGACAAGGACACAGGGGCCCCATGATCCCTTATTGCCCAGGGGCCCCATGAGTTGTCAGTCCGCCCCTGCACCTCGTATAGGTCCAGGGGCGGATTGACCATCCGAGCACTCGAGCACTACAGCAGGGGCCCCATGAAATGCCCCGGTACCTTTTTTTATAAGTTTTTTTGAGTGTGGACAAGGACACAGGGGCCCCATGATCCCCTATTGCCTGGGGGCGCCATGAGTTGTCAGTCCGCCCCTGTATAGGTCGCATGCCGACGATCCCCGCAGGAAGGTTTGGATCTGTGGATTGGGAGCATAATGGATCGGAATCCGCAGATACGAACCATCCTGTGGGGATCGTCGGCATGCAACCTATACGGGGTGACACCGGACCCGCTCCACGAAAAGGTAAGTTGTAAAGAAAGCTGATGATCCCCGCAGGATGGATTGGATCTGTGGATTGAGCATAATGCATTGGAGTCCGATCCATTATACTCAATTCGCAGATCCGATCCATTCTGCAGGGATTTGTCGGAGGGGGTCACCAAGTGTTACCGCAACCCTAGGGACACCCCTGGTTGTTGCTGATGTATATGGTAGTTTTAACCCCTTGCCCTCCAGAGGATTTACCGCCCCCTTCCTGACCAGGCCATTTTTTGCGATACGGCGCTGCATTACTTTAACTGACAATCGTGCGGTCATGCAATGCTACATAAATGAAATGTATATCGTTCCCCCCCCACAAATCAAGCTTTCTTTTGGTGGTGTTTGATCAGCTCTGTGTTTTTTATTTTTTTTGTGCTATAAACAAAAAAAGACCAATAATTTTGAAAAAAAGACATTTTGCTATAAAACATATCTAATAAAATTTTAAATCAAATTTCGTCATAAATTTAGGCCAAAATGTATTCTGCTCCATGTCTTTGCTAAAAAAAATCCCAATACGTTTAAATTAATTGGTTTACGTGAAAGTTATAGCGTTTACAAATGGCGGTATAGATGCTGGGATTTTTTTGTTTATACTAGTAATGACGGTGATCAGCCACTTATAGTGGGACTGCGGCGGGCATTCTGACACTGCGTTACTTTAACTGACAATTGCGCAGTCATGCAGTTTGGCCTTCATGCCCTTCTCTGTACTTTCTCCAGTTCCCCAATGTTCTTTTTGTGACTTAGTGCCCAAAACTGAACTGCATTTTCCAGATGAGGTCTTACTAATGATTTGTACGGGGGGGGGGGGAATGATATCTCTCTCTCTGGAGTCTATACCTCTCCTAATACAAGAGAGGATTTTGCTCGCTTTAGAAACCGCAGCTTGGCATTGCTGCCATTAATAAGCTTGGGATCTACCAGATCTGTCAGTGCTTTTTATTAGCACTGATCACTGTATTGGTGTCACTGGGGATGTCAGTGACAGTTACCGTATTTTTCGCTCCATAAGACGCACTTTTTTCCCCCAAAAAAAGGGGTGAAAATGTCAGTGCGTCTTATGGAGCGAATATAAAGCGGCCGGTCCGGTATTTCTGCCGCCACCATGTCAGAATACCGGGCCGGCCGCTCAGCTGTTCTCTCCTGCAGGGCCTTACCTGTTCCTCGCTCCAGCGCTGCACAGTCTTCCCGCGCCGGCTTCTGTGACAGCCGGGTGCCCACTGCGCATGTGCTGCGCTTTGTGAATGATCCGGTGTCTTCTGGGACACATGACAGGTCCCAGAAGGCGCCGGGCCATTCACAAAGCGCAGCGCTTCTCACGCATGCGCAGTGGGGACCCGGCTGTCACAGAAGCCGGCCCGGGAAGAAGAGAGAAGGACAACTCCGCGGAAGTGGGAGCGGGTACCTGTCAAATTCAGGTACCCGCTCCCCCTCCCTCCCCAAAGGTCAGCAGTCTCTGGTCATCCCCTGCACTGTCTGCAGTCTCTGGTCATCCCCTGCACTGTCTACAGTCTCTGGTCATCCCCTGCACTGTCTGCAGTCTCTGGTCATTCCCTGCACTGTCTGCAGTCTCTGGTCATTCCCTGCACTGTCCGCAGTCTCTGGTCATTCCCTGCACTGTCTGCAGTCTCTGGTCATTCCCTGCACTGTCCGCAGTCTCTGGTCATCCCCTGCACTGTGTCCGCAGTCTATGGTCATCTCCTGTACTGTGTCCACAGTCTCTGGTCATCCCCTGCACTGTGTCCGCAGTCTCTGGTCATCTCCTGCACTGTGTCCGCAGTCTCTGGTCATCTCCTGCACTGTGTCCGCAGTCTCTGGTCATCTCCTGCACTGTGTCTGCAGTCTCTGGTCATCTCCTGCACTGTGTCCGCAGTCTCTGGTCATCTCCTGTACTGTGTCCGCAGTCTCTGGTCATCTCCTGCACTGTGTCCGCAGTCTCTGGTCATCTCCTGCACTGTGTCCGCAGTCTCTGGTCATCCTCTGTACTGTGTCTGCAGTCCATTGGTTCAGAATATTTTTTTTTCTTGTTTTTCGCCTCTAAAACCTAGGTGCGTCTTATGGTCAGGTGCGTCTTATGGAGCGAAAAATACGGTAGTCAGTTCCCCCCCAGTGTCAGAATGCCCGCTGCAGTCCCGCTATAAGTCGCTGATCGCCGCCATTATTAGTGAAAAAAAAAATACATGCCGCCATTTGTAAACGCTATAACTTTCATGTAAACCAATGAATTTACATGTGGAAAAAATAAAAAGCGCAGAGGTGATCAAATACCACCGAAAGAAAACTCTATTTGTGGGAACAAAAGGATGTAAATTTCATTTGGGTGCAGCGTTGCATGACCGCACAATTGTCAGTTAAAGTAATGCAGCTCCGTATCGTAAAAAATGGCCTGGTCAGGGAGGGGAGGTAAATCCTCTGGAGGGCGAGTGGTTAATTCACCCTAAGAAAAACAAACAGCAAGATTTGCATTACAGGATGTCTCCATTTTACAAGCCGACCTAAATGCTCTGTGTAATTGGGGGACTATGTGGAAAATGAGGTTTAATGTTGATACATGTAAGATTCTGCACTTGGGGGCTAAGAATATGCATACATCATACATACTAGGGGGGGTACAACTGGGGGAATCAATGGTGAAGGATCTGGGGGGTCAATGGTGGAGAAGAATCTGGGGGGTCAATGGTGGAGAAGGATCTGGGGGATCAATAGTGGAGAAGGATCTGGGGGGGTCAATGGTGGAGAAGGATCTGGGGGGTCAATGGTGGAGAAGGATCTGGGGGATCAATAGTGGAGAAGGATCTGGGGGGGTCAATGGTGGAGAAGGATCTGGGAGTTCTGGTAGATCACAAGCTTAAAAACGGCATGCAATACCAAGCTGCGGCTTCTAAAGAAAGCAAAATCCTCACTTGTAGTAAAAGAGGTATAGACTCCAGAGAGAGATATCATTTCCCCGGTACAAATCATTAGTAAGACCTCATCTGGAATATGCAGTTCAGTTTTGGGCATCAATTCACAAAAAGAACATTGGGGAACTGGAGAAAGTACAGAGAAGGGCATCCAAACTGATAAGAGGCATGGAGGAGATCAGCTATGAGGAAAGATTAGAGGAACTGAATTTATTCTCTACTGAGAAGAGGAGATTAAGGGGGGATATGATCACCATGTATAATACATAAGGGGGGATATGATCTCCATGTATAATACATAAGGGGGATATGATCTCCATGTAAAATACAAAAGGGGGGGATATGATCACCATGTATAATACATAAGGGGGGATATGATCTCCATGTATAATACATAAGGGGGATATGATCTCCATGTATAATACATAAGGGGGGATATGATCACCATGTATAATACATAAGGGGGGATATGATCTCCATGTATAATACATAAGGGGGGATATGATCTCCATGTATAATACATAAGGGGGGATATGATCTCCATGTATAATACATGAGGGGGGATATGATAACCATATATAATACATAAAGGGGATAGGATCTCCATGTATAATACATAAGGGGGATATGATCTCCATGTATAATATATAAGGGGGGATATGATCTCCATGTATATTACTTAAGGGGGGATATGATCTCCATGTATAATACATAAGGGGGGAAATGATCAGCATGTATAATACATAAGGGGGGATATGATCTCCATGTATAATACATAAGGGGGATATGATCCCCATGTATAATACATAAGGGGGGATATGATCTCCATGTATAATACATAAGGGGGGATATGATCTCCATGTATAATACATAAGGGGGGATATGATCTCCATGTATAATACATAAGGGGGGGATATGATCTCCACATATAATACATAAGGAGGGGGGATATGATCTCCATGTATAATACATAAGGGGGAATATGATCTCCATGTATAATACATAAGGGGGGGATATGATCACCATGTATAATACATAAGGGGGGATATAATCTCCATGTATAATACATAAGGGGGGATATGATCTCCATGTATAATACATAAGGGGGGATATGACCTCCATGTATAATACATAAGGGGGGATATGATCTCCATGTATAATACATAAGGGGGGATATGATCTCCATGTATAATACATAAGGGGGATATGATCCCCATGTATAATACATAAGGAGGGGGGATATGATCTCCATGTATAATACATAAGGGGGGGATATGATCTCCACATATAATACATAAGGAGGGGGGATATGATCTCCATGTATAATACATAAGGGGGAATATGATCTCCATGTATAATACATAAGGGGGGATATGATCACCATGTATAATACATAAGGGGGGGATATGATCTCCATATATAATACATAAGGGGGAATATGATCTCCATGTATAATACATAAGGGGGGATATGATCAATATGTATAATATATAGGGGGGGGATATGATCACCATGTATAATACATAAGGGGGGATATGATATCCATGTATAATACATAACGGTGGATATGATCTCCATATATAATACATAAGGGGGGATATGATCTCCATGTATAATACATAAGGGGAATATGATCTCCATGTATAATACATAAGGGGGGATATGATCTCCATGTATAATACATAAGGGGGATATGATCACCATGTATAATACATAAGGGGGGGGGTATGATCTCCATGTATAATACATAAGGGGGGATATGATCACCATGTATAATACATAAGGGGGATATGATCTCCATGTATAATACATAAGGGGGGATATGATCACCATGTATAATACATAAGGGGGGGGGGATATGATCTCCATGTATAATACATAAGGGGGATATGATCTCCATGTATAATACATAAGGGGGGGATATGATCTCCATGTATAATACATAAGGGGGATATGATCACCATGTATAATACATAAGGGGGATATGATCTCCATGTATAATACATAACGGGGGGATATGATCTCCATATATAATACATAAGGGGGGATATGATCTCCATGTATAATACATAAGGGGGGGGATATGATCTCCATGTATAATACATAAGGGGGGGGGATATGATCTCCATGTATAATACATAAGGGGGGGATATGATCTCCATGTATAATACATAAGGGGGATATGATCTCCATGTATAATACATAAGGGGGGATATGATCTCCATGTATAATACATAAGGGGGATATGATCTCCATGTATAATACATAAGGGGGGATATGATCTCCATGTATAATACATAAGGGGGGATATGATCTCCATGTATAATACATAAGGGGGGGATATGATCTCCATATATAATACATAAAGGGGAATATGATCTCCATGTATAATACATAAGGGGGGATATGATCTCCATGTATAATACATAAGGGGGGATATGATCTCCATGTATAATACATAAGGGGGATATGATCTCCATGTATAATACATAAGGGGGGATATGATCTCCATGTATAATACATAAGGGGGGGATATGATCTCCATATATAATACATAAAGGGGAATATGATCTCCATGTATAATACATAAGGGGGGATATGATCTCCATGTATAATACATAAGGGGGGATATGATCTACATGTATAATACATAAGGGGGGATATGATCTCCATGTATAATACATAAGGGGGGGTATGATCTCCATGTATATTACATAATGGGGGATATGATCTCCATGTATAATACATAAGGGGGATATGATCTCCATGTATAATACATAAGGGGGACATGATCTCCATGTATAATACATAAGGGGGATATGATCTCCATGTATAATACATAAGGGGGGATATGATCTCCATAAGGGGGGGGACATGATCTCCATGTATATTACATAAGGGGGGGATATGATCTCCATGTATAAATATATCACTGGTTCATATAGTGAACTCGGTGTGGAGTTATTCACCCTGAGGTCATCACAGAGGACAAGGGGGCACTTTTTATGTCTGGAGGAAAAGGGATTTAATCTCGAAATACGGAAAGGTTTCTTCACAGTGAAAGCTGTGAAAATGTGGAATAGACTCCCTCAAGAGTTGGTTCTGGCCAGCTCAGTAGATTATTTAAAAAAAGTCCTGGATTGTTTCTTAGATACACAGAATATAACTGGATATAACATTTATAGGTAAAGTTGATCCAGGGAATATCCGATTGCCTCTCGGGGGATCAGGAAGGAATTTTTCACCCGGCAGGAGCAAATTGGATCATGCTTTGTTGGTTTTTTTGCCTTCCTCTGGTCAATTGTGGGTATAAGTTTATAACTTTTTTGGTTGAACTGGATGGACTTTTGTCTTTTTTCAGCCAGACTAACTATGTAACTATGCATGCATCAGTGCTGGTCTTTCCTATTAGAAAGCCATGAATCCTTTGCAAATGCATTGTATTGGATGCACTTTACACTTCATACTATTGTTAAATAGGCTATAAAAATAAAGAGAACATATATAAAACAATGGTTTACAAATATATGGGTTTTCATACAGGGGATCAAGAAGGAGTCTTTTCCCAGCAGGAGCACATTGGATCATGCTTTGCTGGGTTTTTTGCCTTCCTCTGGATCAACTGTGGGAATAGAATTGTGCTATGGAGGTTTTCTATGCATGTGTTGTGTGTGTATTTTTCTGTTGGTTGAACTGGATAGTCTTTTTTCAACAAGATTACAGTTTGTAACTACATAAATAGATAATACATGAGTGTGTATTTGTATGTTTTCTCTTTTTTTTTTCTTTTACTGTTACTGAATTTGTTAGGGGAAAAAAAAACAAGGAATAAACATTGATACACTCTTGTGTACAGTTTCTTCTTCGATGTAGGCTGATTCCCTTTATAACGGTATTTGCCTGACTGCATTGTGCCAAGTGTAAAGTTTGGTGGAGGGAGGATTATGGTGTGGGGTTGATTTTCAGGGGTTGAGCTTGGCCGCTTAGTTCCAGTGAAGGGAACTCTTAAGGTGTCAGCATACCAAGACATTTTGCACACAACTTTGTGGGAAGAGTTTGGTGATGGTCCCTTCCTGTTCCAACATGACTGCACACCAGTGCACAAAGCAAGATCCATAAAGACATGGAGGAGTGAGTTTGGGGTGGAGGAACTTGACTGGCCTTCACAGAGTTCTGACCTCAACCCCATAGAACACCTTTGGCATGAATTAGAGTGGATAATGCGAGCCAGGCCTCCTCCCCCGACATCAGTGCCTGACCTCACAAATGTGCTTCTGGAAGAATGGTCCAACCTTCCCATAGACACCCTCCTAAACCTTGTGGACGGCCTTCCCAGAAGAGTTGAAGCTGTTATAGCTGCAAAGGGCGGGGCCAACTCAATATTGAACCCTACGGACTACGACTGGGATGCCATTAAAGTTCATGTGCGTGTAAAGGCAGGCATCCTAATACTTTTGTCAATATAGTGTATAAATATGTATACATACCATTCTCCATACACACTGAAAATCCCAGGAAGTCAGCAGTTTTTAGATTCATCAACAATCATTCTGCAGTCAAAGCCACTTATATTATGCATCTTCCTTATTCAATGTTTGGTTGAATAATCGATCCTCTTGACCATGTCTGTCTGCTTTATTTATTGATCCGCAAATACATGATTTATTGGTTGGGTGTTAGTGTTGACGAGCAGTAATAAAAAAGTGGTCAATGAGTGCAGGACCATTTTATATACATGTCTAATGAAAATACCAACTGTTTTGAAGTGGTAACATTTACTAAAGTATAGTTATTTTTTTTTAATATTGCCAAGATATACTGTATAATAAATGCCGGGCATGGTGTATTGTGGATAGAACATGTGGAAAAAGAGGTAAACAATTGTTATCTAGATGATACAAGTGAGCTTTGTAGGCTGACAGAAGGATTTCAGAATTAAATAAGGGAGCAGCAGCGACTCTGCATTCTGTCACCAGTCTGGACCACCTTTCTTTTTCTTAATTCTCATTGACATCTCTGAGTACGTCACAGGCAGAGAACATAGCGCAAGGTTTACATCACTTTACGCGGGCTCTGGCGATAATGATATTTTCAATGACAAATTCCATCAGATTGTTTCCATCTGAACTCATTACTGCAAGGCGGAACATTTGGGCGGTAATTAAACTTTTGACAATGACCGAGGGCAGCGATGGAGGAAAATGCATTCTCTTCTGCATAAATATTTGTTTTTCTGGCCTGAGGCATGGTGAGAGGTGTGCTGATTTACATTTTTTTAATATGCTTTATTAAAATAGTGATGGTTTGTTGTTCTGGTAGGTTTTACAGAGAACATTGAAGTACACCATATGGTCATAAGTCAGTGGACACCTGACATCACATGGACATGCTCTTGTTTGACATCCCATTTGAAAACCCTGAACCTTAATATGAAATAATCCCTCTCCACCCTGTGTGACTATAACGGCTTCTAATCTTCTGAAAAAGCTTTCCACAAGATTTTGGGGATATGTTTGTGGGAATTTTTGAGTTCAAATACTGGCACTGGATTAGAAGACCTGGCTTGGAGTCTGTTACAATTTATCTCAAAGGTGTCCAGTAGGGTTGAGGTCATGGCTCTATGCAGGATACTCTTGTTCTTCAACACCAGATGAGTTAGCCTCTACTCTTCTGGGAAGGCTTTCCATAAGATTTTGGGAGTATGTTTGTGGGAATTTGTGAGGTCAAGTACTGGTGTTGAATGAGAAGACCTGGCTTGGAGTCTATGTTACAATTCATCCCAAAGGTGTTCAGTAGGACATGACACTCTCGTTCTTCGACACCAGAGTAATCAAACAATATCTTTATGGAGCTGGATTTGTACACAATGGCATAGTCATGCTGGAACAGAAAGGGGACTTCCTCAAATTTTCCAGAAGGTTGGAAAAGCACAATTGTCTTTTAACAATACCCTTCACTAAAAACACCTGAGAGTAATAATTTGTAGGAGAATACGCATCTTTTGGCAATGTAGTGTATTTCCACCTATCTATGCCTTTATAGTCTAATTCACCTACCTTAATCATGCATATGTACACCAGTAAACCTGCAGGTATTTTTCATTGCATGGCTATAGCTCTAATTTTTTTTTTTAAGAATTAGTCTAGGGGTGACTTGTAATACGATCAACGTAAATATATCACAATTTTTCTTTTATGTTTTGGATAAAATAGGGAAGAGTTAAATACCCAGAGTTTTCATTTCCCTGTAATTTTGGTGCAAATTGGAGTTTTTAGCTGTAAATGGCTTCTGGGGGTTACAAAAGTTAGGCGATCATCACCAAAACATTTGTGCCAGTGGATGATTTACCCTCACCTCTGGCTCTGGTGACACGCTAAACCGCCACTGGACTCAAACCTTTTACTGCAGAGGAACCCTTCAAATAATTTCCACCTCTTGGGATCACATGCTAAAATAAGTTTTTTTGGGGGTTCACTGGGAAAAATTCCTTTTACATTGGTGGTCAATGAAAAGAATGCTTTTTAAAAGTGGGTGGCAAATTGTCATCCTTTCAGACAGCTAAAAAGATCATTAATGTCATACTTTTTTCAAGTGACATTGGCCTGGGAACTATCCAGGTACCATCAAATGGGAAGTAATTCAGCCACAGCTCAAGGAACTCCTCTGCAGGAACCTCTGGATGAACCCAAGGGTTCCATGTATTCCTGGTTGAGAATGGCTGCTTTAAATTGTTGGATTTATCCTTACTTTCTGTGAGACAATCTGCACCAGGGTAAATGGAGGGTGAAGCTCTTCAATGTGGACACAGACCGAGGGTCTAACCCTTCCCCACTCAATGAAAAACTCCCCACTCAATTAACACTTGAAACAAGAATGACGTTACCCTTACAAAATAATATAAAACATTCCCTGTTGGAAACATAGCAGTGTCTACTTTCATTCTCTTCTTGTATGAAATATTGGGATGTGTGGCAGTCAATACCAATTTTTTGGCTTGGAAAGTTGGTGCTCCCCTTTCCCCTCTTTTGTTTAAAGGTTTAGTTCACCTATTCCAGAAAATAACCTGTGCAGTCAAGGGTCCCCTGGAGATATTTAAAATCTGTTCAGCTTTGTAAAATGATCATAAATGTTGTTGTCATACCTGTAGGCCATTTGGGTCCCCTCAGAAGCTTGGCTAAAATACTCCTAGTTAGCAACCCCCACATCCTGCCTTGTTGCTAGGACTTCAAAACCATTGGTTTTCATTCCTGCAATGCTAGGAGTGAGCATCCAAAGGTTTTTGCATCCTAGCAACAAGTCATGATGTGTTGGTTGCTAAGTAGGAGTTTTTTAGCCAGGCTTCTGAGGGGACCCAAATGGCCTACAGGTAAAACAATAAAATGAATTATCATTTTGCAAAGGTTACAAAGATTTGTTTATATCTACTAGGGCCCCTTGACTGTGTAGAACAGGGTTTCTCAACCAGGGTTGCATGGAACCCCAGGGTTCCTCCAGAGGTTGCTAGGGGTTGCTTGAGCAATGTGCAGTTTCTACCTCTCAGATACGTTTCCAATGACACCATTGATTTTTTTAGCTATCTGAAAGGGGGTTATTCTTCCCAATGACCACAAGTGTAGGGATCATTCTTCCCACTGACCATCTTGAAAATGTATCATTAGTTGTAGATATAGTAATTTTTAAGACTGGAAAGTTATATCAAAGGTTTCTCCATGTTGAAAAGGTTGAGAAAGGCTGGCATAGGCTATTTTTTGCAAAAGGTGAATTTAAGGCATGTGTGTCAAACACAAGGCCTGTGGGCCGAATCCAGTCCTCCAGGTCAATTCATGTGGTGCTCACACCTCTCCTGCCCCCTTGCCAAGCCTCGCCATGTCTCAGCAGTCAGCAGTAGAGAGGGAGACAGAAGGCCTACACTAGATCCTGTGCTTTTTCATGCAGCTAAGGAGAGGCTTGTTTCTGCCCCCCTCATCTTAGCAGTTGGCAGCAGAGAGGAGGGCAGAATTCCTCCTACAGATCCTGTGCCTCTCTTTGCAGCCACAGCACCCTCTCACTTCTGCCACAGCACAAGGTTAGGGGGTGCACTGTAATGTAAGGGAGGGTGGGGATTCTTGACTACTGATGTAAGGGAGGGTGGGGTGTTCACGACATCTAGTCTTACAAATACAACTGATCCTTTGAGGACAGCCATAATGCTGATGCAGCCCACAATGGATTTGAGTTTGACACTCATGATTTAAGGGAATGTGTAATTTATTTAATATATTGAAAGAGGCAGGCAATGATATCTCTGCTTTCTGAAGGCTTTTTCTTGCAGTTGTTGGGCAAAAAATAGACCTGAATGACTCAAAGGAGGAAAGGGTAATGTCTTGATTAGTCAGTTGCAGACAGACTATTAAATGCTATTAATAAGTCTAATAAAAGAGGTATAGACTCCAGAGCGAGAAATTATAATTTCCCCCAGTACAACTCATTAGTAATACCTCATCTGGAATATGCAGTTCAGTTTTGGGCAGCAATTCACAAAAAGAACATTGGGGAACTGGAGAAAGTACAGAGAAGGGCAACCAAACTGATAAGAGGCATGGAGGAGATCAGCTATGAGGAAAGATTAGAGGAACTGAATGTATCCTCTCTTGAGAAGAGGAAATGAAGGGGGGATATGATCTCCATGTATAATACATAAGGGGGGATATGATCTACATGTATAATACATAAGGGGGGGGGTATGATCTCCATGTATAATACATAAGGGGGGGATATGATCTCCATGTATAATACATAAGGGGGGATATGATCTCCATGTATAATACATAAGGGGGGATATAATCTCCATGTATAATACATAAGAGGGGATATGATCACCATGTATAATACATAAGGGGGGATATGATCTCCATGTATAATACATAAGGGGGGATATGATCTCCATGTATAATACATAAGGGGGATATGATCTCCATGTATAATACATAAGGGGGGGTATGATCTCCATGTATAATACATAAGGGGGATATGATCTCCATGTATAATACATAAGGGGGGATATGATCTCCATCTATAATACATAAGGGGGGATATGATCTCCATGTATAATACATAAGAGGGGATATGATCACCATGTATAATACATAAGAGGGGGGTATGATCTCCATGTATAATACATAAGGGGGATATGATCTCCATGTATAATACATAAGGGGGGATATGATCTCCATGTATAATACATAAGGGGGGATATGATCTCCATGTATAATACATAAGGGGGGATATGATCTCCAAGTATAATACATAAGGGGGGATATGATCTCCATGTATAATACATAAGGGGGGATATGATCTCCATGTATAATACATAAGGGGGATATGATCTCCATGTATAATACATAAGGGGGGATATGATCTCCATGTATAATACATAAGGGGGGATATGATCTCCATCTATAATACATAAGGGGGATATGATCTCCATGTATAATACATAAGGGGGGATATGATCTCCATGTATAATACATAAGGGGGGATATGATCTCCATGTATAATACATAAAGGGGGATATGATCTCCATGTATAATACATAAGAGGGGATATGATCACCATGTATAATACATAAGGGGGGGTATGATCTCCATGTATAATACATAAGGGGGATATGATCTCCATGTATAATACATAAGGGGGGATATGATCTCCATGTATAATACATAAGGGGGGATATGATCTCCATCTATAATACATAAGGGGGATATGATCTCCATGTATAATACATAAGGGGGGATATGATCTCCATGTATAATACATAAGGGGGGATATGATCTCCATGTATAATACATAAAGGGGGATATGATCTCCATGTATAATACATAAGAGGGGATATGATCTCCATGTATAATACATAAGGGGGGATATGATCTCCATGTATAATACATAAGGGGGATATGATCTCCATGTATAATACATAAGGGGGGGATATGATCTCCATGTATAATACATAAGGGGGGATATGATCTCCATGTATAATACATAAGAGGGGATATGATCTCCATGTATAATACATAAGGGGGGATATGATCTCCATGTATAATACATAAGAGGGGATATGATCTCCATGTATAATACATAAGGGGGGATATGATCTTCATGTATAATACATAAGAGGGGGATATAATCTCCATGTATAAATACATAAGGGGGGATATGATCTCCATGTATAATACATAAGGGGGGATAGGATCACCATGTATAATACATAAGGGGGGATATGATCTCCATGTATAATACATAAGAGGGGGATATAATCTCCATGTATAAATACATAAGGGGGGATATGATCTCCATGTATAATACATAAGGGGGGATATGATCACCATGTATCATACATAAGGGGGGATATGATCTCCATGTATAATACATAAGAGGGGATATGATCTCCATGTATAATACATAAGGGGGATATGATCTCCATGTATAATACATAAGGGGGGGATATGATCTCCATGTATAATACATAAGGGGGGATATGATCACCATGTATAATACATAAGGGGGGATATGATCACCATGTATAATACATAAGGGGGGATATGATCACCATGTATAATACATAAGGGGGGATATGATCTCCATGTATAAATACATCAGTGGTTCATATAGTGAACTCGGTGTAGAGTTATTCACCTTAAGCTCATCACGGAGGACAAGGGGGCACTCTTTATGTCTGGAGGAAAAGAGATATAATTTCCAAATGCGGAAAGGTTTCTTTACAGTAAGAGCTGTGAAAATGTGGAATAGACTCCCTCGAGAGTTGGTTCTGATCAGCTCAGTGGATTCATTTAAAAAAGTCCTGGATTCTTTCTTGGATACACAGAATATAACTGGATACTAACATTTATAGGTAAAGTTGATCCAGGGAATATCCGATTGCCTCTCGGGGGATCAGGAAGGAATTTTTTCCTAGCAGGAGCAAATTGGATCATGCTTTGTTGGGTTTTTTGCCTTCCTCTGGAACAATTGTGGGTATAGGATTATAACTTTTTTGGTTGAACTGGATGGACATTTGTCTTTTTTCAGCCAGACTAACTATGTAACTATGCATGCATCAGTGCTGGTCTTTCCTATTAGAAAGCCAAGAATCCTTTGCAAATGCATTATCGTGGATGCACTTCACACTTCATACTATTGTTAAATGGGCTATAAAAAAATAAATAAAACATATATAAAACAATGGTATACAAATATATGGGCTTTCATACAATATCTCTAACTAAAAACTGTTGTATCTCTTTAAGTGTTTTGCCAGCTTGACTTTTCATTATAGTGACAGGTTTGCTTTAAACGCAAGTTTTATTCCAAGCTGTGGTGGCCTTGTGCGGCCGCATGATTTCTGAAGAGCGGCAGAAACACTCGCACGTACAAATCCCTTAACTGCCTATTTTATTCAAGCTGTTAATTGGATTATATATGTTTACTTGTCTTATAATTATTTCAGTGCAGAGTATTAATATTTCAGAGAGAAGGACGGCGTTGCAGTTTATTAAACAATGGAGAGAGCTATCTGCAGACTTGGAATGGGAATATCCAACTCTTCTTCAATATTCAGGCTACAAATGCCAGTTATTTAAAGAAATACTACACCCTACATCAAAAACCAGGTCTATATGCAGGAGGCGAGGGAGCCTTCCATAGGATTTCCCATTTACATGAATATAAAGCTCAATAGGAAACAATATTACACAATGGATCTGGTTTACTAAGGCTCCTGCGGTGACGCACCATTCATGAGCGAACAATGAAACCATATTATTATTATACAGTATTTATAAAGCGCCAATGGTTCGCTCAGCGCTGTACATTACAAAGGGGGACAGAACATGTGACAGAACAATGCCAATACAATGCAAAACATGAGGGGATTGAGGGCCCTGCTCTTTGGAGCTTACAATCTAGGAGGGAGGGGATGGTGGCACAGGAGGAGATAGCTGTGGGGGATGGAGTGGTAGAAAGAGTGGAGGAGGTCGGTAAGTTAGCAGGGGGTGGGGTAGGCTTCCCTGAAGAGTTGGGTTTTCAGGGTGCACCTAAAAGGAGAGGAGAGTAGGTGATAATCTGATGGGTTGGGGCAGGGAGTTCCAGAGAATGGGTGACACCCTGGAGAAGTCCTGGAGGCGGGCATGGGAGGAGGAGACCAGGGAACTAGAGAGAATGAGGTCTTGTGAGGAGCGGAGTGTGCGTGCTGGGTGGTACTTGGATATTAGGTCAGTGATGTAGTTCGGGGCAGTATGGTGGACGGCTTTGTACGTCAGCGTTAGGATTTTAAATTTGATCCGTTGCGCAGTCGGAAGCCAGTGGAGGGATTGGCAGAGGGGGGTGGCGGAGATGGAGCAGTTGGAAAGGTGAATGAGTCTGGCAGCCGTATTCAGGATCGACTGAAGCGGGGATAGCCAGCGGCGAGGCAGGCCAGTGAGGAGGGAGTTGCAGTAGTCCAGTCGTGATATGATGAGGGAGTGGATGAGCTGTTTAGTGGTTTCTGGGGTTAGGAACGTGCGTATTTTGGCGATGTTGCGGAGGTGGAGTCTGCATGAGTTTGTTAAAGATTGGACTTGGGGCTGGAAGGATAGGTTGGAGTCCAGAATGACACCAAGTACTCTGGCCTGCGAGGCGGGTTTGATGGTGGCGTTGTTGGACATGATGGAGAAGTCAATGGGGGGTGGGGTCCGGGCTGGGGGGAAGACAAGAAACTCGGTTTTGGAGAGGTTCAGTTTAAGGAAGTGGAGCGACATCCAGTCAGATATGTCGCTCAGTAGGTGTGTGATTGGGCGGAGACCGAGGGGGTGAGGTGGGGGGTTGAGAGATAGATTTGTGTGTCATCGGCATAGAGGTGGTAGTTGAAGCCGTGAGAGTGTATGAGTTGGCCAAGGGAGGAGGTGTAGATGGAGAAGAGATGGGGCCCGAGGACAGAGCCTTGAGGGACCCCAACAGAGAGGGGGAGTGAGGGGGAGGTGGAAGCATTATAGGTAACGCTGAAAGAGCGTATCTTCTCCATATTTTCTATATGAGTACAGGCTACAGCTTATACACAAGACATTGGGCAGCACAGTGACTAAATGGTTAGCACTTCCGCCTGGCAGTGCTAGAGTTGTTGGTTTGAATCCCAACCATGGCACCACCTACCTGGAGTTTGCATGTTCTCCCTGTGCCTGCGTGGGTTTCCTCCCACACTCCAAAGACATGCTGGAAGGTTAATTGGCTCCTGTCTAAATTGTCCCTAGTATGTGCATTTATGAATGTGAGTTAGGGACCTTAGATTGTACACCCCTTGAGGGTTAGGGACTGATGTGAATGTACAATATATATGTAAAGCGCTGCATAAATTGACAGCAATATATAAGTATCTATAATAATAATTTACAAAAAATTTAGTTTTTTTCAGTGAAGTGGGGTTTATTAGATTTTTTTTAGCCACTAGACCTCCAGAAGGGTTTTCCCCCTTCTTGACCAGTCCATTTTTTTGCTATTCAGCACTGTGCTACTTTAATTGACAATTGCTCAGTCATGCAACGCTGTACCCAAATGAAATGTATATGTTATTAATCACCACTGGGTTTTTTATTTTTGCTATAAAAACGAAAAAAAAAAAAAAAAATAGAACATTTCTTAGTTTCTGTTATACAAATTTGCAAACATATAATCTTTATTTGTAAATTCAGGCCAAAATGTATTCTGCTACATTTCTTTGGTAAAAAATAACCCAAATCAGTGTTTATTATTCAGTCTGTAGGAAAGTCATAGCATCTAAAAACTATAGTAAATATCTGAAAATTGATCAGTCCTGATATATTGATGGTCGATCTAATTTCTTGAGGCCATAAAATGTCAGTATAGTACAAATACCCACCAAATGACCCCTTCTTGGAAAGTAGACAGTCCAAGTTACTTAGTAAGAGGCATGGCGAGGTTTTTGAAGTTGTTATTTTCATCTTTTTTTTGGGGAAAATAAAGAAATTAAACAAAATGGATGAAGAACATTTGACATGAAGAAAAACAAGCCGTTCACACAGAACAAATATACATGCAGTTTCACAGGATGAATAGCTCTTTTTTTTTTTTTTTTTTTTTAAACAAATAAATATACCATTTAATGTATTAAACTAAATTGCCCCTCACCCACCCTCAGAAAAAAAACACACCCTTTAATTTCCTGGAGCCCAAATTATGACTCAAGGGCCACATGAGACCTTTCGATGCTTGCTATGTGGCCTTGAGGCCGCAGCAGCCAGTACTAAGTGCTTACTGAGGAACAGTAAATTAAAATGTTAATTTAAGTGGTTTCTGCTAGCCAAAGTATTTTGTTTCTTTTTACACTTCACTTTCCAGTTCTTTCTATGCTGTCCATTCTTTTTTTGCCTTTCATGTATTTTATTACCTTTTATAACGGATCTTACTGAAATTTTCAAATGTGAGAACAGTAATTTTTCAAAGGAAGGCTGTAGGGAGTGCTGACTTTAAAGGAACTGTAATGACAGTGATCTCTAGTAGTCTCTTGTAACATGCCCCAGTCTCTGATAGTCTCCTGCAGAATTTTCAGTCTCCAACTGCATTTGTAATATATCGTCAGTCTTTTGACTATGTACTGTAACATGCCCACAGTTTCTGACTTCGAGGGATGATTCCTCAGAAACGGAGTAGTGTTCCATGCCTCAAGCAGAGAGGTTTTCTTTGTTTTCTTTACAGCTGCATGTTTTTTCATTGGACACTCCTTTAATGCCAATTATTTCATATCTATATTTGAAAGATTTGATACAGACAAAGCAATGTAGAATAAGCGTGTTTGGTGCCTAACTGATTGGCACTTTTAATGCCAAATTATAAAAACTATTTATATTTCCAGCTGACGAGGCTTTACAGTATGACAACCACTGTATAATTGAATAGAAGGAAAACAAGATTTGATAGAGATTAAATATGATATAAATCAGATACATGGCTTTGGAGCTTTACTTTGTTTCATTCACCTGCTGGACATTTTTTGGTGTCTAACTGATTGGCATCTTTAATGCCAGTTATATTATATCTAAATATATATTTATAAATGGCAAAGCTTTACAATCTGCCAACAAATATATTACATAGAATTAAATCTAAATTTGATAGGGATCAAATATGATTTAAATCATATGCATATGTTGCTTAAAAAATTTAATGCATTCAGTTCATGAATGATGCCCATCTAGCTAGTTGCCATCACACGCACCTGGGTCGCCACCTCAACATACAGGTTGCAGGGCATTACAGTTGTCTCAGCCCAAACCACATACTATAATGTGCACAGATGACAGCCTTAGGCCTCCTCTTACCATCCTCCTGGTCTCCTTACAGTTAGCCCCTTCCTGCCTGGAGTACACATGGGCCCACGTTTGACATATGGTTTAAGACAAATGCTCCAGAAATCCAACCGGAACCCAGGGCCACAAAAGGCGTGGAGGTCTGTGCTACATGAAGGGTTTCTCTCTCACCTTTAGGCGTGGTACTCCTTTTATTCACCACCTCAAACATCATTAACTCCAGTGCTGACCAGGCTTGCACTAGTAAAACACAACACTCACTCCGTTCCCCCAGGTATTGTAGTAATAGGCACTTCACTTCATTAGATTATCACACGGTGGCAATCATGTTCCTCAAACATTTTTGCCACCGTAACTTGAGATAGTTATGCATTGCCACTAGGTAGCTTGTGGCTTTTAGGAGAAATAGATTAGTCCTTCTCTCATTCCACTGTGTAAGTACCTCACATAAAGCTGACCAGTTCTCAGGGAAGGAGTATAAGGTGACACACAAACTTCTCCCGCTCTGCAAATTGCTGTTTCAGCCTCACTCCTTTTTTCCCCATTCTCCCTTTGTAAGTTCAATAGATGGGAACCTTCTCCAGTCCCTCCCCCAAAGCAGAGAGCAGGACCATCCCCAGCAGACCTTTCTTCTCTCTAACTCCTGGCTAGACAAGCCCTGAGACCAAGCTACACTCACCTTATAAAGGGATACCCCATGACACTCCCATCAGTAAGGGGAGCAACACTTAAGGGGGCCTCTACCTGCCTACAAGTTCACCTGCTGGATATTGTAACATAAGCATGTTTGATATCTAACTGGCTAATATCTAAGCTCATAACAGCCTTTCCTTACATCAGGCCACAGGGAAAGCTTGCTCTCCAGTCAGCCCCCTCATGGGCACACAAGGACCACATGGTTCATAAGCACCCCTAGATGTGATCATTCAAAATTCTTCCAGTAGTAGACCAAATCTGTCAGCCAACCCCCATCTCAGTCTATCAATCTGGTCTGTGGCTTATTATAGTTGTCACCACAGACATTAGATTTAAATCTTGCAATTACCATCACATTTTGTCCAAATGAGGGTTAACTGAGTTCACTATCACTTCCACATTTTCTCCACACAGTTTGAGGTTCTTCAGACCTTATTATTGTCGCAGCTTCCTTCAGTGGTCTCATGCTGTCAGGGTCATGTCTTCTGCATGTTGGATAGGATTGCATGAAGTTGAACTTATAGATCAGGGTTTCTCAACCAGGGTTCCTCCAGAGGTTGCTAGGGGTTCCTTGAACAATGAGCAATTTCTGCCTCTCAGATAAGTTCCCACTGACACCATTGATCTTTTTAGCTATCTGTAAGGGGGTAATTCTTCTCAATGACCACAGGTGTGAAGTCTATTCTTCACACTGCCACCACACTAGTGTATCATGAGTTGTAGATATAGTCATTTTTATCAGGGGTTCCCCGAGCCCAGAAAGTTATTTCAAGGGTTTCTCTGGGTTGAAAAGTTTGAGAGAAGCTGTTGTATTTGTAAGATGTTTTACAATCTACATCTCATAAATTATCATACTGAAAATTAAAAGCAATTCAACCTTCTTTAAGTTGGTTTTCACTCTGCCCTTGCAGACTGTGGAGTGGAGCTTGTAAATCAGTGTAACAAACCACCCACCTATCTGTGTTCCCTCACCTATGGCTTGAACTTCTCAGAGGGAAGGAACATCTGTGGGTTGTTTAGCTGCTAGATATTTTCTAATGTAGCAATAATAACTTATTTAAGCTACTTTCCCCATAATATAAAACTTGACATCAAGCAACACAGGAACTGAGCAGATGAGCTGAGAAAATGTATTTGGTATTAGTATTCCAGGTGCAACTTCATGCTTTAGAGGTGAAGGTACGGTATATTTTTCTCTGGAAAGCATTAACCCGGTTCATCTACTAGGACACGAGTGTTGCGCAAGATATCTGCTCTCAGTTACGTCATTTTATTGTAATCTGTTTGCTGAATTGTTTGCACAGATTTTTAGCTCCGGAGCTCTTGTTTGGGATGTGAGATTCCTCAGTCAGATAGTTTGGTGCCTTGGGAAAAAAAAAAGAGAAACATGAATTATTTATTTTTCCCAGTGACAAGCAAGTACTATGAAGGAATATCTCCCCAGACTTTCCTCTCTGCGGGTTCCGAGCTTAAGCAAGTGTGAAAAGCAATGTATTGTGCTATCCTCCCGCAAGAAGCCCTGTCCCCATGGGGTTATCTTGGGAGATGGACGGGTCGGTTGTGTAGCACCTGCCTCCCGGATAAGAAACGGGGACAGCTGCAGCCTTGGGTGTTGTCACAGACTTCAAGAGCTCTTACTTCCCAGTGAGAAACCAGCTACGGGGGAATGAAGATGTCGAGCAGCCAGGAAATATCAAGGTCAGGGAACAGCAGACCGGCATCCCGTGTAATAGGATTTGGAGTCATATTGAGTTATGGGGAAGGCTAATAAGTTTGAACATGTTGCAATGAAGATGCGGCCTCTGGCTTTCAGCTCCAGAGCTCATGCTGAGTAGAGCAGGAATGTGTCCTTAGCTGTACTCTTATCGTCACTTAAAATGGATATGTCATAAAAATAAGAAATGTAACTACGCTCAGCTATGGAAAATACATTTATGATACTTGCCATTAGTGCCTCCCATGAATCCAATATATGGCGGCAGAATTAGAGGTGCCACGAGAATCGTTGGCATCCAACACTGCCATTTTTTAGATGCTTGCAGCCTTTGCTCTGTGTGCTGTGGTCCTCTTGGCCACTATGTCCCTAGTGTGTCCCTGCAGCTCTAAAGACACATTTTTTCTGATATAGCAACTGTGGAATTGTCAGGTGCTGAAGATCATAATGGCGCCTCTAACCAAGCACAGGTTCACTTTAGCTCCTTCCCATAAATTTCAAATGACTTCTTAAATGTAGCACTTAAAATAATCCTCAACCAGAGCCTAATGTCAACCCTAAGCCTTATGGGATATTTATGCTTATGCGCTTAATGTGCAACTACACACAATTTTTTTTTTAGTTTTGGATACAGTGGATACAGTGGATAAGGATTAGAAACCCTTTCAAGTTTCACTGCTGCCCTGGACTCAATAAGAGAGATTTCCCCTTACTCACTGTTTCTGTGACATCTTTCTGCCTAACCCCTTCACGTCGGCGCCTCCCGGCCCTTTAAGAGTTTCAGAAGCTGGGAGGCGGGGCGTGGTTTAGGGTCATATGATCGGGAAAGGTCCCGATCGAAAGAGGAGATTGGGACCTTTCCGTGAGTACCGGACATGTGTGCTGGGAGCGGTCAGGGCGCGCGCTCTCAACACATATGTCCTTTTTTAATAGAGCGAAAAATGTGCGGCCGCTCGGGGTCTAGGCCCAGATGCCGGGAGGCCGCACATTTGCGTGCGGCCGACGTGAAGAGGTTAATTCCTGGCTGAATGATGGACAACATCATCTAGATCGCGTGTCAAGCACAAGGCCGTGGGCCGAATCTTGCACACCAGGCCATTTCATGTGGCTCTCGAACCTCTCCTGCAGCTGTGACACCCCTCTCATCTCTGCCTCCACCTTTTCTCAGCAGAGAGGAGAACAGAACTCCTGTGCTTCTTCGTGCAGCTGAAGAGAGGCTCATTTCTGCCCTCCATCTCAGCAGTTTGTATCATAGAGGAGGACAGAACTGCTCCTACAGATCCTGAACCTCTCTGTGCAGCCGCAGCACCCCCTCGTCTCTGCCTTCCCTGGTCTCAGCATTCTGCAGACTCAGGCAGCTGACTCCAGCCCTGATCTGATTCTCCTCCAGACCGTGCATTTTCTGCTTCCCAGCTCCACCGCAAGCTTCTTCCCGCAGGCAGCAAAAGTTAAGGGGGGTACACTGTGATGTAAGAGAGGTTGGGAGGTTCTTGACTTCTAATGATGGGGAGCTCTTGACATCTGGTATAAGGAGAGTGGGGTGCTTTGCATGTCTAGTCTTACAGATACAACCGGCCCTTTGTGGGCAACCATAATGCTGATGTGGGCCAAAATAATTGAGTTCGACACCCCTGATCTGGATTCTTCTTCTCCAGCCTGACTGTGCCGCTCTTTTAATTCATTGGGATTCCAGTTCTTTCAATTGCAGAAGCTCAGCATCACCTTATAAGTGTTACCTAAGGCAGTCTGCATGCAAATGCCAGCAAAGTCTATATTATGTGGTTTGTGCAGTACACTATGTATGGCTTAACTTGTTTCTACGATACACAGGATCTGGTTTATCTGGAAGATATAGGACATGTTTATTGAAAAGGTGATTAGGACAAACCAATCATCTCACATTTCTAACGATAAACCTCCTGCAAGCGAACAGAGGGCAAAAAACGAAAAACCCAATCCACCACAGCTTCTAGATGGGTAGTAATCAATCTTCTCAAGTCATTGCTATAGAACAGCCATTGCCAGCTGTGGATCCTCAGGGTTTGCTAGGGGTGCTTGGAGCTGTGGTTAATTGTTCTCTCATTTGATGGTGTCTGCATATTTCCAGGACCAATGCCTTTTGGCAGAGTCAGTGGCATGACACTCATGATCTTTTTATTTCTATCTGTAACGATGGCATTCTGACTGCCACTGTAGGGGAAGCATGGCCACCAATGTAATAGCCATTTTTTCCACTTACCCCCATAACATTTAGCAGGGGTTCTGGAGACCTGAAAATTATTACAAGATTTCCTCTAGGGTAAAAGGGTTGAGAAAGAAAAGGGTGCTTTTATGTCATGTCATGTTCAATCCCAAAATGGTTTATCAAACGATCTCCAAGACCATTTTTTTTCAGTATCCCCAAAATAACCAGTATATATATGAATATGGGAACAGGTGCCCTTGGAAATATGTTCAATAAAAGCAACAGGGTCCTACTGGTCTGGAGTTCAGAATAGTTCAATAGCGTTCAAGCTGAACTCCAGGAAACTTGAAAATTCTCCCTTGCAGTGGGACTACACCATAACTGCAAGGATTTACTGCTCATTTAAGTCTAGGGGCATGGAAAGTAGACTTACTTACCCAACTTTCTGCCCCTCGAACAATCCCTGCAGTGTCTTTTCCCCTATGCTCTAATGTCCTGACCTCATTAAAGCCCCGTGCACAAGGGCCGATCATCAGTACAGTAGAAACCATGACATTTAGCCCATGTGTACAGGTACAACCCAATCTCACAACCAGCTTCTGTCCAATGAACATGCTGGAGAACCAGCAGCCAATCGGCATCTGATTACCGCTCTCAATCAATGGCTGGGAGCTCGGACTGGTGTGGTCTGTGGGGGGTGGTCCCCCGTCAAAGCATAATAGCACATCAGGGAGAATGCTATACTAACATTGCATAGTTAGTGCAGAGATCTCCTTGTTTTTTTGTTTTGTTTTTTCATCCCAGTGGATTGAACAAAAAAAAAAATAAAGAGTGTGCACCAGGCATAAGACCAATGCAGGGTCCATTGGACATGATTACACCAAGGGGCAGTCCACTGCCAGATCATGGGGAAGCACCATCTGCCAGGTGAGCATAGGATCAAGTAAGTAAAAATGCTTTTCTTCTCCCCTAGACTAAACAAGCCTTATTTTTACAGGTACCTATATAGCATCACTAATTTATGCAGCACTTTATATATACAGCATATTATACCTTTACATCAGTCCCTGCCCTCAAAGAGCTTACAATCTAAAGTCCCTAACTCACATTCGTACTTCTATCTATCTATCTATCTATCTGTCTATCTATCTATCTATCTATCTATCTATCTATCTATCTATCTATCTATCTATCTATCTCTCTCTCTATATATCTATCTATCTATCTATCATTATCTATCTATCTATCTATCTATCTATCTATCCATTGAGTCGTATCTGACTCTTGGCGATTGCATGGTCCGTCACTCGTAAGCAACTTTTCCCATGAATTCTCTTAGCAATTATTTTACAGGGTAGGTTGCCAGGTCTTTCCCCAACCCCTACCATGCAGGAGATCCCGCATGGCCAGAGATGAAAGTAGGACAATTTAGACAGGAGCCAATTAACCTACCAGCATGTCTTTGGAGTGTGAGAGGAAACAGAGAGAACATGCAAACTCCATGCAGGTAGGTAGTGCCATGGTTGAGAGTCAAACCAATGACACTAGTTCTGCTAGACCCAAGTGCTAACCACTTAGCCGCTGTGCTGCACAGCCCCATTTTCAGATTTCCCAGAGTTGGGCTTTAAACTTTAAGTATTTAAAAATATATATATATTTTTTTTCATTTGGATGTATTTTGGTTCTTTAAAACTCCTTTTTCTCCTTGTAAATATAAAAAATAAAAGAGCCTAAAAAAAGGGAAAACTATCACAGGCACCTTGAGGAGTGTTAATTTTTTTATATTCATTTTTTTTTGTTTATGACTTTATATTCACTTTAAAGTGTACCTTTAAAAATGTTATAAAAATGTATTTATTATGCAGATTTTATGTTTTGTTGCATGTTGCCATGAATCAAACCCAAAATATTGCTATGCAGAGCCACCGATCCGGTCTGCTACAAGTGCAGAAAACATACCCATTTTCCAGCACTTGGTATTGCCAACTAGAAAACGAGATCAGATAAGGGTGAAACTACATTCACGAAGGCACCTGCAGCCATGTTGCCAGTATTTTTTTTTTAACCTGCCCTGTATTGTTTCCTTGGCAAGAGTGATGAGACCAGGCAGAGCTCTCCTATGATAATTCTCAATGCATAGACAATTTGTGGTATTTCTGCCACATTGGTCAGGCAATTAAAATACAATGTGGTTGAATAATGTGTCTATCTGGAACTGTCTTTGTTGGAAGAATCTCACTCTGTGTTCTCTCTCTCTTTTCATTTCTCCAGGTCTGTAATGGGCTTAGATAAGGAGGCTGACCTTGTCCACATGGAGGCTCAGACAGCTGACAGATGTGAGTGCTTATAGATGAATCATAATGGAAATTGCTGCCTTTTACACTGCAAAATCATGTGCTTTTTTAATACCTGAAATTTGCATTTTAATTGACCGGCATAAGGTAGATTGTTCCGTAGTTGACGTGCTGCTGAACAGCTTAAACCCATACTTGTCATCCATAGTGCTTCTGAAGACCATTAGTTGATGGAGGTACCAGGAGTGTCTTGGTGTTAATTTGTAGTTCCTGAGCTGCAGCCAATTGCTGCTGTAAAGTTACAATTTTTCCTAATTAATGAAGACATTCTTAAATTTTAGGAATCTGTTAAACAAAAATATATCATGTATACAGCGCTCTTCTTTGAGAGGACTCAAAATGCTTCATCTGCTTTTGTGGCAGCCATCTTGGGCATAAGACAGGAGCCAATTATCTTACTAGCATGTCTTTGGAGTCTGGGAGGAGACCCAAGCAAGCATAGGCAGAATGTGCTACATCCATGGAGACCGAGATTCAAGCCTGGACCCCAGTTCTGCAAGGCAGAAGTGCTATTTATCAGGGTCTTTTTCAGAGGGAACATGGAGGTGCACAGCTATGGCACCTACAGTAGTGAATGCATGTACTGGCAAGGGGTGCTTGGGCATGCTGAATGGTCTATTCTTGCTGGCTGCTGGGGATCTATTGTTGTTGGGAATATATTGTTGTTGGCGGGGGTTTATTGTTGCTGGAGAGGATCTACTATAACTGGGGGGGATTTTTGTTGTCGGCTGCTGAAGGGTCTATTGATACTGGCTGCTGTGGAATCATCTGTTGTTGCTGTTGGGGGTCTATTGTTGTTGGGGAATATATTGTTGTTGGTGGGGGTTTATTGTTGCTGGAGAGGATCTACTATAACTGGGGGGGGGTTATTGTTGTCGGCTGCTGAAGGGTCTATTGATGCTGGCTGCTGTGGAATCATCTGTTGTTGCTGGTGGGGGGCTATTGTTGTTGGGGGGTGGGTTTGCTGCTACTCCAACATTTCATATAGAATGTCTACAGAATGTCTACAGACTTTGTCTACTGCAACATATGTGCAGTCTTTGACCATCTCTGGTTGTATATGTCTGTGTCTGACAGCTTTCTGTACTAATGCATTTGCTGAATATTATGTGTGGCCCTATGAGGCACCCTTTATTAAGAAAGTTGACCACCACTGGTATAGAATGTTCTTTTGGACATTTCCCATCCTGACAGGGTGGAGAGCTCACATTTATTTTGCTTCACTTCTGGTTATCTAGAAGTAGTTGGTCACATTCAATTGGACTTGATTTTGTACCATTGAAGATATTTTGAAACTTCTCCAGGTCACTGCTTTAGTTCTAATGAGTGTCAGAAAGATACTCCAACATTTACATTGACACCGGTAGCGCCAACACTTTTATCCAATCACCATGAAACGTGGTAGATGTTATTAGCAAGAGAAATATTTGGCGCACTAAGAAGAAAAAAAAAGATGTATACTGTGATGACTGGTATATGTAGTTTTGAAACTACATCCCCAAGAAAAAGCTACGAGGCCCTGTAGCGTAACGCGTAGGGGAGGGGCAGTGACGTCATCACGCATCCGCATTCAGACACGGCGAGTATTGACAGTGTGTGCAGGCACACCAACAAGGCTGCTCTCACCGCTATCCGCGGTTATATATATGAAAAGCGCATTTCATTTTATTTACATGTGAGTGTATTACTAGCGCACATTAAAGTCTTTTACCCCGGATAAGACACTATGTACCTCTTTTTATTTTCCTTATGATCCATGGGAGGAGAACTGGATTAAGGAGAGTGCTGGGGAAGGAGAGACCTCGTTTACCACAGTGATTCACAGTGCAGCTTCTATTGTTAACCATTGCAGCTATACAGCACATGCTATTATAAAGGAGAGTATACTGCATTCATTCTTCTGTTGAAGGAATTTGATATCATCTCAGTGCATATGGGACTATTCATCCTTAATTTAAAGTTATAGTTTGGTTTTCTTTTATTTGCAATCATTATTATTATTTTTATTATTTTTATTTACAATTATTGTCTCTTTTATACAATTCTTGGCACAAGGTGCACGAATGTTTATTCATGGTGATAATTAAGAGAGATTAATATACATTGGTTTAAATAATAATTTTTTATTTTAATTTTAAAACAATAAATAGAGCGCGGCACCCAATCTTTTTATTGCTATTTTACTAACGCACACCACGTGAGGGTGAGCAAGGACGCCTGCGACATATTGTTTATATACACACAGATATTTGCATCCTTCAGTGGCTCACAAGTAAATTTCACACAAGGATATTCCAACAATGCTTGACTTATTGGCAGCTGATTTAAAAAGAGCAATGGTGGGATGACGGGTGTGAAAATTGTGGAATCACCCTGTTCTAGTTGCATCATCCCATCCTTGGTGTAAGAAAGGCTTCCTAAATGTTAATCCTTCCATTTACATGCCTGAATGTATGAATTGTCGAAATGCCAGAGCAGCTACGTGAACATGATATTATAGGTGGAAGGCAGATGGTGTTGAAGGTCCCCACCCCAGCTCATTGATGGTTGTTCCAGTTTGACATACAGTAGGTGACTTCTCTCCATCTGCAGTATTTATTACTCTCTGTATCCCTATTAGTGGGAACCCGAAGTGTTTGGGGTAAGCTCTCCAGTGGGGACACATAGACAAAACAACAAACCCATTTTTAGCCGAGAGGAAATGGTTTAAGGTTCTGGTGATGTATCTATTGTTGGCCGCGTCTTATTGTTTTAATGACCACCTCTTCCTCCATATTTTGTATGGGTGTCTTAGGTTCAGGAAGTGAGGATCTCCCTCAATATGTTACAGTCAAGGCTAAAAAATGTGGCTCTTCCCCTCTCTATCCATAAGACAGATGATGAGTCCTTGGTGGCATTAAGTTAAGTGAGAGTGATAATTCCACAAACATGGACTGCTTTCTGTACAGAGAAAATTGGATGCTTGATCGATATTGATTTGATGGAGGCAAGTGACAATGAAATGATGTTTCCAGGTATTGGAAATGCATCTGTGCTTTGTTGGGTGACCGTCTGAATATAGTAAGGTGAAGAAATACATGAAAAATACGTTTGTTGTGATGGGACATGGTCATTAAATTTAATTTCCACATATTGATTTGTCTGGTGACGTTGGTCTGTTGAAAACATGGCTTTGTTATAAAAAAAAATTGCACAAACATGGTATAGACTTGAAATAGTAGATTTGATCATGTAAAATTGTTATTACCTTGTAGCTATTAAAGCCTAACTCCAGGTCAAGCTGGCCTAACTCTAAGCCTAACTTTAGGCCAAGCTGGCCTAACTCTAGGCCAAGCTGGCCTAACTCTAAGCCTAACTCTAGGCCAAGCTGGCCTAACTCTAAGCCTAACTCTAGGCCAAGCTGGCCTAACTCTAAGCCTAACTCTAGGCCAAGCTGGCCTAACTCTAAGCCTACCTCTAGGCCAAGCTGGCCTAACTCTAAGCCTAACTCTAGGCCAAGCTGGCCTAACTCTAAGCCTAACTCTAGGCCAAGCTGGCCTAACTCTAAGCCTACCTCTAGGCCAAGCTGGCCTAACTCTAAGCCTACCTCTAGGCCAAGCTGGCCTAACTCTAAGCCTACCTCTAGGCCAAGCTGGCCTAACTCTAAGCCTACCTCTAGGCCAAGCTGGCCTAACTCTAAGCCTACCTCTAGGCCAAGCTGGCCTAACTCTAAGCCTACCTCTAGGCCAAGCTGGCCTAACTCTAAGCCTACCTCTAGGCCAAGCTGGCCTAACTCTAAGCCTAACTCTAGGCCAAGCTGGCCTAACTCTAAGCCTAACTCTAGGCCAAGCTGTCCTAAACAAACTATTTGCTATGTTAACAGGCGCATTTGCTGTGCAGAAGTGGGAGATGTGAAACTAGGTACCGGCTCATTATAAATAAAAAAAAAACTCCAGTACACACATGGGGGTCATACAATCAGCAGTGAGTGAAGTTCTACTTTAGGTTCTTTTGTATTTTGTCACACTAGTATGGGCACAGAGGCAGTTCTGATGCAAACAAAAGCCCTTAGACATACCAACGACTGTATAGTTTGATGGATATTCAGTTGGATATAAAATGAATGGATTGTTTAGATACACTTCACATTATTACTATAGGTATATCTAGAAGAGATTGTTTAGAAATTGTAAAGTTGTACTGTGGGGTGTGTGGTCCGCTCTCTTGTCTCTGATCACTGTGACAGTTGAAAGATACAGAACATACCGCAGAATTATGTCAGTAGCCACAACATCATTGTTTATGCACGCCCCTGCTATGGCATGTCGATATGTCAGTGACCTGAAATGGCTAAGATACTATTGTTTTCATTTACAAAGGAATTTATCTTGTTTTACCCTTAAGGCTCGGTTCACACCTATGCGGTTTGCGTTTGACCAATTTCTGCATCGGTTTTGTGTTTTTGCACCTGCATTTTTGCCACATTTTTTTTCTTCTTGCTAGGCAGATTTAAAACGGAAAATGCATCAAAAACGCCACAAAAATTATTATACGTTTCAATAAAAATAGTGATACATAAAAAAACAGCAAAACCATTGCACAGAGCAGGTAAGTATGATGTGTTTGTTATTAAAAAACAAACAAACCTTTAAATCACTTTAAAAGAGGAGCAGCAGACTGATGAACTCATCTCTCTGTCACTCCGTTCTTTATTATTATTATTATTATACAGTATTTATAAAGCGCCAATAGTTCGCTCAGCACTGTACATTACAAAGGGGGACAGAACATGTGACAGAACAATACCAATACAATGCAAAACATGAGGGGATCGAGGGCCCTGCTCTTTCTAGCTTACAATCTAGGAGGGAGGGGATGGTGGCACAGGAGGAGATAGCTGTGGGGGATGGAGTGGTAGGAAGAGTGGAGGAGGTCAGCAAGTTAGCAGGGGGTGAGGTAGGCTTCCCTGAAGAGATGGGTTTTCAGGGTGCGCCTAAAGGAGAGGAGAGTAGGTGATAATCTGATGGGTTGGGGCAGGGAGTTCCAGAGGATGGGTGACACCCTGGAGAAGTCCTGGAGGCGGGCATGGGAGGAGGAGACCAGGGAGCTAGAGAGAAGGAGGTCTTGTGAGGAGCGGAGTGTGCGTGCTGGGCGGTACTTGGATATTAGGTCGGTGATGTAGTTCGGGGCAGTATGGTGGACAGCTTTGTACGTCAGTGTTAGGATTTTAAATTTGATCCGTTGCGCAATCGGAAGCCAGTGGAGGGATTGGCAGAGGGGGGTGGCGGAAACGGAGCGTTTGGAAAGGTGAATGAGTCTGGCAGCCGTATTCAGGATCGACTGAAGCGGGGATAGCCAGCGGCGAGGCAGGCCAGTGAGGAGGGAGTTGCAGTAGTCGAGTCGTGATATGATGAGGGAGTGGATGAGCTGTTTAGTGGTTTCTGGGGTTAGGAACGTGCGGATTTTGGCGATGTTGCGGAGGTGGAGTCTGCACGAGTTTGTTAAAGATTGGACTTCCATCAGCGTGCTCCCACACACTAGAGCACAACTAAAGCTGAATTCCACTAGTTCAGCTGCTTTGTAACAAGTGAAGGCACATTATGAGTTAAGTCCAATGAGGTGCATGACATCCCCTCTATATCTCTATTATTTACATCTGACAGTTTTATCGCACTCCTGGAAGATGGCTATGGTTATATTTCTGGGAGCCAGATGCTGATCCCTCTGGTCTCAGCATCTTCAACATTAGAGTCAGTGCAGCTGCTATGATCCTTCCCCTCCTCCTGCCCAATCACAGAAGCCTTTGTATTATGTGAACTCATTCACAAAACACAAAGGCTTCTCTGAATTGACATTGGAGGGGCCCTGTGTTCCTCTCTTTCAAAGCCCCAAGTGTCAGGGTATGCTGTAGCGCAGTGTTTCTCAACCTTTTTTCAGTCATGGCACCCTTTAAAATGATGGATAATCTCAAGGCACCCTTTAAAATTCTACACAATCTCAAGGCACCTCATTCTAAAATGTAAACACACATCCATACACCCAAAGTTAGAGGTGATTTATTTTTCCAAAGCAAATACACCTTTGCACACTGGTAACGCCTAGTATTCCAGTGTGTCTCTCTGTTTCTTTCCCTCTCTCTGCTAATGTGACTCCATTGCTGACAGAGAGGGGCAAACAAGGATGATATGCATGCACCCCATGTCCTCCCTATCAACTGATGATATCAGTGGTTGTTAGGATGCTGGCAGCTAGAAGGTCATATAAGTGCATAATGAAAACCTGTGGCTTTGTGTATTAAAGGGCAGGACTGATCCACCTGCTGGCTTTTATACAATTTTTGGGCATTTTGCCAAGGCACCCCTGAAGAAGCTTGAAGGCACACTAGGGTGCCTGGGCACCCTGGTTGAGAGAGGCTGCTCTAGTGGAGTCATAAACCTGTAAGATATAAATAATAGAGATCCGTTTAGGAGATGTCATGCACCCCCTTGGACTTAACCTGCACCTTTTACAAAGTGGCTGAATTCTTGGAAGTAAGCGTTAATTCCTTTTTCCTCCTCCCAGTCTGATCTGTGCTGTCTAAGGGCTGTAAGAAGCTGACTTCATATTTAAAGTGTTACTAAACCCTGGACCCTGCATTCACTATATCTGGTCTCCCCGGACCCTGCATTCACTATATCTGGTCTCCCCGGACCCTGCATTCACTATATCTGGTCTCCCCGGACCCTGCATTCACTATATCTGGTCTCCCCGGACCCTGTATTCACTATATCTGGTCTCCCCAGACCCTGCATTCATTATATCTGGTCTCCCCAGACCCTGCATTCACTATATCTGGTCTCCCCGAACCCTGCATTCACTATATCTGGTCTCCCCGAACCCTGCATTCACTCTATCTGGTCTCCCACTGTACACAGAACATGGAAATGCAATTATTTTAGTAAATATAAACTGCTAAATACCTTTTCTCATCAGCAGTATATAGCAGTCTTGTGACTTCTGTCAGTGTTCAGCAGAGCACTGGTTAAAGCTTGTAGGAAGAGTTTTCATTCTGCTCTGACTGTCCTATGAGGCTGCAGGACTCCTGACCTTCTGTCTGGACAGTGTTGATTGGCCCTGTGCTGATCACATGCACCCTCCCAAAGAAAGAAAATCTCTCTAACAATACACACCAAACTGAGCATATGCAGAGTGACTCCTAGAGCTCTGTACTATCAGCAAATAGATTGGGGACAATAGAAGAAGGGGAAGATTAGAGAAGACAGGATCAAACAGCCTTTTTACACAATGCAGAGGATTAACCCCTTAGGTTCCACAGTGAGTATAACAAGCATGGTTTACTGCATATACAGACTGATTTTACTGTTGTGGGTTTATTGACACTTTAAGTACTAAATTGCTTTCCCTTTAAAATATACATGTAACAATGTGTTAAACAAATACAATGCTGCGTACATTTGTGTCTTTTATATTTGCTTAAAGCTCTTCTTTAACATTTAATGAAACTATTACTGGATCAAATTGTATTATTTGATTATCTACCTGGAATTCTGAATACATTTTGTGTCACAATGTAACAAAATTGGTCAAAAGTTGACTTAAAAGAAAAAAAAATAACATTTTAACAAAATCTTGAGCCCAAGCATAACTTTTTTTTTTTGCTGTCAGTACATGGATTGACAGCTGGAACCCCTGCACCCCTCCTTTGTTTGCAGGAAGAATACATAATTGCTCTCAGGATCTTAGGTGAAAGGGGTTTTATATAAATGATTCATTTATTTTAGCCTGATTACTCATAGGTGCCATTCAAATGGCCCTTCTATCTGTATGGTAATTAGCCCAAGTCGTTTACTCACTGGCTGCACTAGAAATTCACCTGAGCGTGCTGTTTGCTCACAATATAAACGACGAAGCCTGTAGCATATTCTCCTTTGGCGTCTCCTTATTTGCATTTCGGATTTTATGGCGTTGTCGTCTTATGAAACACCCGGCGCGAGTAAAGCTCTGCTCGCTAGAATACATTTCTTTAAATATTTGCCTAGATTTAATTTAAACCTCAGGAGTTTGCCGGTTTAGTGGTCCGGAAAGGCTTACATTAAGCTTAGAGTAAACCAACAAAGGAGGAAAAAATATAGGCTGACTTATTTGAATACTAAGCTCCAGCAGCTTGTAAATGCTGGTCGTACTCTTCAGATATCTATTGGCCTTTCCTGCAGGCACAAGAATGTGGAGTGAATGAATGAGTGAATGAAAGGAAATCTATAACCATTTTTTTCTTTTTTTCTGTCTTTTTCTCTCCTACCTCTTCCTTTCTTTCCTTTTCCACCCTTTCCTTTACTATACTTTGTATCCTTTTATTCCCTTCCTTTTTTTCCTGTTTTCTTCCTTTTCATTTTCTTGCCTTGTCTTTCTTTTCCTTTTTTATACATTCTCTTTCTTTCATTTTTCCTTTTCCTTTTCTTTTACTGTTCTTCTGTTTCTTTTTTCTGTTTTTTTTATTTATTTTCCTTTACTTTCATTTACAACTCTTCTTTCTTTCCTTTCCCTTTTCCTTGTCTTTTTTCTTTCCCCTTTTCTTAGCCTTCCTCATCCTCATTCTCTTCATTTAATTTTCCTTTTCTATTTGCCTTTCCTTTACCTTACTATTTCCATTCCTTCACTTTCCTCTCCCCTTCCTTTTCTATTTCCCATTAATTTCCGTCCCAGCTTTTTCCTTCTTTTTCCTTTCCTTGCCTGCTCTTACCTTTCCTTACACTTAGTCCATTCCTTTTGGTTTTTCTTTTTTTTAATTTCCTATTCTTTTTTCCCCTTTTCCTTTTGTTTTTTCCTTTACTATCCCTTATTTTCTACACTTTCTTTTTTTCTTTACTTTCCATATCTTTCCGTTTTCTTTATTATTTGCTACTTTTTCCCTTTCCTCTTTTTTCTTTTTTCTTTTCTATTCTTTTCCTTTATTTTCCTCCTCTTTCCCCTCTCTTCCTTCCTTTTCCTTTATTTCATTATCTTCCATTTGTTTTCCTTTTTTAATTTCCAATTAATTGCTTTTCTTCTTTCCTTTCCTTTCTTTTCCTTTCATTTTCCTTTCCCTTTCCCTTTTCCTTTTCCTTTCCTTTCCTTTCCTTTCCTCCCCTTTCCTCCCTTTTCCTTTTCCTTTCCTCCCCTTTCCATTCCTCTCCTTTCCTTTCCTCCCCTTTCCTTTTCCTTTCTTCTCCGTTCCTTTCCTTTTCTTTTCCTTTCCTTTTCTTTTTCTCCCCTTTCCTTTTCCTTTCCTCCCCTTTTCTTTTCATTTTCTCCCCTTTTCTTTTCCTTTCCTCCCCTTACCTTTTCCTTTCCTTTTCCTCTCCTTTCCTTTCCTTTCCTGTCCTTTCCCTTTCTTTCTTTCCCTTTCTTTCCTTTTCCTTTCCTTTCTTTTCCTTTCCCTTTCTTTCTTTCCCTTTCTTTCTTTCCCTTTCTTTCTTTCCCTTTCTTTCCTTTCCCTTTCTTTCCCTTCCTGTCCTTTCTTTTTTCTTTACTCCCCTTTCCTTTCCTTTTCTCCCCTTTCCTTGCCTTTCCTTTCCTTTTCCTTTCTTCCCCTTTCCTTCCTTGTCCTTCCCTTTTCTCACTTTTCATTTCCATTACCTCATTCTCTTCCTTTTTCTTTTCCTTTTCATTTTGCCTTGTGTGGCCCTTTCTATTTCCCTGTTTTTCTCTTCCCTTCTGCTCTTTTTTCCAATTCTGTCAATACTTTACTCTTCCCTTCCTTCTTCTGCCTATTCCTTTAGTCACATACAGTAGGTGGAACCAGCATGGAGCTAATCATGATCTAGATTCTTTTTCTGGGTCAGTGGATGATAAATCATTGAAGCCCCTTGATCGCCACAACAGCAAGGGTTCTATCATTTTTTATAAGGAGATCGGCTTTAGCTTCCCCATATTCTTTCCCTGACAAGTTTTCATTAATATGTACACAGCAAAATGGGAGTTTTGCTGTTATTCGTAATGACTAAAAACAACATCATCAGGAACTCCCCTTTAAGATTACAGCGGATGTTCATATTACAGTAATTTGATTAATTACGAGTGAACTTTTTCCAATTGCCTTCACACAAATCTGGCAAAGAGGAGATATTTCCATTCTTCTCTAAAACAAAAAGTGTTACTCAGAGGATTAATTAAGTTTTCAACTCAGTCTGAAGGCCAGAGCAATTACCGTACATTAAAGCAAATAATCTCTAATTAAGGAAGCAGGGATTGGAATTATTGTCCTTTTGCTTGTGGTTTGCTACATTGTTCAAAGGAAAATAAATTTGAAACTACATTTCTGGGGGAGTTAATGGTGGATTATGAAGTCATTATTCTTTGAAAATATAATATATGCAAGATATAATGAAAAAAACTTTCTGCATTTTTATTAAAGTATGTTTAAAGCCAAAACTTTTTTTTTAAATTTTGTATAAAGTGAGGAATGGTTTTAACCGCTGTCAGTTTTCATTTGTGTAATCTATGCCGCATTGGGGAAATTTCCCTTTATTTCCTGTCATGGAGACACAACTGGAAAAAGAAGGAAAACTCTCTTAAGTGAGGGAAATCTCTTTTGAGAAAACTGTAACTGGAAAACGTCCCTATGAAAGATGTTCCCTCCATTCCTGTTTGGATGACAACTTAAAAAAATGCTGGTAAAAGTGTAGAAAGACAGAATTTTAATTGATGATCATAAAAGTAGTGCAGCGCTGTTAAAATGAATGTGCAGAAGATACTATTATGTAAAGAATATTAATATATCTTACTTCATATAAATCTCAAGTAATGCAAAGCATGCAAATGATATCACAACACAACGGCATAGATGCAATAAAGTGCAAAAGAACATATAAGACCACAAATGAGTGGCTATAATGGTAAGTATGTGAAAGTCCAAACAACGAACTTGAAGATCATAGCAGATATCAGCTAAAGGTGCTCAATTCCTCTAGATCAGGAGTGACAGATGGTGTGACTGGAAATAAGTGAATTGCGCACTCACCAGATGTGCGCTAAAAACATGCATTTGAGATCATTAATGTCTCATCAGGTCAGCCAGATCACTCGCTCCCAGGTATGGTCAGGTTCCTTTTCCTGTTCCCTTCAAGGTTCCTCTGTTGGTATCACTGCATCAGGTCACTTCTAAAAAGGGCTCTGTGAATAATGAGACTCACAAAGAGCCCAAGAATGATGCCACAGAGCGTGATCCTGCATTTAACAAGGAGTTTTATTCCCAGATAAGGTGCAAACAACAAAGGAGAAATAAAAACGACTGACCATGTATTCAGGATGGCCGCCAGTGGCGGCGTAACGTCAGGATGCTGTAGCCCCTTACCCTGACGTGTTTCGTGCAAAGCACTTAGTCATAGGGTGCAGGCTTACCAGGTTCCATCTATGGCGTTATGTTGTGATATCATTTGCATGCTTTGCATTACTTGAGATTTATAGGAAGTAAGATATATTAATATTCTTTACATAATAGTATCTTCTGCACATTCATTTTAACAGCGCTGCACTACTTTTATGATCATTTGTTTTTAGGGGGTTTATGGTACCTTTTTGTGTCCTAGCAGCTGGAATTTTAAATAGCGCTCGCATAACCCTGCCTTACACAGAATTTTAATTGCTTACTTGCTTCAAAGGTTGACTACTTCAGTCAATACCCTAACACAACTCCCTCCTTTCTTGCGCATTATAACACTCTCTGTTCTGGAAGTGACTGATAACTGTCTGTGCTATGACCGATAACTGACTCTACCCTCTCCCCCCTACATAATCTTTTCATTTCCAGGGGAAGAGCAAAGTGGAATGCTATAGAGCAGGCCTTCTCAACCATGGTTCTTTGGAACCTAGAGTTCCTCCAGAGATCGCTAGTGGTTTCTTGAGCTGTGTCTGATTGATCCCCCCCCCCCATTGGATGGTACCTGCACAATTGTAGGGCCAATGCAACTTGGCAAAGTCAGCAGCATGACACCTATGGTCTTTTCAGCTGCTGTAAGGCTAACCATACAGGTTACAATCTGAACAGACAATCCGATTTAGATTTACCAAAGCTAATAATATGGGGACCTACCTAATCTATCCAATAAATCTGTATTCAACCAAGGAGACCCTTGCACTACATATTTGTGGGTAGACCTAAAGGAGGTTGTACAGATTGTAGGGTGTGTACGATTACCAATGTAAGGGGCATTCTTCCCACTGATTACCAATGTAAGGGGCATTATTCCCACTGATTACCAATGTAAGGGGCATTCTTACCACTGACCACCAGTGTATAAGGCTTTCTTCTCAATGACCACTGATGTAAGGAGCAGTCTTCCCATAGACCACCAATGTAAGGGGCATTCTTCCTACTGATTACCAATGTAAGGGGCATTCTTCCTACTGATTACTAATGTAAGGAGCATTCTTCCCACCGATCACCAATGAAAGGGGTATTCTTTCCATAGATTACCAATGTACTGGGCATTTTTCCCACTGACCATCAATGTAAGGGGCATTCTTCCTACTGATCACCAATGTAAGGAGCATTCTTCCCACCAATCACCAATGAAAGGGGCATTCTTTCCATAGATTACCAATGTACTGGGCATTCTTCCCACTGACAACCGATGTAAGGAGCAGTCTTCCCACTGACCACCAATTTAAAGTATTACTAAACCCTGGACCATGCATTCACTATATCTGGTCTCCCACAGTACGCAGAACATGGAAATGCAATTATTTTAGTAAATATAAACTGCTAAATACCTTTGCTCATCAGCAGTTAGAGCAATCTTGTGACTTCTATCAGTGTCCAGCAGAGCATTGATTAAAGTTTGTAGAAGGAGTTTTCATTCTCATGTGAATGTCCTATGAGGCTGCATAACCCCTGAACCTCTGTGTGGACAGTGCTGATTGGCCCTGTACTAATCATATGCACCCTCACAAAAAAAAAACTCTTTAGCAATACACACCAAACTGAGTATGTGCAGAGTGCCTCCTAGGGCTCTGTACTATCAGCAGTTCGATTCCAGACTGGGGAAGAAGGGGAGGATCAGAGAAGACAGGATCAAGCCTTTTTACACAATGCGGAAAATTAACTGATTTTACTGATGTTGGTTTAGTAACACTTTATGGAGCATTCTTCCCACTGGCCACTAATGTAAGGAGCATTCTTCCCACTGATCACTAATGTAAGGAACATTCTTCCCACTAATCACTAATGTAAGGAACATTCTTCCCACTGACCACTAATGTAAGGAGCATTCTTCCCACTGACCACTAATGTAAGGAGCATTCTTCCCACTGACCACTAATGTAAGGAGCATTCTTCCCAGTGACCACTAATGTAAGGAGCATTCTTCCCACTGACCACCAATGTAAGGAGCATTCTTCCCACTGACCACCAATGTAAGGAGCATTCTTCCCACTGACCACTAATGTAAGGAGCATTCTTCCCACTGACCACTAATGTAAGGAGCATTCTTCCCACTGACCACCAATGTAAGGAGCATTCTTCCCACTGATCGCCAATATAAAGGACATTCTTCCCACTGACCACTAATGTAAGGAGCATTCTTCCCACTGACCACTAATGTAAGGAGCATTCTTCCCACTGACCACCAATGTAAGGAACATTCTTCCCACTGATCGCCAATGTAAAGGACATTCTTCCCACTAACCACCAATGTAAGGAACATTCTTCCCACTGATCGCCAATGAAAGGAACATTCTTCCCACTGACCACTAATGTAAGGAACATTCATCCCACTGATTGCCAATGTAAAGGACATTCTTCCCACTAACCACCAATGTAAGGAGCATTCTTCCCAGTGACCACCAATGTAAGGGTTATTCTTTCCACTGATGGTAGTCAATTTGAAAGGGCATTCTTCAAATTGACTACCAATGTAAGGAGCATTTTTTCCACTGGCCAGCATTGTAAAACATATTTTTCCCACTGACTACCAATGTAAGGGGCATTTTCCTACTGATTGTTAATAAACTGGTATTAGCAGGGATTCCCTGAGACCTGAAAATTATGTCAAGGTTCCCCTTGGGTAAAAAGGTCAAGAGAAAGGCCAAGTGACAGCTGCGAGTTCTAAGGGGCTGCTGACATCACTTCCAAGATGGCAGAACCCAGCAGCAGTCTCTGGGCTTTTAGATATCTAACTCCTCAAATATGTTCAGTGCACATAATAATCTCATGGGACTGTGATAACATAGACGTAGCAAATATCTTTTGTCTTCAGACTTAATAAAAAACCCGCAAAGCGTTAATACAAGAAGCAAACGTTTGATTCTACTTGCCAGCAATCACCGAACCTGAAATATCAGCTTTGACTGGGGTTGGCCTTTTATACCGGCACAGACTTGACACCAGCCTTGATCTCTGCTCGTGGTGTCAGCTGCACAATAGACTCAACACATGGACTTAAAGTTCAGCCAGAATTAGTGGAGGAACATGAGGCCCCTCCGCTGAGATTTAATATCTAATATTAATGGCGCTCATTGATCAACGGCCTTTTTTGTTTGGTGTTTTCTTTGATGTTTATTTCACAGTCCCTCATCTTTGTTTTTTATCAAAGGCCGTTCTTTATGAATATGAGATTAGACTTGAGAGATAAGGCTGTGGGCATTGCAGACCGTAAAATAAAGCATAGGTCTGAGTTTTTTGGAATATATATAGTGTATGATGAAGGACAGCAGATTGGAAGAACAGGCAAAAAATTCAACGGTAAAATTCACATTTTTAATGCAAAGATGTAAGTTAGAACAAAATATAGATATTAAATGAATGTGTCCCAAGGTAGTAATTATGTTACCATGAGCTCTTTAATTAAGGAAGCTGCTTTCTGCTGAGTTATTTTTTTTCCATGTTAGGGGTTTTTCAGCTTAAAGTGGATCTAAGCCCAATCACTAAAATCTCATAAAAGCTTAAACATATTAATGTTGTTTTAATAGTCTGTTCAATATTTTTAATCATCAGCTTTCATTAAAAGAAAACCTGGTGATTAAAAAGTCCTTGATCAGGCACTTTCTGGTATAGAGTGACAACCAGGGGCGGAATGACCATTTGCGCTCTCGGTCCAGGTCCTAAGGGATCTCGGGATCTGTAAATTGTTGAGTTCAGGGGCCCCATGATCCCTTATTGCCCAGGGGCCCCATGAGTTGTCAGTCCGCCCCTGCACCTTGTATAGGTTCAGGGGCGGACTGACCATTTGAGCACTCAGGCACTGCCCAAGGGCACAGGGTCAGTAGGGGGCCCCATAGGATGCCCCAGATACCTTTCAATGGCTTTTTCATAGGCTTTTTTGGGTGTGGGCGAGGACACAGGGGCCCCATGATCCCCTATTGCCTGGGGGCCCCATGAGTTGTCAGTCCACCCCTGGTGACAAAGTTCTGTTCCTGTTTCCCAGTTAAGTATCCCCATTTCAGTTTGTCACATGGGCTTCTGATGGAGGCTACAAGTTGCTGTTTTAACACGTATTATGCAAGCAGGGGCGGACTGACCATTTGCGCACTCCGCACTGCCCGAGGGCCCGGGGTCAGTAGGGGGCCCCATGGGATGCCCCTGGTACCTTTTTCATAGGCTTTTTTGGGTGTGGGCAAGGAAACAGGGGCTCCATGATCCCCTATTGCCCGGGGGCCCCATGAGTTGTCAGTCCGCCCCTGTATGCAATGGTCCACCGTTGTCCAGTATCGGGTCAGCTTTGTCCAGTGCTCAGGGCAAGGATACAGAACTTTTACCCTCCCCCCCAAATAAATGCAATAGAATGGATGCGCTTAATAAATAAACATATAAACTACATATATTAAGGTGCCATCAGTGAATAAAGTGCTAAACGTTAATATTCCTTGTAAACGCTGGAATATTATCAACCAATATTAATTAGAAGTAGTATTAAACCAACCAAACTGAACTCCTAATTTATCAGTGATAAACACAACAGTGACAATTGATGATATAACTCCACAGAGGTATCCTTATTCTCCTTCACTATTTAAATAAAAAGTGCAATAATTGAAGTGAATAAGTGAATCCAAAAAAACTTTTTTTTAAAAGTGCATATACAAATCATATATATATGTATAAAGCATACATCATATATATATAAATAAATAAATAAATAAATAAAGTCCATGCAAGTGTAACTTGTGATAGAACAGTGATCTCCACTTCTAGTGCTCAAACACAAATCCTCAAATGGCAGCAGTGTGCACTTCTCATGTATGACCAGGTTCTATCTTTCTTGTGGCTAGAAGGTAGCTGAACATGCACGGTGCGTTTTGGGGGGAATGGGGTGGAGAGTTGGAGTACAGTGTGACAGCAGTAGCTGTCAGAGCAGACATGAAGCTGCAGTCCACTGGTTGCTACCCACCGATCTGGAGCTTGCATGTGGTGAGGGGGTGCCCTCTCCTACTGCTGCACCGTGACCAGCTGATCCTCCTGGCCACCCTTTGTCCTGACTCTGCCGCTGTTACCGCTAGTAAACCCATCCTGAGAAAAGCCATTCAACCATCACTTCCAATTGGCCACCAAAGTTGTCCATCACCCATTTCTTCACAAGGTCCTTTTTTCTTAATGTATACCTAAAAGGCAAAACTTTCTTTTTAGTTTTGGATAGAGTGGAGAGGGATTCGAAAACCTGTCTGGCTTTAATTGTTGTCTCTACTCCCATTAGGCAGATTCATTTTCTCTATTAGTCCTGGTGATCACCGAAAGCAAAAGTGAAGGAAAATCTCAAATTTCGAGTAGTCACCAGAACAGGAATAGAGAGGAAATCTTAAAATGGGGACAATAGTTCTAGTGACAACCAGGGATTCCCTCACTTTGAACGGATTCCCTTTCAATTCTAGTTGTGGCTATTGGACAAAAAGTGAAGAGAAGTCTCCACTATAGATCAGAGATTGGTAAGAAAAACTGACAGAGGTTATAACCCTTTCTTATCTTATCCAAAATGATTTTTTGCCTTCAGGGCTACTTTAAAGAAGAATTCCAGTTATGGCAATTTTTTTACATAGTTATATTAGACCAACTTGAATGTAACTATGTGTATACCGTACCCATAGGATCCCATTTGAGAAGCTGGAAATCAACTGACAACTCATGGGGCCCCCGGGCAATAGGGGATCATGGGGCCCCTGTGTCCTTGTTCAAACTCAAAAAAGCCTATGAAAAAGGTACCAGGGGCATCTCATGGGGCCCCCTACTGACCCCGGGCCCTCGGGCAGTGCCTGAGTTTCCAAATGGTCAGTCCGCCCCTGAACTCAGCAATTTACAGATCCCGAGATCCCTTGGGACCTGGACTTTTTCCTACTCCATTACCACAATATCGCTGGGAAAACCTACAGGTGCTCCATTGTACCATCACTGGTAAGCACAGTGAAAAGTTGCATTCTGGTTTACTGGAAGCAACAACAGACACCCCTGATCACCTTGTGGTTGGTGGCAGTGAGGGAGATTATAGAGATGGAGGATTTGGTGGCAACAGAAAAAGGCATAAGAGAAAACTTCCTTAAAAAGTGGTTTCACTGGCATGATTTTGTCCACTCCCAGGCTTACACCATTAAATTAGGAGACCATTGCCTAAGCAATTCTGATTGACAGCATGCATATGGACTGGGGGATGGGGCATAGCGGATCCCTCCCTTCTAATCCCTTTCCCATCTGTACTCTACCCTCCCACTCCCCCCCCCCGTTTTTTTTTTGCGTGTGATTATAGACCTCTTTGGCCACATTTTTTCTTTTTCCTAACCTGAGCAATGCAGACGTTACAAGGTGTCATGGTGTAGGTGGCATTTGTGTTCCGAATTTTAGTCTGCGTGGGTTTCCTCCAGATACTCCAGTTTCCTCCCACACTCCAAAGACATGCTGGTAGGTGAATTGGATCCTGTCTAAGAAAATTGTCCCAAGTATGTGTATGAATGAATGTGAGTTAGGGACCTTAGATTGTACACCCCTTGAGGGTTAGGGACTGATGTGAATGTACAATATATATGTAAAGCGCTCCGTAAATTGATGGCGCTATAGAAGTACCTGAAATAAATAAATAATAGTCCATTACAGAAAGACACGTGGGCTCCCAGCTCCATGTTACTGTTTATCATGGTGCAGAACGAAATGAAAACGAGAAGCGCACCAACCTTGCGCATTACCTCAGTAACCAAAATGTATTAATTATAAAAATATACTCACAAACAGCGAATAAAATCAAGCATGTAAGTCCTCAAAGGGACTTGAAGATAGCGCGAATCCCATCGAGGGGATGGATATTCAGTACAGCTGACGCGTTTCGAAGGGTGTCCCTTCTTCATCAGAGGCAGAATTAATACATTTTGGTTACTGAGGTAATGCGCAAGGTTGGTGCGCTTCTCGTTTTCATTTAGTTCTGCAGTATTGGTCAGGCTTCCCCAGCCTTGTTTGGAGCCGCACAACCCTATATGCATTGGTTGGCGATTTTTTCAGGTCTGGTTCCATCTATTCACCACCCGTCTGGGTCCTAGAGCGCAGGAGAATTCGTCTTTGATTTATTGTTTATCATGGGCTTACATCACCGTCCTACCTGTACTGATGTTGAATATGTTCTTGCTGGTTTGTAAACCCATTGTACACTTATGCTTGCTAATATTTCAGAGTGAACTGAGCCTCTGTATTATTTTCTTGTATTTATTAAATAAAGAATTTACAAAAAAAAAGCATTTTTTGTAAAGGAAGATTAGCTAGGTGCGGGTGAGAATCTTTTCCCAGAGATAGGCTTTAAAATATTAAAAAGTTTTCTCCATTATGAATGGAATTAGAAAAAAAAAGTGGAAGTGCTCCTTTAATCATTCCTGTTTCTTTTTTTTTTTTAAAGGGTTAAACTGATTAAAGAGGTGATTCATTTATTACATTTTATTGTGTAAAATTTGCTGAACAGCGGTCCGGAACATGGAACTCGAGCTACTTATCAGAGGTTGGAAAAGAAAAAAAAAAAAAAAGAAATTGCTTTCCGTTAACATCTAGACTTGTAAGCTCCATCCAAAGGCTAATTGTGTTCCGTTGATTGCTCTGCACTGAAATGAACACCTGACATTTAAACGTAATCGGATAAGCAGCCTTTTGTAATTTTGTATGCATAGGATCTGGAAACAACAGGCCGGCTCTTTAATTGTACAGGTTCCGGGCCATGTCAGACGCCTGAATGGTCTTCCCACAAGACCTGAAAAAAAAAAAGTCTGATTCAGTCGCAGAATTGCTCATTTGAACGCATGTCATGTGTTATAAGAAAAACCTTCACTGTTGTTGTTCCATAAACAAGGCAAAGAGATAACAGGATAAATCTCATGCAATAACCATACTAACCAGGCAGTTATAGAAACCATTTCACTGATCAGTTTTATTTGATTAAAGTAGAGGTAGGCCCAATAACTAAAATCTCATATAATCTTAACCCCGTGCCAGCACCTCCCACTGGTCCTTTAACCCTTTGAGGACCGTAAGGTTTTGGAACGCCAAAAGAATCAATTTTTTTATTTTTAAAGTTCGTACACTTCAGTTGCTGTAACTAAGCCATTTCATGAAATAATTAGCAAAAAGCTAGATCCATTTGTTGTTTGTTGATAAAAACTAATATTTTGACTCAAACCAAAAAAAAAAAAAGAGTTTTAAGTTCTTAATCAGATGATACACGCAATTACAAACATGGGACAAATACGTCCCTTGGTCCTCAAAGGGTTAACCACTTGCCCTCCTGAGGATTTACCCCCCTTAATGACCACGCCTCTTTTTGCTACTCGGCACTGCACTAATTCAACTGATAATTGCGCGGTCATGCAATGCTGCTTCCAAACAAAATTTACGTCCTTTTTTTAACACAAATAGAGCTTTCTTTCGGTGGTGTTTGATCACCTGTGCGCTTTTTATTTTTCACGCTATAAACAAAAAAATATCAAAAATTTTGAAGAAAAATGATATTTTTTACTTTCAGCTATAAAAAATATATAGTAAACTCAAAGTTAGTTATAACTTTAGGCCAAAATGTATTCTGCTCCATGTTTTCGGTAAAAAAAATCCCAATAAGTGTATATTGATTGCTTTGTGTGGAAGTTATAGCGTCTACAAACTATGGTAGAGATACTGCAATTTACGCCATTTTTTTTGCTATACAGCGCTGCGCTAGTTTAAAGGACAATTGCGCGGTCATGCAATACGGTACATAAATGAAATTACATCCTTTTTTTCCCCACAAATTGAGCTTTCTTTTGGTGGCATTTGATCACCTGTGCGTTTTTTATTTTTTGCACTATAAAAAAAAAGGCTGACAATTTTGAGGAAAAAAAAACAATATTTTGGACTTTTTGCTATGAAACATGTCCAGTAAAGAAAAAATGTAAAAATCAAATTTAGTCATAAATTTCTGCCAAAATGCATTCTGCGACATGTCTTTGCTACAAAAAAATCCAATACATGTAAATTAATTGGTTTACGTGAAAGTTATAGCATTTACAAATGGCGGGAAAGATACTGGGATTTTTATTTTTTTTTATACTAATAATGGCAGTGATCAGCGACTTATGGTGGCGATCAGTGACTTATGGTGGCGATCAGCGACTTATGGCGGGACTGCGGACATTCTAACACAGGGGGGGAACTGACTTGGGGTCACTGACATCCCCAGTGACACCAATACAGTAATCAGTGCAAAAAAAAAACACTGACACTGTACTAATGGCACTGGGGAGGAAGGGGTTAAGTTTATTATTCAGGGAAAGGGTTAACTGTGTGAGGGGAGTGTTTTACTAGGGGGCGGGGGTGTGTGCTGGACGGAGACACACTGATCCAGGCAGATAAACTCTTCTGTCCCGATCAGCGTGTCAGGAGCTATCAGGGAACTGACAGAAAGCACAGCTACTGCAGCTGTGCTCTCTGTCACTGATTGCCGCTAATCGCCGGGACATAGCCGGTAACGACCGGCTGTGACCCGGCGACTGACATCCATGGCCATGATCGGCGGGACAGGTAGGGCGGCGGAGTGCCCCCTACCTGTTTTGAAAACACACGTTTTAAAACGTGGTTTTGCCCAGCCGTGCCACCCTGCCGCCATATTTCTATAGTGGCTGGGCGGCATGTGGTTAAGGGGGTTCTGAATGGTGGAGGCAGAGGCGGATTTCCTGATTATGTGACTACTATCATTAGCTGTCACAGCTGTCACATGATCAGTCGCTCCTCCCACCAGCTCCAGATTGTTAATGGTGACCGGGAGCTGCATCTACTCTAGTGTTGGAGTATTGCTGCAGGCCATGCTCTTGGATAGACATATCGGACTGTGGTTAGGATCTCTTAGCTGCCCCCTGAATCTTTGTATTTACAGTTATCCCTTTTTCCCCATTGGGGACCCTTTCACCTTGGAATCACATCACCACAATACCGGGCTTATTGTTTTTAACATTGTAGGCTCACAACTGCTAACCTCTGTATGAGTTTCTAGGTGTATTTATGGCTCTGATGAAGAGTGATACTCATTTAAAAGTTCTTAATGAGGTTTTGTTCCCCTATGGGTCAAGCCTACAATGTGTGTTTTGAGATATGAGAGGTCAGAAGAGCTACTGTAACTTATATAGATGAAAAAGGTAATGCTGGTTCTGATACACACAGTGCATCGCAGTTTGTTGTGTATGGGGCTGCATAACTGAAGGCCGGTCAGGGTGCCCATGTTGACCCGTGTCCACAGCCAAAAGTGCCTACAATGGGCATGTGAGCATCAGAACTGGATCACTGAACAATGGAAGAACGAATTCATGAATGGTTTGAGGAACACAAGTTTAAGGTGTTGACCTGGTCTCCAAATTCTTCAGATTTCAATCGAGCATCTGTGGAATGTGCTGGAAAAATTCCAATCCATGGAGAGTAATTTACAGGACTTACAGGATCTGTTACTGATGGCTTGGTGCCAGATACCACAGCATACCTTTAGAAATCTTGTAATGGCCATGTCTCAGTAGGTTATGGTGGGTGGCCATATTGTTATCGCTGATCGGTGTATGAAGATATAAGTGTGAAGACTTTACATTATCACATAAATTGTATATATTGTTTTTCCAGCAAGATGGACAATCTTTAGTGTGTTTCAAGGTGGAGGATTATTTTGTGTGAGTATATTGATGACACTTTGATGCAAGCAGTTTTTTGTGTGTACAGATTTTATTTTATGCACATTATACTGTACATACTGTGATAAATCACACTGCTATTTAAGGGATAATATTGATGGTGTGGTAGCATGGGAGAAAATAGAGGGTTATTTGATAGTCTTTCATAAGCAGTGCACCATGGGTGCACCACATTCACTAAGCTCTGGGGAAAGTGCTCTTGCAATGTAAACAGATTATTTCCCTTTAGTAAATCCCCAATTACTCTGGCTGACATGTTTCATCATTTGGACTTCTTCAAAGGCTCCAAAGAATTCCAAAATGATGAAATATGTCAGACAGGGTTATTGGGGCTGATTTACTAATAGAAAATAGGCTATTCACATTGCAAGGGAATTTGGAGGAAATTCAATTTTCAAAGATTACCCAATCACATGCAAGGAAAATCAAAAATAAACTGTATTTTTGTTTGTATATGATTGACTAATGGAAATAGGCAAAGTGGACGGCCTCACCTTTTGTAGATAAAAAATAGAAGTCAGCTATTCTATTCATTGTCCATTATTCAGCAGGACAGAAGCATCTGAAAATGCCTACATCTTGGTAACATTTGTTCCTAGCAATGCAATGTAAAATTAAAAAAAACATTTTGGGCGCCACATGGCTCTGCCGAACTGGGGAAGGCTTTATATTTCTGGGGGGGTTCTTGACACAAGAGAAAGGTTAAATATTTAATGCAGTCGTTTGCAACCTTTTTACTGCAGAAGAACCCTTCAAAAATATTCAGGTCTAAGGGAGCCACCACTAAAACCAAATAATTAGAGGTCAGTAGAAAAAAATGCTCCTTATATACAGTAGGTGGCCTGTGAGAAGAATGCCCCTTAGATAGGTGACCATCAGGAAGTATCCCCTTTAAATAGGTGACCATTGGGAAGAATGCACCTAACAGTCATGGTCAGAATGCCACTCATGCAGGCAACCAATAAAAAGATCATTGGTGTCAGGTTGCTGGCTTTGCTATTTGGCGTTAACTCTAGAATTATGTATCCATCTTCAAATTGGAGTTCAACTAGCCAAAGCTCATGGAACCCCTATCAACCTTTGGAGGAACCATAGGGTTTCATAATATCCTGTTTGAGAATGGCTGATTTAATGTGTCATCTCCAACACACCACCAACAAACCAGCTGTCAGCTGTTTCCTTTTGTCCAGCAAACATCTGGTGGTCCATGAGGGGTCTTCTGCAAACATCTATCACCTTTCAGAGAACCTTTATCAATTTGACCATCCAATGTTTTCAGAGCTCTCCAGATATATTCTTGATTTGCTTCCTCTCATTTAACTAGTTACATGCTCCCTGGTTGCAGTCCGCAGGTTTCACCACTGTCATAGAAACCTATATCCATATTGAAATACTCAAGTCAATAAACAAAATCATAGTCTTTATATTAAAGTGTACCTAAAGGAAAAACTATTTTTTTTTTTAGTTTTGGATAGAGTGGAGAGGGATTAGAACACCAATCTGTTTTTATTGCTGTCTGTGCCCGTTAGGGAGATTCACCTTCCCTATTTGTCCTGTTTACTTTTATCATCAAAAGTAAAAGAGAACCCCAAATTTTGGGTTGCCATCAGAACAGTACTAGAGAGGATCTTCCATAGTGACACTAGTTCTGCTGACCCACATGACAACCCAGGATTCCCTCATTTCCTGCTTTGGCTATGATACAGGATGTCAAGGAAAGTTAACCTTTGGGGCACAGATGGCAACAAAAAACTGACAGTGGTTATACCCTCCATTACTCTTTACAAAAGAAAACAAATGTTTTGACTTTAGTTGCACTATAAGCAATGGTGCAGGGTAGTCAATGTCACGTGGCATGGATCAACAGCAGAAGTAGAGACAATTAAAAGGCCAATAGGACAGAGAGAGGACAGGCAAATGGAATCCAGAACACAAACTAGGTAGAAACCAAAATGAAGGGCACCTTGATCTATGGGGAAATGGACACGTAGACTTAAACTAAAAAGGGCTTCCAAACCCTATGCTATCCTACCCTATGCTATGGGCTATTTTGTGTAAAACGTAGTAAGTGGGTGATACATAGTGGTGTATTGAGGTTGTGGCATTGCCCTGAAGCTTCTCCAGTTCTTGTTTTGTTGCCACAGTTTTATTGGAGGGGATACCTACCCAGCAGGTAAATGATCCTTCACTGACGCCCTTTGTTGGAATTTTGGTAGCAGGACATCTGTGAGGAACTTGTGGTTAGTTTAGGAAATAAACTATTCAGTTAGGTGTGTGCAATTGATTTATTATTGGCATGGCATAAACTTTTACTATTTGCATAGTTGTTGGTTTGCTGCTTGATTGGACTAAAATTAGCAGTTTAGCCCAATTAATCTTTGACCTTGCCTATGCAACACAAGGTGGTTTGCAGACATTATTCAGATAATGCATTAAAGCAGGGTTTCTCAACCAGGGTTCCATAGAACCCAAAGGTTTCTCCAGAGGTTGCTAGGGATTCCTTGAGCAATGATTACTTTTTGGCTCTCACATAAGGACCCTTGGGTTCCTCCAGAGATTGCTTGAGCAATGTGCAGTTTCTACCTCTCAGATACAATATTTGCCTCTCAGATAAGTTCCAACTGACACCATTAGCTGTCTGTAAGGGGGTAATTCTTCCCAGTGACCAAAAGTGTTAGGAGCATTATTCCCACTGACTATCACACTAATGTATCATGAGTTGTAGACATAGTATTTTTAGCAGGGCTTCCCTAAGATGATGAAGTTATTCCAAGGGTTCCTCTGGGTTGAACAGGTTGAGAAAGGCTTTTTTTAAAGTATAACTAAAGGCAAAACTTTTTTCTTAGTTTTGGATGGAGTGGAGAGGGATTAAAATACCTGTCAGTTTATATTGCTGTCTGTGTCCCCTTTAAGGAGATTCACACTCTCTATTTGTCCTGTTTGCCATTATCACTGAAGCTAAAAGTAAAAGGAACTCCAAATTTTGGTCTGTCCCAGGAAAAGTAGTAGGGGGTAAATCTTCCAATAGGGCTATCAGAGACCTGGGATCCCCAAGGAATTTCCTTAATTTGCAGATTTTTTTCTCACTTCCTGTTTTGGTTAAGGGACAGTAAGTAAAGGTAAATCTCCCCAATGAGACACGGATGGCAAAAAATAAAATGACAGGGGTTATAACCCTCCATTAGTCTATCCAAAATGAAAAAAAAACCCAAAAACGTTTGCCTATAGTTCTACTTTAAAGTATGTGGTATATAAGACCAGGGGCGGACTGACAACTCATGGGGCCCCCGGGCAATAGGGGATCATGGGGCCCCTGTGTCCTTGCCCAAACTCAAAAAAGCCTATGAAAAAGGTACCAGGGGCATCTCATGGGGCCCCCTACTGACCCCGGGCCCTCGGGCAGTGCCCGAGTTTCCAAATGGTCAGTCCGCCCCTGTATAAGACTATGCCTATGCTTTTCAAAATCCAAGTGTAATCCCGTACACACGATAAGAAAATCGTACGAAAATTTTTCGCGGAACCACTGATCGAATGATTTTCTCTTCGTTGATGAGCAGGATGTTTTAACCGATTTTGTGAACCAAAAAATCCAGTTGAACAACAATGAAAAATGTTGTCGTTTCGCATACGAACAAACGATTTTCTATGCGGTGGTATGTTGGTCATCCGAAAATAATCTATCAAGCGCTATCGCGCATGAGTGGAATCAGAAGATGACCCGGATGTTTATGTCCAAGGAATCTTCGTAAACACTAACGAAAAATCCAAATGTGAAAAATAGATTGGTCTAATGAGATAATGAAACCAGAATTCTGCAGATTATATTTTATGTATTGCTATTTATGTATATAGGTCATGTAATAAACTATATTATACGCAGTGCTGGTAATTGTTGTGAAGATCGCTCGTTCTGGCCGGAAGGGCGTGGCTACAAGGTCACACGCACACCGCATCACTTCAACTTGTGCAGAAGACATCAACACTACGTATTGCCCGACGAATGATTTTTTTAGATTGGTTAACCTCCTTAGTGGTATTCCCGAGTGTAGCTCGGGGTAAAATTTGAGTACCAAGAGCGGTAACCCCGAGCTACACTCGGGCTTACCATGCGGCGTTGCTCAGGGAGTCCCTGCAGCACTTACCTTGTCCTTCGCTCCCGCGATGTGTCCCCTGCAGCGTCCCCGGCCATCTCCTCCGGCCGATGCCGGCATCCAGCTTCCGTGTTCCGGTCCCTGTGACGTCGGGACGTACGGGCACCGTAACCGGCGGCAAATTTGAAATTTTTAAAAAATTTTATTTTTTTAAAAATGATTATTACATAGTAAAACATTGCTGTTTCAATGCATTTCACATACATTTTGTCCCTACTGCTTTGTCCGGCGCCCTGCCTGCATTTTGACTGCTCTTTCTGCTTGGAAACTTAGAAAAGTCCATGGCGTCCAAAATGCGTCCCTTTACGTCAAAAGCGGTTTTAGACCAGCTAGAGAACAGCGATAGTAAATCAGAACCACTTGCAGAATTGAGTGATAATGATTCGTGGGGGAAATTCGTCATCAGACACTGAAAACGATTTTGCGACTTTGCTCAGCGATGTGAAAATTTGCCTCTGTATTTCAAATTTCAGTGTTTTTGGTTTGATTATATTATTGAATTAAATTTATTATTATTATATTATTATTTTTTATGATTATTTATTAAATTATAATTTATGATTTCGTGTTTCAAATTTTATCCTACCCGGGATGTTTACTAGACTCTTGTTCAGACAGATTTCAGTGAGTTATTCCTAAAAATTACAGCCTACAATAAAAAAACTACATATTTCCATGCAAAAAAATGGTACCGCTTTCAGCACAAAAAATCGGAAAGAATCATACCGCCGAGGAGGTTAATGTGGGCCACGATTTCGACCAACGAACGACCACCTCTCGGTCGTCGGATGACCAATCGGTCGATTTTCTAATCGTGTATTCCCACCTTAAGGCAGAGCAGGAAAATTCCTTAAGGCATCCTAACTGTGTTTTTTTTTTGCTTTTTTTTTTTTTAATTTGGCTGTTCGACCATTAGACTGTCTGTAAATACCTTTGGAATCCACTTGCACAATTTTGATTGTAGCACAGGTTTATATGATAGCCAACCTTAATGTGCCAATCCTTAAAACCATTAAATGTCCAGTCTGTTTTGAATATTCCAAGCAGAGATGTAAATAAATTCCACAGGAACAACATTTTAAAAAGAAAATTATCACTATTGTCATTACTGATGATGGTAGTTGCACTTGAGTTGATTCAGGTTTGAATCAATTTTGTCCAAATATGATAATGCATGATTGTACTAGATTGTCATAAGGCATCAGAGTGATCACAAGGAAAGTGATATCCCCAAATCTGTTTTCTTCCAGAGCTGGATCTGTGTGCTGGGGTGTAGGAATGCCAGAGTACAAACAAAGCATCACAAATGAAGTCCTTTTATTTGCTGAAAATAAGTGAAACAGCATCCAACACATTTCTGGAGTCTTACAATGTGTTGTCCTTGAGGCTATAGTAACAGAAATATAAACATAATATATATTTGCCAGAAATGAGAGAATTCTAAGCCAGGGGAATACTGACTAAAAAATTGCTTCTGTGTTTGCATAAAATCAACTGTGCATTAGTGATGTCTAAAAATCCACACATTTATATGAATAATAATAAATGTTAGGGTCCTATTTCTGAAACATGCATATTAAAATTGCCTTTACTGTAGCTCTGGGGAAGATGTTATTTTAACCCCCCCCCCAAAAAAAAAACAAAAATGCATTGGAATGTTTTATCCAACTTTTCTCAACTTTGTGTACTCTGGTGCTCTTACACTCCACCACACAGGTCTTGGTCATTAAAGGTGTGGTAGGTACATGTGCCTAACCAGGAGGGAGATACACTGGAGGAGACCCATCTCAAAAGTTGATATTTCCTCCCCACAGTTCCTTTCCTCTGGTTTTTCCATCAAGATCAAGATTACAACTATCCTTCCCTCCCTTCCTGCCATGGTTCTAGGTGTAACTCTGAATTCTAACCTCTCCTTTGAGCCCCACATCCAATCACTATCCAAATATTGTCGCTAGCAACTCAGTAGCATTTCCAAAATATGCTTCTTTTTACCAATGACACCACCAAGCTGCTAATTCACTCACGTGCAAGGGCGGACTGACAACTCATAGGGCCCCCGGGCAATAGGGGATCATGGGGCCCCTGTGTCCTTGCCCAAACTCAAAAAAGCCTATGAAAAAGGTACCAGGGGCATCTCATGGGGCCCCCTACTGACCCCAGTCTTGGGCAGTGCCCAAGTTTCCAAATGGTCAGTCCGTCCCTGCTCACGTGTTATCTTTTGATTTGACTTGACTAATGCAACTTCCTCCTCAATAGCCATTTTGCAGGCTACCCCATTGTGAATGCCACTGCCAGGCTTATTCAGCTTTTTAACCACCCAGTGTCTGCCACCCCTTTCTTCCAATTCCTCCACTGGCTTCCAATTGCCCAACATATCAAATTCAAAATATTCACAACATACAACGGCATCAACAACCTTGCTCCAACTACATCACCAAAATATCACCCAAAACTCTTTTTCTTTGCTGCTTTCAAGACCTCCTGTTGAATAGTTCCCTTGTCACCTCCCCATATGCTTGCCTCCAGGACTTCTCCAGATCCTCTCCATTCGCTGGAATGCCCCACCCAATTTGTATGGCTATTTCCTACTCTGTCTGCCCTCCTCATCATTGGCCATTATACAGACTACTGCCCTTTAAGTCTATTATTAATGCAATTATCAAGCTTTTTATTTGGCCTTTTTAACCACTCAGTGTATGACGTCCCAATGTCTCCACTGGCTTCCAGTTGCCCAATGTATCAAATTCAAATTATTAACATCAACATACAAAGGCATTGCCAACCTTGCCTCCAGCTACACCATCAAAGGATAACCCAGAACTTCCAAGACCTCCTACTCTCTAGCCCCCTTGCCACCTGCCCACATGCTTGCCTCCAGGACTTTTCCATCTTCTGGAGCCCCCTACCCCAATTTGTATGGTCTGCCTTTAGGCAATTCCTGAAAACCCATCTTATTAGGAGCGTCCATCTCACCTCTACCCAAGAAAGGAAATTCTGATTCTCAAAGAACTCAACATCACACTGTTATTACCTTTTGTATCACCTACTCTTCCTTTTTGGATTGCAAACTCCCACATGCAGGGCCCTCCAAACCCTCTTGTCTTGAATGAACTTAAGAGTAACAAAAGGAAAGACATAATGCCTACTGAGTCCCCTTTAATATAGTGAACCATCTCATGCTAATGAGCATTTCATTGATGTCCAGCTCCTTATCTGAAAACACCTGACTGGCCAAGAGTTGTCTGCTGTACACTGTTGACTCCTATTAGAGAGATACACCAGACCAGGGGCAGACTGACCATTTGGAAACTTGGGCACTGCCCGAGGGCCCTGGGTCAGTAGGGAGCCCCATGAGATGCCCCTGGTACCTTTTTCATAGGCTTTTATGAGTTTGGGCAAGGACACAGGGGCCCCATGATCCTCTATTGCCCGGGGGCCCCATGAGTTGTCAGTCCGCCCCTGCACCAGACCACAATAAGTTTTTAGAAAGCTCTAAAGAAATTTTGACCTTGCAAAGTCAATGTCTTCTTCTGATGGTTACCCAATGGAGCAGGGGACTTTTGATGCCCTGGTGCTTTAAGGCAACGTTCTTATGTTCTCCACCACTGTACAGCCCTATTGTGCTGTCCTTGCAGTAGGGAGCCTCATAGGCCAGCATCAGGTTGCACTTGGGTCGAATCTGTCAAATCTCTTCTGGCCGCATTACTCTGCAGTGGGTGATAAATGTCCACAAACTCTAAAGTTCAGAAAAGTTGGCTCTGTTTTCTATCAGCTCTTTGGGCCTCTTAAGCGTTCCCCTCTCAGCCACAATTGGAAGCAATCCGTTCATCTCCTGAAAAGATCAGATGAAATGTCATGGAATTCATTACAATCTGGCAGAGCGCTACAGACCGGTCTCGCCGTCGCTTCTCTGGCTTAGTGCAGCTCCACACCTGTCAGCACTTCCCCGAGCCCTGATCAATCAACGGGACGAGGTTCTGAGAACGCAAAAACTTTTCAACTAAACGGCAAACTTTACTCTTCCTCCAAAACTTTTGGAAACTCTCCCCGGAGCTCTTCATTAACAAATATTACATTGGCATAATGTAGCGTTGTGGTCAGCTTTGTTATTTATTTTATAGTTTTTGCAACTTTATTACCAAAATGCTATTTATATTTCAGAAAGGAAAGCAATGTTTTTGGTATTCTATCACCAATAATGCATTTCATGTAGCAATGAATATATACACTCACAGGCCACTTTATTAGGTACACCTGTTCAATTGCTTGGTAACACAAATTGCTAATCAGCCAATCCCATGGCAGCAACTCAATGCATTTAGGCATGTAAATGTGTTGAAGACGATTTGCTGAAGTTCAAACTGAGTATCAGAATGGGAAAGAAAGGGGATTTAAGTGACTTTGAACTTGACATGTTTATTGGTGATAGACAGGCTGGTCTGAGTATTTCAAAATCTGCTGATCTATTGGTCTACTGATCTATTGATCTACCTTTTTGATGTCAGAGGTCAGAGTTGAAAACCGAGTCTCAGAATGGGAAAGAAAGGGGATTTAAGTGACTTTGAACGTGGTATGGTTGTTGGATCCAGATGAACTGGTCTGAGTATTTCAAAATCTGCTGATTTACGGGAATTTTCACACAAAACCATCTCTAGGGTTTACAGAGAATGATCCGAAAAAGAGAAAATATCCAGTGAGCTGCAGTTGTAGCGACGAGTATACCTTTTTGATGTCAGAGGTCAGAGTTGAAAACCGAGTATCAGAATGGGAAAGAAAGGGGATTTAAGTGACTTTGAAAGTGGTATGGTTGTTGGATCCAGATGGACTGCTCTGAGTATTTCAAAATTTGCTGATTTACGGGGATTTTCACACACAACCATCTCTAAGGTATACAGAGAATGGTCTGAAAAAGAGAAAATATCCAGTGAGCTGCAGTTGTAGTGACGAGTATACCTTTTTGATGTCAGAGGTCAGAGTTTAAAACCGAGTATCAGAATGGGAAAGAAAGGGAATTTAAGTGACTTTGAACTTGGTATGGTTGTTGGATCCAGATGGGCTGGTCTGAGTATTTCAAAATCTGCTGATTTACGGAGATTTTCACACAAAACCATCTCCAGGGTTTACAGAGAATGGTCCGAAAAAGAGAAAATATCCAGTGAGCTGCAGTTGTAGTGACGAGTATACCTTTTTGATGTCAGAGGTCAGAGTTGAAAACCGAGTATCAGAATGGGAAAGAAAGGGAATTTAATAAAGTGGCCAGTGAGTGTAGGTATGGAATGGATGATTAGGACTGATTTATCCTTATACCACCAAATCATTTATATCTTCTCTTTTTTTTAATTATTTGTAACAAATTTTACACAAAAACATTCATTACAGGATGCATTCATGAAGTTCAGTTTACAAGGCATGCTTGACTTTCTAATGAGAAAGCACAGCAAGGGCTAATGCATTGTGGCAACCTCTCCAAACCAACCAACTAAAGTATACTTATTATGTTTGCCCCTTTAAGTTGACCTAATAGATCCCACTCCCTGCATCCTTTTTTCAGCTACTTCCTGTCTACACGCATCAGCTACACCCCCTTTTTAGGGTGGAAAGCAGCAATGGTGGACCATGCCTTCTCAACGTGTGTCAACGTGGCAGCCTGTAGTCTCCACAAAGTGACTATATAAAAGGCTGACAATGAAGAAGAACATTTGGGAGACAGGGACTGAGTGTCAGTGGTGTATTTAGGTTTTGTGCTGCCCTAGGCAACACACAAATCACCCCCCCCCTTCCCCATGGAGAGAGTCTGACACCAAGCAATACCACCACCCCCAGCGAGAGAAATACATTCACCTTCACAGTTCCAAATATACAGACAAGCAGCCCACAGCCTCTCTCGGATGCCACCTGGTCCCCATGCTGCGTGTGTCCCTTCTTCAGGGGGGTGTTTCTGCCCCTATGAAAAATGCCACCCTAGGCAAATGCCTTGTTTGCCTTGTGGTAAATACACCCCTGCTGAGTGTTGTCACCCTTGGGTCTTGGGCTGTGGCTGATTGACCTCAGTTTGATGGTGCCTGCATTTGTTCAGGTCAATAGCCACTTGGCAAAGTCAGCAACATGAAAGCAAGGAACTGGTTTTAGCAGGGGTTCCCCGAGACCTGAAAATTATGTCAAGGGTTCCTCTGGGATGGTTTCTTAACCAGGGATCCATGTAACCCTAGACTTCCTCCAGAGGTTGCTAGGGGTGAAGGGGTAATTGAGCTGTGGCTGATTGACCTTCCACCCCATCGAATGGTGTCTGGATAGTTCCTGGTCCATCACCACTGGGCAGAGTCAGCAGTATGACACCAAGGAATTAGTTTTAGCAGGGAATTTCCTCATACCTAAAATTATTTCAAGGGTTCCTTTAGGGCAGGGTTTCTCCTCCAGGGTTCTGTGGAACAATAGAGCTCCTCCAGAGGATGCTAGGGGTTCCTTGAGCTGCTTGTGTTTTTCAACCAGGGCTCTGTGGAACCCTAGAGCTCTTCCAGAGGTTGCTAGGGGTTCCTTGAGCTGTGACTGATTGACCTTTTATCTGATGGTGCCTCCATTGTTCCAGGTCGATCACCACTTGGCAGTCAGCAACATGACATCAAGGAATTAGTTTTAGCAGGAGTTCCCTGAGACCTGCAAATTTTTTAAGGGTTCCTCTAGGGCAAGGTTTCTCAACCAGGGCTCTGTGGAACCCTAGAACTCCTCCAGAGGTTGCTAGGGGTTCCTTGAGCTGTGACTGATTGACCTTCCATCTGATGTTGCCTGCATTGTTCCAGGTCCATCACTTCTTGACAGTCAGCAACTTGACATCAAGGAATTCGTTTTAGCAGGAGTTTCCTGAGACCTGCAAATTATTTCAAGGGTTTCTCTAGGGCAGAGTTTTTCAACCAGGGCTCTGTGGAACCCTAGAGCTCTTCCAGAGGTTGCTAGGGGTTCCTTGAGCTGTGACTGATTGACGTTTTATCTGATGGTGCCTGTATTGTTCCAGGTCCATCACCACTTGGCAGTCAGCAACATGACATCAAGGACTTAGTTTTAGCAGGGGTTCCCTGAGACCTGCAAATTATTTCAAGTGTTCCTCTAGGGCAAGGATTCTAAAGCAGGGCTCTGTGGAAACCTAGAGCTCCTTCAGAGGTTGCTAGGGGTTCCTTGAGCTGTGACTGATTGACCTTCCATCTGATGGTGCCTGCATTGTTCCAGGTCCATCACCGCTTGGCAGTCAGCAACTTGACATCAAGGAATTAGTTTTAGCAGGAGTTCCCTGAGACCTGCAAATTATTTCAAGGGTTCCTCTAGGGCAAGGTATCTCAACCAGGGCTCTGTGGAACCCTAGAGCTCCTCCAGAGGTTGCTAGGGGTTCCTTGAGCTGTGACTGATTGACCTTTTATCTGATGGTGCCTGCATTGTTCCAGGTCCATCACCACTTGGCAGTCAGCAACATGACATCAAAGACTTAGTTTTAGCAGGGGTTCCCTGAGACCTGCAAATCATTTCAAGGGTTCCTCTAGGGCAAGGATTCTAAACCAGGGCTCTGTGGAACCCTAGAACTCCTCCAGAGGTTGCTAGGGGTTCCTTGAGCTGTGACTGATTGACCTTCCATCTGATGGTGCCTGCATTGTTTCAGGTCCATCACCACTTGACAGTCAGCAACTTGTCATCAAGGAATTAGTTTTAGCAGGAGTTCCCTGAGACCTGCAAATTATTTCAAGAATTCCGCTAGGGCAAGGTTTCTCAACCAGGGCTCTGTGGAACCCTAGAGCTCCTTCAGAGGTTGCTAGGGGTTCCTTGAGCTGTGACTGATTGACCTTCCATCTGATGGTGCCTGCATTGTTCCAGGTCCATCACCACTTGGCAGTCAGCAACTTGACATCAAGGAATTAGTTTTAGCAGGAGTTCCCTGAGACCTGCAAATTATTTCAAGGGTTCCTCTAGGGCAAGGTTTCTCAACCAGGGCTCTGTGGAACCCTAGAGCTCCTCCAGAGGTTGCTAGGGGTTCCTTAAGCTGTGACTGATTGACCTTTTATCTGGTGGTGCCTGCATTGTTCCAGGTCCATCACCACTTGGCAGTCAGCAACATGACATCAAAGACTTAGTTTTAGCAGGGGTTCCCTGAGACCTGAAAATTATTTTAAGGGTTCCTCTAGGGCAAGGATTCTCAACCAGGGCTCTGTGGAACCCTAGAGCTCCTCCAGAGGTTGCTAGGGGTTCCTTGAGCTGTGACTGATTGACCTTTTATGTGATGGTGCCTGCATTGTTCCAGGTCCATCACCACTTGGCAGTCAGCAACATGATATCAAGGACTTAGTTTTAGCAGGGGTTCCCTGAGACCTGCAAATTATTTCAAGGGTTCCTCTAGGGCAAGGATTCTCAACCAGGGCTCTGTGGAACCCTAGAACTCCTCCAGAGGTTGCTAGGGGTTCCTTGAGCTGTGACTGATTGACCTTCCATCTGATGGTGCCTGCATTGTTTCAGGTCCATCACCACTTGACAGTCAGCAACTTGACATCAAGGAATTAGTTTTAGCAGGAGTTCCCTGAGACCTGCAAATTATTTCAAGGGTTCCGCTAGGGCAAGGTTTCTCAACCAGGGCTCTGTGGAACCCTAGAGCTCCTCCAGAGGTTGCTAGGGGTTCCTTGAGCTGTGACTGATTGACCTTCCATCTGATGGTGCCTGCATTGTTCCAGGTCCATCACCACTTTACAGTCAGCAACTTGACATCAAGGAATTAGTTTTAGCAGGAGTTCCCTGAGACCTGAAAATTATTTCAAGGGTTCCTCTAGGGCAAGGTTTCTCAACCAGGGCTCTGTGGAACCCTAGAGCTCCTCCAGAGGTTGCTAGGGGTTCCTTGAGCTGTGACTGATTGACCTTTTATGTGATGGTGCCTGCATTGTTCCAGGTCCATCACCACTTGGCAGTCAGCAACATGATATCAAGGACTTAGTTTTAGCAGGGGTTCCCTGAGACCTGCAAATTATTTCAAGGGTTCCTCTAGGGCAAGGATTCTCAACCAGGGCTCTGTGGAACCCTAGAACTCCTCCAGAGGTTGCTAGGGGTTCCTTGAGCTGTGACTGATTGACCTTCCATCTGATGGTGCCTGCATTGTTTCAGGTCCATCACCACTTGACAGTCAGCAACTTGACATCAAGGAATTCGTTTTAGCAGGAGTTCCCTGAGACCTGCAAATTATTTCAAGGGTTCCGCTAGGGCAAGGTTTCTCAACCAGGGCTCTGTGGAACCCTAGAGCTCCTCCAGAGGTTGCTAGGGGTTCCTTGAGCTGTGACTGATTGACCTTCCATCTGATGGTGCCTGCATTGTTCCAGGTCCATCACCACTTTACAGTCAGCAACTTGACATCAAGGAATTAGTTTTAGCAGGAGTTCCCTGAGACCTGAAAATTATTTCAAGGGTTCCTCTAGGGCAAGGTTTCTCAACCAGGGCTCTGTGGAACCCTAGAGCTCCTCCAGAGGTTGCTAGGGGTTCCTTGAGCTGTGACTGATCGACCTTTTATCTGATGGTGCCTGCATTGTTCCAGGTCCATCACCACTTGACAGTCAGCAACTTGACATCAAGGAATTAGTTTTAGCAGGAGTTCCCTGAGACCTGCAAATTATTTCCAGGGTTCCTCTAAGACAAGGATTCTCAACCAGGGCTCTGTGGAACCCTAGAGCTCCTTCAGAGGTTGCTAGGGGTTCCTTGAGCTGTGACTGATTGACCTTCAATCTGATGGTGCCTGCATTGTTCCAGGTCCATCACCACTTGACAGTCAGCAACTTGACATCAAGGAATTAGTTTTAGCAGGAGTTCCCTGAGACCTGAAAATTATTTCAAGGATTCCTCTAGGGCAAGGTTTCTCAACCAGGGCTCTGTGGAACCCTAGAGCTCCTCCAGAGGTTGCTAGGGGTTCCTTGAGCTGTGACTGATTGACCTTTTATGTGATGGTGCCTGCATTGTTCCAGGTCCATCACCACTTGGCAGTCAGCAACATGATATCAAGGACTTAGTTTTAGCAGGGGTTCCCTGAGACCTGTAAATTATTTCAAGGGTTCCTCTAGGGCAAGGATTCTCAACCAGGGCTCTGTGGAACCCTAGAACTCCTCCAGAGGTTGCTAGGGGTTCCTTGAGCTGTGACTGATTGACCTTCCATCTGATGGTGCCTGCATTGTTTCAGGTCCATCACCACTTGACAGTCAGCAACTTGACATCAAGGAATTAGTTTTAGCAGGAGTTCCCTGAGACCTGCAAATTATTTCAAGGGTTCCGCTAGGGCAAGGTTTCTCAACCAGGGCTCTGTGGAACCCTAGAGCTCCTCCAGAGGTTGCTAGGGGTTCCTTGAGCTGTGACTGATTGACCTTCCATCTGATGGTGCCTGCATTGTTCCAGGTCCATCACCACTTTACAGTCAGCAACTTGACATCAAGGAATTAGTTTTAGCAGGAGTTCCCTGAGACCTGAAAATTATTTCAAGGGTTCCTCTAGGGCAAGGTTTCTCAACCAGGGCTCTGTGGAACCCTAGAGCTCCTCCAGAGGTTGCTAGGGGTTCCTTGAGCTGTGACTGATTGACCTTTTATCTGATGGTGCCTGCATTGTTCCAGGTCCATCACCACTTGACAGTCAGCAACTTGACATCAAGGAATTAGTTTTAGCAGGAGTTCCCTGAGACCTGCAAATTATTTCAAGGGTTCCGCTAGGGCAAGGTTTCTCAACCAGGGCTCTGTGGAACCCTAGAGCTCCTCCAGAGGTTGCTAGGGGTTCCTTGAGCTGTGACTGATTGACCTTCCATCTGATGGTGCCTGCATTGTTCCAGGTCCATCACCACTTTACAGTCAGCAACTTGACATCAAGGAATTAGTTTTAGCAGGAGTTCCCTGAGACCTGAAAATTATTTCAAGGGTTCCTCTAGGGCAAGGTTTCTCAACCAGGGCTCTGTGGAACCCTGGAGCTCCTCCAGAGGTTGCTAGGGGTTCCTTGAGCTGTGACTGATCGACCTTTTATCTGATGGTGCCTGCATTGTTCCAGGTCCATCACCACTTGACAGTCAGCAACTTGACATCAAGGAATTCGTTTTAGCAGGAGTTCCCTGAGACCTGCAAATTATTTCCAGGGTTCCTCTAAGGCAAGGATTCTCAACCAGGGCTCTGTGGAACCCTAGAGCTCCTTCAGAGGTTGCTAGGGGTTCCTTGAGCTGTGACTGATTGACCTTCAATCTGATGGTGCCTGCATTGTTCCAGGTCCATCACCACTTGACAGTCAGCAACTTGACATCAAGGAATTAGTTTTAGCAGGAGTTCCCTGAGACCTGAAAATTATTTCAAGGATTCCTCTAGGGCAAGGTTTCTCAACCAGGGCTCTGTGGAACCCTAGAGCTCCTCCAGAGGTTGCTATGGGTTCCTTGAGCTGTGACTGATTGACCTTCCATCTGATGGTGCCTGCATTGTTCCAGGTCCATCACCACTTGACAGCAACTTGACATCAAGAAATTAGTTTTAGCAGGAGTTCCCTGAGACCTGCAAATTATTTCAAGAATTCCTCTAGGGCAAGGTTTCTCAACCAGGGCTCTCTGGAACCCTAGAACTCCTCCAGAGGTTGCTAGGGGTTCCTTGAGCTGTGACTGATTGACCTTCCATCTGATTATGCCTGCATTGTTCCAGGTCCATCACCACTTGACAGCAACTTGACATCAAGGAATTAGTTTTAGCAGGAGTTCCCTGAGACCTGCAAATTATTTCCAGGGTTCCTCTAGGGCAAGGATTCTCAACCAGAGCTCTGTGGAACCCTAGAGCTCCTTCAGAGGTTGCTAGGGGTTCCTTGAGCTGTGACTGATTGACCTTTTATCTGATGGTGCCTGCATTGTTCCAGGTCCATCACCACTTGGCAGTCAGCAACATGACATCAAGGACTTAGTTTTAGCAGGGGTTCCCTGAGACCTGAAAATTATTTCAAGTGTTCCTCTAGGCCAGAGTTTCTCAACCAGGGCTCTGTGGAAACCTAGAGCTCCTCCAGAGGTTGCTAGGGGTTCCTTGAGCTGTGACTGATGACCTTTTATCTGATGGTGCCTGCATTGTTCCAGGTCCATCACCACTTGGCAGTCAGCAACATGACATCAAAGACTTAGTTTTAGCAGGGGTTCCCTGAGACCTGAAAATTATTTTAAGGGTTCCTCTAGGGCAAGGATTCTCAACCAGGGCTCTGTGGAACCCTAGAGCTCCTCCAGAGGTTGCTAGGGGTTCCTTGAGCTGTGACTGATTGACCTTTTATGTGATGGTGCCTGCATTGTTCCAGGTCCATCACCACTTGGCAGTCAGCAACATGATATCAAGGACTTAGTTTTAGCAGGGGTTCCCTGAGACCTGTAAATTATTTCAAGGGTTCCTCTAGGGCAAGGATTCTCAACCAGGGCTCTGTGGAACCCTAGAACTCCTCCAGAGGTTGCTAGGGGTTCCTTGAGCTGTGACTGATTGACCTTCCATCTGATGGTGCCTGCATTGTTTCAGGTCCATCACCACTTGACAGTCAGCAACTTGACATCAAGGAATTAGTTTTAGCAGGAGTTCCCTGAGACCTGCAAATTATTTCAAGGGTTCCGCTAGGGCAAGGTTTCTCAACCAGGGCTCTGTGGAACCCTAGAGCTCCTCCAGAGGTTGCTAGGGGTTCCTTGAGCTGTGACTGATTGACCTTCCATCTGATGGTGCCTGCATTGTTCCAGGTCCATCACCACTTTACAGTCAGCAACTTGACATCAAGGAATTAGTTTTAGCAGGAGTTCCCTGAGACCTGAAAATTATTTCAAGGGTTCCTCTAGGGCAAGGTTTCTCAACCAGGGCTCTGTGGAACCCTAGAGCTCCTCCAGAGGTTGCTAGGGGTTCCTTGAGCTGTGACTGATCGACCTTTTATCTGATGGTGCCTGCATTGTTCCAGGTCCATCACCACTTGACAGTCAGCAACTTGACATCAAGGAATTAGTTTTAGCAGGAGTTCCCTGAGACCTGCAAATTATTTCCAGGGTTCCTCTAAGGCAAGGATTCTCAACCAGGGCTCTGTGGAACCCTAGAGCTCCTTCAGAGGTTGCTAGGGGTTCCTTGAGCTGTGACTGATTGACCTTCCATCTGATGGTGCCTGCATTGTTCCAGGTCCATCACCACTTGACAGCAACTTGACATCAAGGAATTAGTTTTAGCAGGAGTTCCCTGAGACCTGCAAATTATTTCAAGAATTCCTCTAGGGCAAGGTTTCTCAACCAGGGCTCTCTGGAACCCTAGAACTCCTCCAGAGGTTGCTAGGGGTTCCTTGAGCTGTGACTAATTGACCTTCCATCTGATTATGCCTGCATTGTTCCAGGTCCATCACCACTTGACAGCAACTTGACATCAAGGAATTAGTTTTAGCAGGAGTTCCCTGAGACCTGCAAATTATTTCCAGGGTTCCTCTAGGGCAAGGATTCTCAACCAGGGCTCTGTGGAACCCTAGAGCTCCTTCAGAGGTTGCTAGGGGTTCCTTGAGCTGTGACTGATTGACCTTTTATCTGATGGTGCCTGCATTGTTCCAGGTCCATCACCACTTGGCAGTCAGCAACATGACATCAAGGACTTAGTTTTAGCAGGGGTTCCCTGAGACCTGAAAATTATTTCAAGTGTTCCTCTAGGGCAGAGTTTCTCAACCAGGGCTCTGTGGAAACCTAGAGCTCCTTCAGAGGTTGCTAGGGGTTCCTTGAGCTGTGACTGATTGACCTTCCATCTGATGGTGCCTGCATTGTTCCAGGTCCATCACCACTTGACAGTCAGCAACTTGACATCAAGGAATTCGTTTTAGCAGGAGTTCCCTGAGACCTGCAAATTATTTCAAGGGTTCCTCTAGGGCAATGATTCTCAATCAGGGCTCTGTGGAACCCTAGAGCTCCTCCAGAGGTTGCTAGGGGTTCCTTGAGCTGTGACTGATTGACCTTCCATCTGATGGTGCCTGCATTGTTCCAGGTCCATCACCACTTGACAGTCAGCAACTTGACATCAAGGAATTCGTTTTAGCAGGAGTTCCCTGAGACCTGCAAATTATTTCAAGGGTTCCTCTAGGGCAATGATTCTCAATCAGGGCTCTGTGGAACCCTAGAGCTCCTCCAGAGGTTGCTAGGGGTTCCTTGAGCTGTGACTGATTGACCTTCCATCTGATGGTGCCTGCATTGTTCCAGGTCCATCACCACTTGACAGTCAGCAACTTGACATCAAGGAATTAGTTTTAGCAGGAGTTCCCTGAGACCTGCAAATTATTCCAAGGGTTCCTCTAGGGCAAGGATTCTCAACCAGGGCTCTGTGGAACCCTAGAGCTCCTTCAGAGGTTGCTAGGCGTTCCTTGAGCTGTGACTGATTGACCTTTTATCTGATGGTGCCTGCATTGTTCCAGGTCCATCACCACTTGGCAGTCAGCAACATGACATCAAGGACTTAGTTTTAGCAGGGGTTCCCTGAGACCTGAAAATTATTTCAAGTGTTCCTCTAGGCCAGAGTTTCTCAACCAGGGCTCTGTGGAAACCTAGAGCTCCTCCAGAGGTTGCTAGGGGTTCCTTGAGCTGTGACTGATGACCTTTTATCTGATGGTGCCTGCATTGTTCCAGGTCCATCACCACTTGGCAGTCAGCAACATGACATCAAAGACTTAGTTTTAGCAGGGGTTCCCTGAGACCTGAAAATTATTTTAAGGGTTCCTCTAGGGCAAGGATTCTCAACCAGGGCTCTGTGGAACCCTAGAGCTCCTCCAGAGGTTGCTAGGGGTTCCTTGAGCTGTGACTGATTGACCTTTTATGTGATGGTGCCTGCATTGTTCCAGGTCCATCACCACTTGGCAGTCAGCAACATGATATCAAGGACTTAGTTTTAGCAGGGGTTCCCTGAGACCTGTAAATTATTTCAAGGGTTCCTCTAGGGCAAGGATTCTCAACCAGGGCTCTGTGGAACCCTAGAACTCCTCCAGAGGTTGCTAGGGGTTCCTTGAGCTGTGACTGATTGACCTTCCATCTGATGGTGCCTGCATTGTTTCAGGTCCATCACCACTTGACAGTCAGCAACTTGACATCAAGGAATTAGTTTTAGCAGGAGTTCCCTGAGACCTGCAAATTATTTCAAGGGTTCCGCTAGGGCAAGGTTTCTCAACCAGGGCTCTGTGGAACCCTAGAGCTCCTCCAGAGGTTGCTAGGGGTTCCTTGAGCTGTGACTGATTGACCTTCCATCTGATGGTGCCTGCATTGTTCCAGGTCCATCACCACTTTACAGTCAGCAACTTGACATCAAGGAATTAGTTTTAGCAGGAGTTCCCTGAGACCTGCAAATTATTTCAAGAATTCCTCTAGGGCAAGGTTTCTCAACCAGGGCTCTCTGGAACCCTAGAACTCCTCCAGAGGTTGCTAGGGGTTCCTTGAGCTGTGACTAATTGACCTTCCATCTGATTATGCCTGCATTGTTCCAGGTCCATCACCACTTGACAGCAACTTGACATCAAGGAATTAGTTTTAGCAGGAGTTCCCTGAGACCTGCAAATTATTTCCAGGGTTCCTCTAGGGCAAGGATTCTCAACCAGGGCTCTGTGGAACCCTAGAGCTCCTTCAGAGGTTGCTAGGGGTTCCTTGAGCTGTGACTGATTGACCTTTTATCTGATGGTGCCTGCATTGTTCCAGGTCCATCACCACTTGGCAGTCAGCAACATGACATCAAGGACTTAGTTTTAGCAGGGGTTCCCTGAGACCTGAAAATTATTTCAAGTGTTCCTCTAGGGCAGAGTTTCTCAACCAGGGCTCTGTGGAAACCTAGAGCTCCTTCAGAGGTTGCTAGGGGTTCCTTGAGCTGTGACTGATTGACCTTCCATCTGATGGTGCCTGCATTGTTCCAGGTCCATCACCACTTGACAGTCAGCAACTTGACATCAAGGAATTCGTTTTAGCAGGAGTTCCCTGAGACCTGCAAATTATTTCAAGGGTTCCTCTAGGGCAATGATTCTCAATCAGGGCTCTGTGGAACCCTAGAGCTCCTCCAGAGGTTGCTAGGGGTTCCTTGAGCTGTGACTGATTGACCTTCCATCTGATGGTGCCTGCATTGTTCCAGGTCCATCACCACTTGACAGTCAGCAACTTGACATCAAGGAATTAGTTTTAGCAGGAGTTCCCTGAGACCTGCAAATTATTTCAAGGGTTCCTCTAGGGCAATGATTCTCAATCAGGGCTCTGTGGAACCCTAGAGCTCCTCCAGAGGTTGCTAGGGGTTCCTTGAGCTGTGACTGATTGACCTTCCATCTGATGGTGCCTGCATTGTTCCAGGTCCATCACCACTTGACAGTCAGCAACTTGACATCAAGGAATTAGTTTTAGCAGGAGTTCCCTGAGACCTGCAAATTATTCCAAGGGTTCCTCTAGGGCAAGGATTCTCAACCAGGGCTCTGTGGAACCCTAGAGCTCCTTCAGAGGTTGCTAGGCGTTCCTTGAGCTGTGACTGATTGACCTTTTATCTGATGGTGCCTGCATTGTTCCAGGTCCATCACCACTTGGCAGTCAGCAACATGACATCAAAGACTTAGTTTTAGCAGGGGTTCCCTGAGACCTGAAAATTATTTCAAGGGTTCCTCTAGGGCGGGGTTTCTCAACCAGGGTTCAAAAAAACCCTAAGATGCCTCCAGAGTTTGCTAAAGGTTCACTGAGGAATGAGCAATTTCTATCTCTCAGGTGAATACCACTGACACCAATAATCTTTTAATCTATCTGTAAAGGGATTGTTCCCAATAACCACCAATGTAAGGAACATTCTTCTGACTGACCATCACACTAATGTACCGTGAGCTGTAAATATAAAAAATTATTAGCAAGGGTTCCCTGGAGCCAAAAAGTTAGATCAAAAGTTTCTCCATGTTAAAAAGGTTTAGAGAGGCTGCTCTAAGGTGGAAAGAAAGTTGAGAAAGGCTGGCTTAGATAAAAAAGCTATCAAGATTTCAATTTTACCAGTACTGTTCAGAAGATGACTCCTGCCAATGTTCAGCTTCTGACTTTTCAGGAGGTGGAGCCGACTCAGGGCCGTGGACCAGTGTACACGACTTTATTAGTGATTTTTTTGTCATGCTGTCCAGGAAACATTGAAACTCAAATCAAGTCATTCTGTGTATTGCAGTAGTATCTATTTACCCATGATATCTTGCATCCAGGTTTGGGAAAAAAAAAAACTTTCACAGTACCTCAGGGGTGGGGCTACAAACATTTTGCCAAATATTCTATGCTTTACAATTCCCGACGAATACCTTTTTTTGTAAAAATGTCATCTTTAGACTGCAGTGGGATGAACAGAAGCGAACAAATCCTTTCTGAAACTTCAAGGATATGTATAATTAGACTGCAAAGGTTTTTGGTTTATGGATTTAGGAACTCCTTGCCTGAAATATTAAAGTACACTAGCAGGGGCGGACTAACAACTCATGGGGCCCCAGGCAATAGGGGATCATGGGGCCACTGTGTCCTTGCCCAAACTCAAAACAACCTATGAAAAAGGTACCAGGGGCATCTCATGGGGCCCCCTACTGACCCTGGGCCCTCGGGCAGTGCCTGAGTTTCCAAATGGTCAGTTCGTCCCTGCTCCTGCCAATGTTCAGCTTCTGACTTTTCAGGAGGTGGAGCCGACTCAGGGCTGTGGACCAGTGTACACGACTTTATGAGTGATTTTTTTGGCATGCTGTCCAGGAAACATTGAAACTCAAATCAAGTCATTCTGTTTATTGCAGTTGTACCTTTTTACCCATGATAACTTGCATCCAGGTTTGGGAAAAAAAAACTTTGACAGTACCTCAGAGGTGGGGCTACAAACATTTTGCCAAATAATCTATGCTTTACAATTCCTGACTAATACTTTTTTTTGTAAAAATGTCATCATTAGACGGCAGTGGGATGAACAGAAGCGGACAAATCCTTTCTGAAATTTCAAGGATATGTATAATTAGACTGTAAAGGATTTTGGTTTATGGATTTAGGAACTCCTTGCCTGAAATATTAAAGTACACTAGCAGGGGTGGACTGACAACTCATGGGGCCCCCGGGCAATAGGGGATCACGGGCCCCTGTGTCCTTGCCCAAACTCAAAAAAAACTATGAAAAAGGTACCAGGGGCATCTCATGGGGCCCCCTACTGACCCTGCGCCCTCAGGCAGTGCCCGAGTTTCCAAATGGTCAGTCCGCCCCTGTACACTAGTATTAAACTCTCTTTTTTTAGTTTAACACATTGAACATAATAAAATAAACATTCCCCAGGAAACTGTTTGTTAAAATTTATAACAAAACACTTGAAGTTTGTAACTTTCTGATGTTCCAGTGCTGCTTCCCTGAACTTTCAGTCTTCATATAAAAGACACACAATAATGCAGCGTTCTAATGATGAATATATTATTAAAGGCATTTGTTTTAATGTGAGCAATGTAAGTAACTGAATGTGACTTGTTGTAAGCTAGTTCTGCTGTTCAGAGTGGGGTTGCAGCATAATGAGTCGGCAGCAGGGATACAGTACAACAGGCAAGCTGATAGGAGGAGAGAGCAGAATGACAAAGAGATGATCAGTCTGCTGCTTCTCCATTCACTGTCCAGTCCCAGGCAGAGAATGATCCTCTCCCTTTCTAGACAAGGTTTTGCTGTGTGGCGGAGCTGTATACATCTCAGGACTGGATGGAACTGCGGCAGAGAATGAACAGATCCTCTCCCTTTCTAGACAAGGCTGTGTGGCAGAGCTGTTTAAATCTCAGGACTGGACAGAACTGCAGCAGAGAATGATCAGGTCCTTTGCTTGGTAGGCAAGACTGTGCTTTGTGGTAGAGCTGTATACATCTCAGGACTGGATAGAACTGCGGCAGAGAATGAACAGATCCTCTCCCTTTCTAGACAAGCTTTGCTGTGTGGCAGAGCTGTTTAAATCTCAGGACTGGATGGAACTGCAGCAGAGAATGATCAGATCCTCTCCCTTTCTACACAGGGCTTTACTGTGTGGCAGAGCTGTTTAAATCTCAGGACTGGACGGAACTGCAGCAGATCAGATCCTTTGCTTGGTAGGCAGGACTGTGCTTTGTGGCAGAGCTGTGTAAATCTCAGGACTGGATCAGGGGCGGACTGACCATTTGGAAACTCGGGCACTGCCTGAGGGCCTGGGGTCAGTAGGGGGCCCCATGAGATGCCCCTGGTACCTTTTTCATAGGCTTTTTTGAGTTTGGGCAAGGACACAGGGACCCCATGATCCCCTATTGCCCGGGGGCCCCATGAGTTGTCAGTCCGCCCCTGGACTGGATGGAACTGCAGCAGAGAATGATCAGATCCTCTCCCTTTCTAGACAGGGATTTTCTGTGTGGCAGAGCTGTTTAAATCTCAGGACTGGATGGAACTGAAACAGAAAATGATCAGATCCTCTACCTTTCTAGACAAGGCTTTGCTGTGTGGCCAGGGGTGGACTGACAACTCATGGTGCCCCCGGGCAATAGGGGATCATGGGGCCCCTGTGTCCTTGCCCAAACTCAAAAAAGCCTATGAAAAAGGTACCAGGGGCATCTCATGGGGCCCCCTACTGACCCCGGGCCCTCGGGCAGTGCCTGAGTTCACAAATGGTCAGTCCGCCCCTGTGTGTGGCGGAGCTGTATACATCTCAGGACTGGATGGAACTGCAGCAGAGAATGATCAGATCCTCTACCTTTCTAGACAGGGCTATGCTGTGTGGCAGAGCTGTATAAATCTCAGGACAGGATTGTACTGCAGCAGAGAACAGTCAGGTCCACTCCCTAGCTGTTGTAAATGTTGGGCTTGGATGGAACTGCAGCAGAGAGTTGTCAGATCCCCTCCTTTGCTAAACAAAGCTTTGCTGTTGTAAATGTTAGCAGAGAACGATCAGGTTTGCTAGACAATATCTTTGCTTTGTAGCAGAGCTGTGTAAATCTCAGGACTGGATGGAACTGCAGCAAAGAATAATCAAGAAACAAACCTCTCCCTTACTAGACAGGCTGTGAGTAGCGGAGCTGTACAAATCTCAGAACTGGATGGAACTGCAGCAGAGAACAATCAAGAAACAAACCTCTCCCTTACTAGACAGGCTGTGAGTAGCGGAGCTGTGCAAATCTCAGGACTGGATGGAACTGCAGCAGAGAACAATCAAGAAACAAACCTCTCCCTTACTAGACAGGCTGTGAGCAGCGGAGCTGTGCAAATCTCAGGACTGGATGGAACTGCAGCAGAGAACAATCAAGAAACAAACCTCTCCCTTACTAGACAGGCTGTGAGCAGCGGAGCTGTGCAAATCTCAGAACCGGATGGACAGAAATACAAATCCCTTTGGCAGCTTTCATATATGCACTTCATCTACACATTTAACTGTTTGCCCGGAGTTCAGCTTTGAGCTATATTACGCCCTCAGCCTACGGAAGAGACTAGTTAATGCCCGACCATTAAATGCGCTATCTGGGATGGCAATCCGATGAGCTCGGGAGTTATGGGATGCACCAGGACCTGTCAGCTCCAGTCAATACTATGCACATGAGATCTATTCATTAGGCATTCACTGTAATGAGCGGAGCCCCCGGCCAGCGGTGACATACTGCGGTGACAGGAGGCAGACCACGGCGCGCTGGGTCCTGCGTCTGCACAAAGTCGCTCTGCACTGCAGTATCTCAATCTAACGAGCTGCAATGGCCTCATAAACACAGAAGCCTCCCCGTTATTGCTACAGCAGACATCGTAACCTTTGCGGATCAGCAAATGATTCTTGCCGTGCGGTTATCTGCTCCGCGACCGGCTCACCGGGGCTGATTACAACAATGGAGTCCTTCCTAATCAGACCCGGCTTTGTAATTATCCATCATTCATTGGAGGCTGTGCGGGGACTGCGTGGGTCCCTGACTTCACACTGAACCTGGAAGGTAGACAGTTCATTACAAAGTGTCAGCGCTGGCGGTGACAACACTTATCACCATGATTTCCTGTAATAGTTCGGAATTCTGATAATAGCTGGTTGAGCAAAGTAAAGTTCCCCGCGTTCAGAGGAATGCTTCACATGTATGTTTCCTGTAGGAGAGAAGAACGAGAAAATAACTGGAGCCATTTGTCTGCACGGGGAACAGGCACACGGTATGGTGCAACTCCGGGCGCTAAGGCAGTGCACTCTCCAAACTGCGGCCCTTTGGTGGCCTCTATCCGGCCCTCGGGGTACTATTCCTTCCACTGACACCAACAAGGAGGCGCCATTTCTTCCACTGATACCAATGATGAGGCACAATTCCTCCTACTGATATAAACAATTAGGCACTATTCCTCCAACTAATTCCAAGGATGGGGCACTATTCATCCCACTGACACCAGTGATGGGGCACTATTCCTCCCACTGATACCAATGATGGGGCACTATTCCTCCCACTGATACCAATGACGGGGCACTATTCCTCCCACTGACACCAATGATGGGGCACTATTCCTCCCACTGATACCAATGATGGGGCACTATTCCTCCCACTGACACCAATGATGGGACACTATTCCTCCCACTGACACCAATGACGGGACACTATTCCTCCCGCTGATACCAATGACGGGGCACTATTCCTCCCACTGACACCAATGATGGGACACTATTCCTCCCACTGATACCAATGATGGGACACTATTCCTCCCACTGACACCAATGACGGGACACTATTCCTCCCGCTGATACCAATGACGGGGCACTATTCCTCCCACTGACACCAATGATAGGGCACTATTCCTCTCACTGACATCAATGATGGGGCACTATTCCTCCCACTGACATCAATGATGGGGCACTATTCCTCCCACTGACACCAATGATAGGGCACTATTCCTCTCACTGACATCAATGACGGGGCACTATTCCTCCCACTGACACCAATGACGGGGCACTATTCCTCCCACTGATACCAATGATGGGGCACTATTCCTCCCACTGATACCAATGATAGGACACTATTCCTTCCCCTGACACCAATGACGGGGCACTATTCCTCCCACTGACAGCAATGATGGAGCACTATTCATCCCACTGACACCAGTGATGGGGCACTATTCCTCCCACTGATACCAATGATGGGGCACTATTCCTCCCACTAATACCAATGATGGGACACTATTCCTCCCACTGATACCAATGACGGGGCACTATTCCTCCCACTGACACCAATGATGGGGCACTATTCCTCCCACTGATACCAATGATGGGGCACTATTCCTCCCACTGACACCAATGATGGGACACTATTCCTCCCACTGACACCAATGACGGGACACTATTCCTCCCGCTGATACCAATGACGGGGCACTATTCCTCCCACTGACACCAATGATGGGACACTATTCCTCCCACTGATACCAATGATGGGACCCTATTCCTCCCACTGACACCAATGACGGGACACTATTCCTCCCGCTGATACCAATGACGGGGCACTATTCCTCCCACTGACACCAATGATAGGGCACTATTCCTCTCACTGACATCAATGATGGGGCACTATTCCTCCCACTGACATCAATGATGGGGCACTATTCCTCCCACTGACACCAATGATAGGGCACTATTCCTCTCACTGACATCAATGACGGGGCACTATTCCTCCCACTGACACCAATGACGGGGCACTATTCCTCCCACTGATACCAATGATGGGGCACTATTCCTCCCACTGATACCAATGATAGGACACTATTCCTTCCCCTGACACCAATGACGGGGCACTATTCATCCCACTGACACCAATGATGGGACACTATTCCTCCCACTGATACCAATGATGGGGCGCTATTCCTCCCACTGACACCAATGATGGGGCACTATTCCTCCCACTGATACCAATGATAGGACACTATTCCTTCCCCTGACACCAATGATGGGGCACTATTCCTCCCACTGATACCAATGATGGGGCACTATTCCTCCCACTGATACCAATGATGGGGCACTATTCCTCCCACTGATACCAATGATGGAGCACTATTCATCCCACTGACACCAATGATGGGACACTATTCCTCCCACTGATACCAATGATGGGGCGCTATTCCTCCCACTGACACCAATGATGGGGCACTATTCCTCCCACTGATACCAATGATAGGACACTATTCCTTCCCCTGACACCAATGATGGGGCACTATTCCTCCCACTGATACCAATGATGGGGCACTATTCCTCCCACTGATACCAATGATTGGGCACTATTCCCCCCACTGACACCAATGATGGGACACTATTCCTCCCACTGATACCAATGATTGGGCACTATTCCTCCCACTGACACCAATGATGGGGCACTATTCCTCCCACTGATACCAATGATGGGGCACTATTCCTCCCACTGACAGCAATGATGGGCACTATTCCTCCCACTGACAGCAATGATGGGGCACTATTCCTCCCACTGATATAAACAATTAGGTACTATTCCTCTATTGGGTCTGTGCACCTGCTGTGCCCATTATGAGGGGCTCCCACCATCCCTACTCTGAGTCCCTGGGTCTGTACACCTGCTGTGCCCTTTATACCACTATCCCTGGGTTGAGTCCAAAGTGAGTACACCTTTATGAGGGGTTCCCGCCATCCCTACGCTGAGTTCCTGGGTCTGTACACCTGCTGTGACCATTATGAGGGGCTCCCACCATCCCTGTGCTGAGTTCCTGGGTCTGTACACCTGCTGTCCTTGTTATGAGGGGTTACTGGTCTGTATGAGTGATTGGTGTCCTCTCTGACCAAAGTATCACAGGTTTCGGGGCTCAAGGAGATACCTAAAGGTGCATTCAGGCATCTGCAAGTTCCTGTGATGTCTCATTGGTTTTCAATAGAAAGCAGAAATGTTAGAACCTCAGTCAGGTTTTTATTGCTGGCTGTGTCCCTGCTGGAGACATTCACCCTCACTGTTGGCCCAGATTCCCTGCTGGAGACATTCACCCTCACTGTTGGCCCAGATTCCCTGCTGGAGACATTCACCCCCCTCACTGCTGGCCCAGATTCCCTGCTGGAGACATTCACCCTCACTGCTGGCCCAGATTCCCTGCTGGAGACATTCACCCCCCTCACTGCTGGCCCAGATTCCCTGCTGGAGACATTCACCCTCACTGCTGGCCCAGATTCCCTGCTGGAGACATTCACCCTCACTGCTGGCCCAGATTCCTTGCTGGAGACATTCACCCTCACTGTTGGCCCAGATTCCCTGCTGGAGACATTCACCCTCACTGCTGGCCCAGATTCCCTGCTGGAGACATTCACCCTCACTGTTGGCCCAGATTCCCTGCTGGAGACATTCACCCTCACTGTTGGCCCAGATTCCCTGCTGGAGACATTCACCCCCCTCACTGTTGGCCCAGATTCCCTGCTGGAGACATTCACCCCCCTCACTGTTGGCCCAGATTCCCTGCTGGAGACATTCACCCCCCTCACTGTTGGCCCAGATGCTAACATCTTGTGTCCTGCTTCTTGCCTCCACATGACATTCCCGGCCATAGACCTTTATATCCTGAGGAAAGAATGTCCAGACAAGAATGAGGTTCATTGCACTTTACTGGTGGTCACATCACAAAAGCATACATTCTGGAGTCACTAGACATATACAGTCAATCACGTATAGTGGACGGTCCGCAACAGTCACAAGTGAAAGCATGTGTAGCACTTCAGCAGCCATCTTCCTAGAGTCTCTCCTCTGCCCAGGGTCATCAGTACTCACAGGAGTGTGCTCTCTGTAGTCACCTTCTCGTTCGGTACATCTCTCCCGGGACTCCTCCAGGGAAGCAGCCTCACACAGGGATCTCCAGCCTGGCCTATGAGGCCTTTTGTAATTTGCCCCCCTCCTCTATAAGGGACATCATGACTACAGCCTCCTGCATACAGGTCCACTCCACCCTACCTCCTGCCCTGTCCAGGGCCTTCGTGTTCTGGCTACATCCTCACAGGTGTGGAGTGTTTACCTGCCATGCTCCAGCAGAATGTGTGGCCCTCCCCACCCAGGTTATATGTGGGTGCTGACTCACCCCTGACCTCACCGTGGGAGGGCTTCACGGAAAAGGGGCCTAACACCTGTTGTCACTGTCTGCTGTATCAGACACTATTATGGTGCAGGGCCACCTAGTGACAAAGTAGCTAACTGCACCTACCTACACCCTTTCAGTCCCTCCCACCAGTCATGATCTGCCTGCATTGCATAGAGAATCACCGAGACCCAGTGATGAAATCACAGGGTTGAAAATGAGGTCTGTAAATGCCATTAGCATGTTGATGAGGGGGAGAAACCAGGAAAGGCAAAATATACACAGATACACAGATATACACAGATTTAATATACACAGATTAAACTTCAGCTAGCTCTGGCACAGAGTTTTTTTTCTTTATTGGTTTCTGGACCAGTGTCACTATAGCCTGGATTACATATTCTGCCCTCATTTAAAAGGATGCTGCCCTCATCATAGGAGCTGCCATTGGCTGCTTACAATGTGCAACTAGTATGCAGCCTGTATTGGGACACCTGAAATGTCTATGTTTGTCCCAGGTCACATATTCATTTTCTCAAAATTTTGGCATTGTTGAAATTTTATGGTATTGGAAAAAGGTATTGGAGTTAGTGGGGCAAGTGAAATTAAGGCGTTTTTGATGATTATTTTTAATTTTACTAATTAAAATATAATTAATATAATTTAATATAAGATAAAATAAATTATATTATAATGTGATAAAATATAATATAATATGATAAAATATAATAATGATTATTTTTAATTTTAGAAATTAAAATATAATACAGTATAATATATTATAATAGAATATGATACAATAAACTATAATATAATAGAATATGATATAATAAACTATAATATAATATGATACAATAAAATAAAATATAGTGTAATGTAATATAATTTGATAAAACATAATATAATATATGATATATGATATAATATAATATAATAAAATTATGATTATTTGTAGTTTTAGAAATTTAAATATAATACAATATAATAAATTATAATATATTATGATAAAATAATTTATAATATAATATGATACAATAAAATAAAATATAATATAATATATTGTAATATAATATAACATATAATATAATGTAATTATATAATATAATAAGATAGCATATAATATAATATAATATAATAATGATTATTTTTTAATTTTAGAAATTAAAATATAATACAATATAATATACTATAATATACAAAGCCATTCATAACGCTGCCCCAAACTACCTCACCGAACTGATACCCAAATACCACCCAACCTGTTCCCTTCGCTCCTCACAAGACCTCCTACTTTCTAGCTCCCTGGTCTCCTCCTCCCATGCCCAAATGCAGGACTTCTCCAGGACTTCCCCCATCCTCTGGAACTCACTACCCCAATCCATCAGACTGTCACCTACCCTCCTCTCCTTTAGGCGCACCCTGAAAACCCATCTCTTCAGGGAAGCCTACCCCACACTCACCTAACAGCCGATCTCCTCCACTCCTCCTACCACTCCATCCCCCCACAGCCACTTCCTCCTGTACCACCATCCTCTCCCTCCAAGATTTTAAGCTCGAAAGAGCACGGCGTTTGAACCCCTCATGTATTGTTTTGTTACTGTATTGTCTCATGTACTGTCCCCCACTATATTGTACAGCGCTGAGCAAACCTTTTGGCGCTATATAAATACTGTATAATAATAATAATATAATATAAAATAAATTATATTATAATATGATAAAATATAATATAATATACGGATATAATATAATATGATAACATATAATATAATATAATGATGATTATTTTTAATTTTAGAAATTAAAATATAATACAATATAATATATTATAATAGAATATGATAAAATAAACTATAATATAATATGATACAATAAAATATAGTATAATGTAATGTAATATAATATGATAAAACATAATATAATATGATATAATATAATATAATATAATATAATAAAATATAATGTAATGTAATATAATATCATATAATGTAATATAATATGATAACATATAATATAATATAATAAAATAAAATATAATATCATATAATGATATAATATAATTTGATATAATATAATATAATAAAATTATGATTATTTTTAATTTTAGAAATTAAAATATAATACAATATAATATATTATTATATAATATGATAAAATAAATTATAATATGATACAATAAAATAAAATATAATATAATGTAATATATTATGATAAAACATAATATAATATGATAAAATATAATATAATGTAATATATTTTGATAACATATAATATACTATAATATAATGATATATGATAAAATATAATATAATATAATGATATAATATACTATGATAACATATAATATAATAATGATTATTTTTAATTTTAGAAATTAAAATATAATACTATATAATATAATATGTTATAATATAATATGATATAATATATTATAATATAGTATGATATAATAAATTATAATATAATGTGATAAAACATAATATAATATGATAAAATATAATATAATATGATAAAATATACTATAATGTAATATAATTTAATGTAATATAATATGATAACATATAATATAATATAAAAATCGAAGAGTTGGACTTTAATCCTCAGAACCAGCCTTTATTTCCATTATAGTAACTACTATGGTTTCACTGTGGTAATAACTATGCTGTTCTCTCACATGTAGTATTCTCTATCAATGCCAGCTAACGAATGGCCGCTCTGGAAAATCACAATATTTTTTTCTCTTGCCCCTGTGTTTGTAAATGGGTCTCGCAGTATCGTTTTTCTGCTTTTGCACAGTACGCTCCGCATCATTGGCTTCCTATATTATGCTTAAATAGAATACTGCAGTATCTGTGATGAAGCATCTTTATAATTTTCAAAGGAAATCATTGCTATTTCATTGGCTGCGGGCGATGAAGCATTTTACCGCTATTGTCCGTCCGAGGCCAATTAATTGTGCTGTAGTCGCTCGTGACTTATTAAAATCTTAACTGCAACTAGACATTTCATGGTTATTAGCGCCAAATGACTAGTTTACTGGGATTCTGCTGGAAGTTGCGGTAAGGCCATCCAGTTAAATATGTGCTGGGGTTGCAGTCTGCCTGCAGTAACAAAGAACTGAATTGACGTTCCAGTTATTCGAGTAAAATTATAATCTGCTTACTTATTCGGAAATTGAAGCATGTATTTGAGCTGGTGCTTTAACTGATCGTTTATAGGGAAGCTGATGGATATGGTTGCTTCTGTTATTTGCTATAGCGGGTTCTACTCTTGCAAGTGCTTCAACAAAAGGGTAGCGTACGGCTGAAAAGGGGCAGGGCCTCATGGTATGGGTGTGGCTAGTAATCTGAAAGACATGGAGCACACATGGGCACTTGTTTGAATTGTTGTCACTCTCTCTCTCAATTGTTGTCACTCTTCTTCAACCACTCTCTCTCTCTTATCCTTCCTCTTTGCTTTATTTCTCCCTTTTGTGCTTTTTTCTTTCCTCCTGTCTTTACTGGCAGTGGCCCCAGGTCAATCTTATCTAGCAACGCTATTGTTGCCACCATAACTTTTACTGTATACCAATAACTAAACCATAAAAGAATTGTCTTTGGATGAGATCTGAGTTCAAGATTAGCCATTTTCTCGGAAAGTCTTCATTGGCCCCAAACAGCCATAACTTTAATTTTATATTTGAAATGCCATGGCTGCAAATAAAAGTCAAACTCACAACTGCATAAAAAAAAAAAAAAAAAAAAAAGTAAATGAGCTGTGCGGTGTTCCACAAGAACATTTCACATAGAATGGATATACTGTATAAGAGACAAATCATCAGTTCAGCAAACATTGAAAAATATTTGGCTACCGGATCCTACTTGGTTGATGGCAACAGCAACTTCTAAGAAGACGTAGAAGACCAGGGGCATGTACCCCTGGGTGGTAGGTTCTAGCACTGCCCCGGCTTTTGGACAGATTTATGTATAGTGCCAGGCAAGATTGTAAGCCTGAAAAGGTGTGTAGATATATTACAACAGGATATGGAGGCCACGGGACCATCTCCAAAGCATCTCTGGTTTTGGAAGATGGCCTTATTAAAGATTTTGAAAAAAAAAGGCACTAGACTTGAAGCTTGGCTTTTTCAGATGCAGGTGGTGTTACCCACCTGCATCTGAAGAAAGCCCAGCTTCAAGTCCAGCAGCTTCAAAGCCCAGCTTCAAGTCCAGCAAGACTTGAAGCTTGGCTTTTTCAGATGCAGGTGGTGTTACCCACCTGCATCTGAAGAAAGCCCAGCTTCAAGTCCAGCAGCTTCAAAGCCCAGCTTCAAGTCTAGCTAGACTTAAAGCTTGGCTTTTTCAGATGCAGGTGGTGTTACCCACCTGCATCCGAAGAAAGCCCAGCTTCAAGTTCAGCAGGTTGATTTTTTTTTCAGGCTCTTGACATGGAATTCTTCTCAAATGGATCTCAGCTGCTCAGAGAACACAAAGTGGAGGAACGATCCCACAAGAGTTGGGCATACCCACCATGAGAAGTCTGCATGAGCAGAAGGACCAACCACCACACAATGAATTTAAAAGTCTATATATCCTTTATTCTTGACAGTAAAGTCATAACCAGTAGAAAGTAATTTGCCAACACATTTCAGAGGCCAACATTTCAGGGATCAACAAATTCCCCTTCATCAGGGCTTAGACTTGGTCCAAAATGAATGTGTTATAGGAGGGGGTTAACGAATGGGCACCACTGCCAGGTGACACAGGAGAACTGTGCTATATGTGTCGCCTGCCCCATTACAATAATAATCATTGTGAGTTAACACCAGATGACCAATGTTACATCATTCAGCTTGACCCTAAGGACCAAATCTGTTCTTCAGCCAAGGACAAGGGTCTATTCCTACTTATCCTGGCACCAGACCACAGAGCATTTTGAGATTAACAGTGTAGAACACTAAATACTCTCCACAAATTCTCCATCACAGCATATGTGTCTTGCTCCAACCCATAGGTTTGGAAGGGGAGCATCTGAAGAAAGCCCAGCTTCAAGTTCAGCAGCTTGATTTTTTTTTCAGGCTGTTGACATGGAATTCTTCTCAAATGGATCTCAGCTGCTCAGAGAACACAAAGTGGAGGAATGATCCCACAAGAGTTGGACATACCCACCTTGAGAAGTCTGCATGAGCAGAAGGACCAACCACCACACAATGAATTTAAAAGTCTATATATCCTTTATTCTTGACAGTAAAGTCATAACCAGTAGAAAGTAATTTGCCACCACATTTCAGAGGCCGACATTTCAGGGATCAACAAATTCCCCTTCATCAGGGCTTAGACTTGGTCCAAAATGAATGTGTTATAGGAGGGGGCTAACGAATGGGCACCACTGCCAGGTGACACAGGAAAACCGTGCTATATGTGTCGCCTGCCCCATTACAATAATAATCATTGTGAGTTAACACCAGATGACCAATGTTACATCATTCAGCTTGACCCTAAGGACCAAATCTGTTCTTCAGCCAAGGACAAGGGTCTATTCCTACTTATCGCGGCACCAGACCACAGAGCATTTTGAGATTAACAGTGTAGAACACTAAATACTCTCCACAAATTCTCCAGCACAGCATATGTGTCTTGCTCCAAACCATAGGTTTGGAAGGGGAGCATCCGAAGAAAGCCCAGCTTCAAGTTCAGCAGCTTGATTTTTTGTTCAGGCTGTTGACATGGAATTCTTCTCAAATGGATCTCAGCTGCTCAGAGAACACAAAGTGGAGGAATGATCCCACAAGATTTGGGCATACCCACCTTGAGAAGTCTGCATGAACAGAAGGACCAACCACCACACAATGAATTTAAAAGTCTATATATCCTTTATTCTTGACAGTAAAGTCATAACCAGTAGAAAGTAATTTGCCAACACATTTCAGAGGCCAACATTTCAGGGATCAACAAATTCCCCTTCATCAGGGCTTAAACTTGGTCCAAAATGAATGTGTTATAGGAGGGGGTTAACGAATGGGCGCCACTGTCAGGTGACACAGGAGAACTGTGCTATATGTGTCGCCGGCCCCATTACAATAATAATCATTGTGAGTTAACACCAGATGACCAATGTTACATCATTCAGCTTGACCCTCAGGACCAAATCTGTTCTTCAACCAAGGACAAGGGTCTATTTCTACTTATCTCGGCACCAGACCCCAGAGCATTTTGAGATTAACAGTGTAGAACACTAAATACTCTCCACAAATTCTCCAGCACAGCATATGTGTCTTGCTCCAACCCATAGGTTTGGAAGGAGAACACCACACACATGCATGGTCTCACTTAAGCTGTGGTCCAGGCCCTGTCCCTAAGAAAGTTATGTACCACAGCAGCCTAGGATAGGGACATACTGCGAAGAAGGGTATGTTTAGAAAGACACCAAACCACCGTTAGGACTGGAACCTCCACCACCTTCTACCGCTATCCCCATTTCAATCTGGTTGCTCTTCCTTCTGTAAATTGATGTTACACAAGCAACTAAAACATTCTTTTCACTTACACTTTGTTCCACTCATGTGACACTCAAGCTTATCTTCCTTAATTGACCAGGCCAGACTATGTAGAATGAACAGAATGAACCAACATATTTACTGAATGCACTTCAGGATGCTGGTACAGGGATGTTACATTGTTCCACATGCGAGATGTCCTTCACACAGCTATTTCCATTACAACAGACATTAAATCATTCAATTTCTCTATAGCTTAATGTAACAGTCCCATGCAAGGTAGCTTTGTCTGCCACAATGGTGTGGCTATATAATGGTGTGGACGTACAATGGTGCAGATATACAATGATGCATGTACCTTTAGCTCAAGCACTTCCCACAAACAAAACTGTCTCTTATCACTTCCTGATACCAGGACCTATTACAGATTGACTCCCTTCTCTATGAATGATCACATTTTAGAATATGTGATCTCCCCTGCTTTCCAAAAAGGACCACAAAGCCTTATAACCTGGGGAACACTCCCCTGTATACCTGTTATAGGATTATTGGTGATCTGAGTGCGAGGTATGACAAAGATGCAGCCGGCAGTATCTGTACCAAGAGGATAACAGAAAACACATGTTGCTCACTTGCTCATTCCAAGTTTAATGTGAGCTTGTTGGTTGTTAGTCCCCTGAAGTCACACTATAAATCATTAGCGCTCTCTCTAGCTGCAGCCTAGTAATAGCATTAGTGAGAGGTTTATTCATTTACTTACTACATGCCCTCACAACCGGAAGTGGCCTTAACGCCATACCTCTGCACATAGTTAACTCCGGGCATGAATAAATACATAAACACAGTACCTTCAGAGGCACCTGCCAAGAGAGAGATCTTTCAAAAAGGAGTGGTGGAGTGGAGGCAAAAAAGACGCATGCGCCTATTGAAGCAACCCTGTTGTAAAAAAAATTGTTACAATAACTGCTACCTGTAACAGAAGCTGGTAAATGCTCACCTTTCATGGTGCTACCGACTAAAGCTGGCCATACATTATACAATTTTCCTGTACAATTCTCCTTTACATTTACCAGAACCACATATTATGAGGGTCAGACATAAACACTCTCATTTTGTATGCAATCAAGCATGCACTCTATAGATGAAGTTAAATCTAAAGGAAATTGAATAAATAAATTGTATGGCCAGCCAAACACTGCTCAGACCACTAGATTTGAAGTCAGAAAAAAAAAAACAGTTCCGGAAGTATCAGTCTCCTGGTCCTCTGCAGGTCCGAGGACTGCTCTTAGAAACCACGGGGCCCCATACAGCCAACCTGACAGGGCCTCCCCCCCCCCCAAAAAAGTACAGTTTACTATGCTTCATTTATGAATGAACACAGTGAATTATAAGTACCAATCATTCATTGTGTTCATTCAGGAAAGAAAAGGGCTGGTAAATGTGACATATTTACTGGACCCTTCCCCTACTCTCCATCTTGAAGGATCTTATTGTGTGCTTGTAGCTGCCGGTGCAAAGAGGAGGAGAAAAGTCAGCAGCACTGTGGGGGTGGGAGCACGCAGGGGGCACCTGGGCAGCAGGGGGAAACAAATGGTGCACAGGGAGAGTGATAGGTGACGGGGATGCTATTACTGAAACCGTTCTCCTGCATGGCTGGGAAAAACAAATGGTGCACAGGGAGAGTGCTGGGTGAGGCGGAGCAGGCAATTTCTGGAACCATTCACCTGCATGGCTCGGGAAAACAAATGGTGCACAGGGAAAGTGATGGGTGTGTCGGGGGGGGGGGGCAATTACTGGAACCGTTCCCTTGCATGGCACAGGGAAAAAAATGGTGCACAGGGAGAGTGATGGGTGTGGCGGGGGGGGGCAAGTACTGGAACCGTTCCCTTGCATGGCTCGGGGAAACAAATGGTGCACAGGGAGAGTGATGGGTGTGGCGGGGGGCAATTACTGGAACTGTTCCCTTGCATGGCTCGGGGAAATAAATGGAGCACAGGGAGAGTGATGGGTGTGGCGGGGGGGGGGCAATTATTGGAACCGTTCCCTTGCATGGCTCTCTCTGCAACAGCTGAAAGCCAGCAGGGGGGGGGGGGAGAAGAAGAAGCCAGCTTTTAGCTGCTGTAGGGAGAGCCATACAGGGGATCGGTTCCAGTAATTGCCCCCCTGCCATGCTGATCGCCCTCCCTGCCCACATCCGATTCACCCAGCTGCCTGGGCTTCCCCTGGTGGCCTGGGCGTATAGGAGGACTGGTGGGATGGGGCGTACAGGAGGACTGGTGGTACCCCCTTATCCACGGCCCTGGCAGATCCCATTGGATTCTCCTTCTGAACTCACTGCATGAGAGAGTGATGGCGAGAGTTCAGAAGGAGGTACCAATGAGAACTTCAGAGGACCAAGAAAGACGACCCTCCTGGAAGTGTCAGTTTCCCAGCGGGCATCAGGAAAGTATTTATTGCCTTCTTCCTCTGATAACAGCTGTTTTAGCAAAACATTTCTCACTACAGAGTCACTTTCATTCATTAGTCGAGTAGCACCTTTGAAAAAAGCAAATGTCAATTTCCGTTTCAAAATTGTTGATCAGAAAGAAGGCAAAATAAGACCTAAAGAAGACGGCTCTGATTTATCTTACTAGCAGGAAACAATTTTGTGTTCACCGTCAATAGCTGTTGTATTAATTCCCGGGATCAATCACTCTACTGATGAATCCAGCTACTTAGAATCGGAAAAAGCACCTTTTCTATTAAGAAAATAGGAGAAATTCGATGTACATGTACATTTATTTATTCTGTAAACCAAAACACCTGCCTTGGCTGAGATATACAAGGTGTCCAAGGAAGGACCATTTTCTATGCACGATATCAATTGGTTTCTCTTCTTATGGAAGTCAAGATATACACATTAGAACACCTTGACTTTTGGGTTCCTGGGGTAAAAAGAGGCTGCCGAGGGTGTCTCCATTTTATTTTTGCTGTCCAACTCAAGTACAAAGTTTTTTTGTTTTTTTTTGTTTTGTTTTAGACAGGGCTTTTTTAGTGGAAATGAGGGGGGGACGCAGTTCTGGCACCTCCAACACTGGATGTATCTAATGGCAAGAGGTGGTGGGAAGTGCTGGAGGATCTATTATTATTGGGGAGGATCTATTGTCACAAAAGGTTATTGTTGCTGAGGAGGTTTATTGTTACTGGTGGGGGATCTGTTTTGGCTAGGGGGGTTTTATGTTGCTGGGAGGTATCTATTGTTGAGAGATGGGGTATATTGTTGTTGGCTGCTGCAGGGGCTATTGATGCTGGCAGCTGCAAAATTGTTGCTGGTGGGGGTCTATTGTTGCTGGGGTGGACCTATTGTTACTGGTGGAAGGGGGGGAGGGGGTATTTTGCCGCAGGGGGTCTATTGTTGCTGGGAAGATCTGTTGTTGCTGGGAAGATCTGTTGTTGCTGGGGGTCTATTGTTTTTCTTTTTTTATCTGCGGCTATACTGCTTTTCTTCGTATCATTAACAAATTCCATGCAAGTTACTTAGCACCACAAAATGATACTTGGTTCTGAATTCTTTATAAAAGGGGAAGTACTAGGAGGTGGGTATGGGGCAGAGACAAAGGGTGACTCGAAAGAGGGGAGATCCTACACCCAGTGGCGTCCCGAGTCAGGTGCGTGGGGTGCGCGCTGCACCAGGTGACACCTACCGCACGGGGTGACAGATGACCGGCTCCACGAAAAGGTAAGTTGTAAAGCAAGCCGACGATCCCCGCAGGAAGGATCCAATCCATCCTGTGGGGATGGTTGGCTTTCTTTACAACTTACCTTTTCGTGGAGCGGGTCCGGTGTCAGCCCATATAGGTTGCATGCCAACATTCCCCGCAGGATGGTTTGGATCTTCGGATTGGGGAGCATAATGGATCGGAGTCCAATCCATTCTGCTCAATTCACAGATCCGATCCATTCTGCGGGGATCGTCGGAGGGGGTGTCACCAAGTGTTATCTCACCGGGTGTCACCAACCCTAGGGACGCCCCTGCCTACACCTATTTTGTGAAAAAAAGCCCAGATTTTAGATTTGAAAAGACTTCTGTACAGTTTTTATTACTGTTTTTGACCCTGTTATCGAGGTTTCAACGTAATCTGATGTGATAGCTGGAAAAGAAAATAACCCTTTCAATAATAAAAAAGAGACTTCAAGCTGCAGTTGTCTTACTGTTGCAAAGATGTACTGGCACCAACTAAGATTGGTGATGATTAGTATTGGGCGAATCTTCTGGTGTCCGATTCCCCCACATGTTGTGTGGCAAACACGTTCAAAAATCCACAAAGTGTGAACTTTAATGCCAACCCCATTGAAGTCAATAGGAGGTGAATTTTTAAAATCAGTTCTCTCTATTTTAAATGTTAATAGGCAAGGGATTGTGAAACAAAGGACACTGGGAGCTGGGCAGTGCCATGCCATGGGGGACATGGCTGGATCTAGCCTGTCTGATCTGAGGGTGCAGTAAACAAAAGTCGGGGGGGCATAAGGTCAGCATCTTTTTGTCCTCTCCTCTCCATCTCTATGTTGCTGCAACGAAAAGCACATGTATTGGGCCAGCAATTCTCAACATTTTTTATGGCACCCAAAATTCTGAGAGACCCCAGTCTTGAACTTAATTTTTTGAGCTGATATCTGCACTAGATGATGATGTCACCCACTCCTTGCCCCTCTTTAGATTGGATTCCATTCAACACTTCAGAGTCAGCCCCCGTTACTTCACAGTCCCCACATTACATCATTTCCTTCAAACCAGAGTCATCCCCATCCCATCATAGTCCTCCTTCCTATTGGAGTCCACCCCCATCACAGCAGATTATCCCTCCCATCACAACAGAGCCCACTCCTTTGACAAAAAAGTGCCCCCATCCTCTCATCACAACAGTCCCCCCTTTCACAAATGGCAACAAATGATGCAGTGCAGTGGATAGGGGCAGGGCACTGTGCAACCATGCATACTTGGCACAGATGAGGCTACATGCTGCCCCCCAGCCCCTCTACTTCTTGATACCAATGCCACTGGTCATGGGGGGCGCCACTGAAATCTGGGGTGGGAGGGCAAATTCAAACCCAGCACCACCCTAGATTCGGCACTAATGAAGGACAATGCAAAAAATGTTTAAAAACAGCATTCAGCATTTATTAAGGCTTAAGTGAAACATATAAAATGTACAATTCATTTGTATTCTATTCTAATAATGTCTGACCGATGCCAAACCGATCAATAGACGATGTTCCTTTAAATAACATGCTTTGGGAATTCCTTAAGCCTGCCTGTGAAGTAAGACATACTAAAGCCAAAGTGACATTTAGAAAGAAAAAAAAAAAGCCATTTGCTGCTAAATGACATTTCCCCGACAGCTTTGGTTTGTATGTGAACAAAGTAATTTTCAAGATGAATAGACAAGGGATTGCCAAGCAAAGAGCATAAGGATCAGGGCACTGCCCTAGGGGCCAATAATAATAATACACAATTCTTTAAATGAACATGCTAATGGGGTTACCTTAAACATATACACTACTGTAGGTGGCACACCTGTATGATCTACTAAAGCAAAAGCTCAATGACATTTCTATCTAGCGCAGCGCTTCTTCAGTGTTATCTATAATACTGCCACCTCCCCTTCACTCCCTCTCTCTGTTGGGGTCCCTCACGGCTCTGTCCTCGGACCCCTCCTCTTCTCCATCTACACCTTCTCCCTTGGCCAAATGATAAACTCCCACGGCTTCAACTATCACCTCTATGCCGACGACAAGCAAATCTATCTCTCTACCCCTCACCTCACCCCCTCAGTCTCCAATCGCATCACCAGCCTACTAAGTGACATATCGGACTGGATGTCACTCCACTTCCTCAAACTCAATCTTTCCAAAACTGAGCTCCTAGTATTCCCCCCAGTCCGTGCCCCCCCCCCCCCCGGCTTCACCATCAAGATCAACAACACTATCATCAGTCCCACCCCTCACGCCAGGGTACAAGGTGTAATCCTAGACTCCAATCTGTCCTTTCAGCCCCAGATCCAATCACTGACAAACTTGTAGACTTCACCTCTGCAACATCTCCAAGATACGCCCGTTCCTAACCTCGGAAACCACGAAGCAACTCATTCACTCCCTTATTATATCATGACTTGACTACTATAACTCCCTCCTCTTTGGCCGACCTCATCGTAGGCTATCCCCATTCCAGTCCATCATGAATGCTGCTGCCAGACTCATTCACCTTACTAACCGCTCTGTATCTGCCACCCCCCTCTGCCAATCCCTCCACTGGCTTCTAATTGCCCAACGGATAAAATTCAAAACACTAACACTGACGTATAAAGCCGTTCATAACACTGCCCCTAACTACATCACCGACCTTGTCTCTAAATACCACCCAAACCGTACTCTCCGCTCCCTGCAAGACCTCCTACTCTCTAGCTCCCTTGTCTCCTCCTCCCATGCCGTCTCCAGGATTTCTCAAGGGCTTCACTCATCCTCTGGAACTCCCTACCCAATCTATCAGGCTATTGCCTACTCTGCTCACTTTTAGGTGCAGTCTGAAAACCCATCTCTTCAGGGAAGCCTACCCCGCCCCCAGCTAATACTGGAATCCTCTACTCTTCCAACCACTCCATCCCCCACAGCTAATTACCTCTTGTACCATTATCCCCTCCCTCCTAGATTGTAAGCTCCAAGGAGCAGGGCCCTCTAATCCCTCTTGTATTGAACTGTATGGTTACTGTACTGTCTCCCTCCATAATGTAAAGCGCTGAGCAAACTGTCGGCGAGATATAAGACCTGTATAATAATAGTAATAATTTAATTGCAAAATGTTGCTGTGAATTCTGCATGGCAGCAAAATTGAACCTCATTCTACTGATGATGATGAATTTGACAGTCTGGTGAAGGGGGTATGGGGACACACTGGGTAATCCAAATGGGGTCTGTAATCCTAAAGAGGTAGAGAATCTACCCAAATGAAAAAAATAGATTTAATATGGCTTCTGAATTGCACCACACTGCACTCTATACTGGGTGGACTGCATCTCCACCTACTTGCACAATGTTGCATTATATGAGTACTTTACATTATATTTTTCTGTTTTTTTTTTCAGATGCCCATTACATAACTTGTAGAATACAAGAGTGTGCAGAGACCACTAGGAGCGGACCGTTCTCTCGTTATATTGACACCAATTCATTGGTGGTACAGGACGAATATGTCTTTATTCAGGTAAGAAACCAATCAGAGTAGAAAGACAACACATTCCTTGCTGATTTCAGCCAATTGTGGTGTTTAATGCTTAACAGGAGTTGTAACTTTGTCAGGTTTCCACTTCAGGATTGTTGATGGTATACATACAATTTGGAGGACCAGATGCAGGTCCAGGAGGACCTGGAGTAGATCTAAACCCAGTAACTAAAACCTCATATATGAGCTATAAAAAAACCTTTGACTTTTTATAACAAAAGAAACAAAATGTTTCTTGCAATAGAAGATATACTATGCTTTTTGGTTCCACTGCCGGTTCCTGGAACTTTTTCTGTTATGAAGGTCTGTGGCCACCCAGATAATCTTAATATCTGATAACTGTCAATGTTTTGCAAGCCTGGTGTCCTAATTGTATGCTGTGGTTGCATCCACTGGATAAGAGGTCACTATCGGATAAAGTAGGCTTTCTTAACCTTTTCACTCCTAAACCCCATGAGGAACCCATAAATGTTCAGGTCTGGGAGAAACCTTTACTAAAACCAATTTATCAGGGTTCAATAGGAAAAATACCCCTTACATTGGTGGTCAGTAGTGAGAATCCAACCCTTACAGAGGTGATCAGAATGCCACCCTTCCAGACGTTCAAAAGATATCTGGTGTTACGGTTCTGGCTTTGCCAAGTGGTGTTGGCCTCAGAACTATGCAGGCACCATTAAATTGAAGTAATATTGTAAATGGTGCAGCACTAACTAATACAAATAACTAAACATATAATATATAATAAAATAATAAAGTGCTATAAATGTGATAACACAAAAAAAGTGAACAACACTGGTGTAAGGGTCACCTTGATGACCTAAATTGGTGATAAACACAGAATATCCAATAAATAAACTCGTGTTAAGTGCCCTTATTCGTACTCAAAAAAACCCAAAAAAAAACCTATAATCCAAACACTTATAAGTCCATAAATCAAAAATATTTAGTGTTCTCAAAACCATGCAATATGTGATATCTTTGTGCAAGTGCTAGCACACTTTAAATCCACTCCAGCTGCAGTGCCTCCTCAACCCCTATACTTGACCCCAAAGGGCCAAACAAGCATTCAGGATCACTCTAGATCCTTTACATCAGCGGCTGATCACTCTCCAGAAAGCCAAGGATAAACGATCTCCTGTTCCTCCTCCAATACTTCCTTCTCTGCCCTTAATCAGGTGCTCTGTGGGATGTATTACTCACAATACCAGTGAGTAATAAAAAAGATCCTCCATAGTGTAGTATTTAATGCAGTCTTTTTATTAAAAATGAAAGAAGTACACTCACATGAACATGCAGTCCCTTCCTCCTGCTGTGTGTGGGTATGCTGCATCCATGTGGTATTTCCTGGGTGTACTAGGTGTGCTAAGATGGCGCCCTCCACTGGAAGTGCGTCACTCGTACCGGAAGCTGCGTGTCGGCGTACCTACGTGTTACTTCACATGGTCTCATGACTTCCTCGGGGGGGGGGGGAAATTGGAAGCCAGTCATCTCTAGGAACCCCTAGGAACCTCTGGAAGAACCCTAAGGTTTCCAAGGAACACTGTTTGAGAATGGCTGGAATAGGGTATTGATGGGGAGTTGACACACTGAACCACAGCACATGGTGATGGACAAAGGCATTCAATACTCCCAGAAGTGTTGGATATGAAGATTCCTCAAATGGCTATAGCACTTCAAGAGTGAGAAAATCCCAGGAATGGGTAGATGAGTATAACACTGATTTCGAAGCACATTTATGAGAAGCTACATACAGTATATATGTGATGGCTAGGACGTTTTGGATTACAGTTGTACCACAAGAGCAAGGAAGAGGATTGACTTTTGGTCATTATGAACTTTATTGCACCATAGTGCTTTGTCACTAATTCTTGGATGTATTCATTTTTTACAATTATTTTTTGTGGTTATATTAACTTTCCATGGTGGCATGTACGGGTATTAGGTTTTTGTAGTAACTCTAAGGTGCTGACACTGAATTTTGCTTTAGTAAGTGGACTTAGTGGAGTGTCCACTTTGAGGTTATTGATTTATTTATCGTTGGGTCATTATTGCAATTTACTAAATTGGGTGACATAAATTTAAGTTTTTGGTACACATGCTGGGATTGAGCACTTTAATTCCTTTTACTTTATTTTTTTATCCTGTGCTGGCAGTTCTTTGTATTTCATGGTTTTAATATAGGGCAAGAATCCCTTAGGGATATTTATTGACTACTTCCTACTACTGAATGAGAACTGACTTTCAATTAGACTTAGGTGTTGTCACTCTGCGTCCCTGGTGGACACTACAAGTGGCCATGATGGTCCACTGTCACTATCAGGAAGCTAGCCAAGAGCAAGGATGTGCAGTCAACGGTGGCACACATGCATGTAGAGAAGAAGAGGTTGAAAGAGGCAGAAGAAGATCAGCAGTATTGAGGTGTAACAAAAGATGTACAAAAGATGAATTTTATGAATAAATACACAATGACAATTGTTTATGATACAAAGTGTTTTAGCAAAATAAATAATGCCCATATAAAATTTAGATGTAATTAGCCTTCTTCTTCTTCCTAAACACTGTAACAGCTTGCTGATCCTAATCTTAGCTGTAAAAATCTATTTTTTGTCTCTTTTTACCATCCATTAGTCCTCATTCACGTTCACTTCTCTTCTCAGCTTTTTTGTCAGTTTTGTTTTCCTTTTTTTTCCTTTTGACTTTTTTATGCTTCTCTCTCTTTTTTTTTTTGTTGAATGTTGTATTGAGAATACATATGATTAAAAATAGCTTTATTTATTTTGCAAATCAATTTTTCATGCAGCGTACCATGCACATCCGTTTAGTGCTCTAATAAATTTGTAAAGCAGAAAAATGTTTGTGCTTTGTATCTATGGTACTTACTAAAATCGCATTTGATTTTCACTTTTTTTCCGTTTATTGACTTTAAAATACAATAAAAATATTTATTGGAATGCAAACTACCAATAAAAATGGAAAATAAAATATCTACAGTGGGGCAAAAAAGTATTTAGTCAGCCACCAATTGTGCAAGTTCTCCCACTTAAAAAGATGAGAGAGGCCTGTAATTGGCATCATAGGTAGACCTCAACTATGAGAGACAAAATGAGAAAACAAATCCAGACAATCACATTGGCTGATTTGGAAAGAATGTATTTGCAAATTATTTTGGAAAAAAAGTATTTGGTCAATATCAAAAGTTCATCTCAATACTTTGTTGTATATCCTTTGTTGGCAATGACAGAGGTCAGACGTTTCCTGTAAGTCTTCACAAGGTTGGCACACACTGTTGCTGGTATGTTGGCCCATTCCTCCATGCAGATCTCCTCTAGAGCAGTGATGTTTTGGGGCTGTCTCTGGGCAACACGGACTTTCAAGTCCCTCCAAAGGTTTTCTATGGGGTTGAGATGTGGAGACTGGCTAGGCCACTCCAGGACCTTGAAATGCTTCTTATGAAGCCACTCCTTCGTTGGCCGGGCGGTATGTTTGGGATCATTGTCATGTTGGAAGACCCAGCCACGTTTCATCTTCAATGCCCTTGCTGATGGAAGGAGGTTTGCACTCAAAATCTCACGATACATGGCCCCATTCATTCTGTCCTGTACATGGATCAGTCGTCCTGGTCCCTTTGCGGAGAAACAGCCCCAAAGCATGATGTTGCCACCCCCATGCTTCACAGTAGGCATGGTGTTCTTTGCATGCAACTCAGCATTCTCTCTCCTCCAAACACGACGAGTTGTGTTTCTACCAAACAGTTCTATTTTGGTTTCATCTGACCATATGACATTCTCCCAATCCTCTTCTGGATCATCCAAATGCTAGCAAACTGTACACACAATCACCGTCCACAGTACTAGGTACACCTGTTCATTTGCTTGGTAACACAAATTGCTAATCAGCCAATTACATGGCAGCAAGTCAATGCATTTAAGCATCTAGACATGGTGAAGATAACTTTCTGAAACTCTAACTGAGCATCAATGGGGAAGAAAGGGGATTTAAGTGACCTTGAAGGTGGCATGGTTGTTAGTGCCAGACAGACTGGTCTGAGTATTTTATAAAATGCTGATCGGCTGGGATTTGCACACACAAATGGTCAGAAAAAACAAAAAAATATCCAGTGAGTGGCAGTTGAGTGGACAAAAATGAATTGTTGATGTCAGAGGTCAGAGGAGAATGGGCAGACTGGTTGCTGCAACATTCAGATGATAGAGTCAGAATTTCATGTAAACAACATGAAAGCATGGATCTATCCTGCCTTGTATCAGTGGTTCAGGCTGGTGGTGGTGGTGTAATGGTATGGGGGAGATTTTATTGGCAATAGCAAGGTGTACCTATTATAGTGGCCAGTGACTGTATATACAGATGCATCTCAATAAATTAGAATATCATCAAAAAGTTAATTTCAACCATTTTTTTCTTTTTATTTTGATGATTATGGCTTACAACTAGTAAAAACCCAAAATTTAGTAACTAAAAAAATTAGCATATTACTTAAGACCAATAAAAAAAAGGATTTTTAATACAGAAATGTTGGCTTACTGAAAAGTATGTCCATGTACAGTATAGTATAGTATCAGGGGCGCACTGACCATTTGAGCACTCGGGCACTGCCTGAGGGCCCGGGGTCAGTAGGGGGCCCCATGAAATGCCCCTTTTACCTTTTTTATAGGCTTTTTTGGGTGTGCTTTGAGTGTGGGCAAGGACACAGGGGCCCCATGATCCCCTATTGCCCGGGGGCCCCATGAGTTGTCAGTCCACCCCTGTATAGTATGCACTCAATACTTGGCCAGAGCTCCTTTTGCATGAATTACTGCATCAATGTGGTGTGGCATGGTGGCAATCAGCCTGTGGCACTGCTGAGGTATTATGGAAGCCCAAGTTGCTTTGATAGCGACCTTCAGCTCTTCTGCATTGTTGGGTTTGGTGTCTCTCATCTTCCTCTTGACAATAGCCCACAGATTCTGTATGAGGTTTAGGTCAAGTGAGTTTTCTGGCCAACCAGGCACAATGTTAACATGATCATTAAACCAGGTATTGGTCCTTTTGACAGTGTGGGCAGGTGCCATGTCCTGCCGGAAAATGAAATCAACATCTCCATAAAGCTGGTCAGCAGAGGGAAGCATGAAGTGTTCTAGAAGTGCTCTAGAATTTCCTGGTAGACGGCTGCACTGACTGTGGACTTGATAAAACACAGTGGACCAACACCAGCAGATGACCAAAATCATCAGTGACTGTGGAAACTTCACACTGGAGCTCATGCAACTTGGATTCTGTGCCTCTCCACTCTTCCTCCAGATTCTGGGACCTTGATTTTACTTTCATCCAAAAAGAGGACTTTGGACCATTGAGCAGCAGTCCAGTCTTTATTCTCCTTTGCCCAGGTAAGATGCCTCTGACCAGGGGCGGACTGACAACTCATGGGGCCTCCGGGCAATTGGGGTTCATGGGGCCCCTGTGTCCTTGCCCAAACTCAAAAAAGCCTATGAAAAAGGTACCAGGGGCATCTCATGGGGCCCCCTAATGACCCCGGGCCCTCGGGCAGTGTCCGAGTTTCCAAATGGTCAGTCCGCCCCTGCCTCTGACGTTGTCTCTGGTTCAGGAGTGGCCTGACACAAGGATAGTGGCAGTTGTAGCCCATGTCCTGGATACGTCTGTGTGTAGTGGCTCTTGAAGCACTGACACCAGTCCTAGTCCACTACTTCTGAATCTCTCTCAAATTATTGAGTGGCCTTTGCTTCACAGTCCTCTCAAGGCTGTGGTTATCCCTGTTGCTTGTGCACCTTTTACTACCACATGTTTCCTTCCACTCAACTTTCCATTAATATGCTTGGATTCAGCACTCTGTGAACAGCCAGATTCTTTAGCAATGACCCTTTGTGATTTAACCTCCTTAGTGGTATTCCCGAGTGTAGCTCGGGGTAAAATTTCTATACCAAGAGCAGTAACCCCGAGCTACACTCGGGCTTACCATGCGGCGTTGGTCAGGGGGTCCCTGCAGCACTTACCTTGTCCTTCGCTCCCGCGATGTGTCCCCTGAAGCGTCCCCGGCCATCTCCTCCAGCCGATGCCGGCATCCGGCTTCTGTGTTCCGGTCCCTGTGACGTCGGGACGTACGGGCGCCGCCGGCGGTGGGAAATTTGAAATTTTTAAAAAATGTCATTTTTGCTGTCATTGCTGTTTCAATGCATTTCACATATATTTTGTCCCTACTGCTTTGTCCGGCGCCCTGCCTGCATTTTGAATGTTCTTTCTGCCTGGAAACTTAGAAAAGTCCATGGCGTCCAAAAAGCGTCCCTTTATGTCAAAAGCGGTTTTAGACCAGCTAGAGAACAGCGATAGTAAATCAGAACCACTTGCAGAATTGAGTGATAATGATTCGTGGGGGAAATTCGTCATCAGACACTGAAAACGATTTTGCGACTTTGCTCAGTGATGTGCGAATTTGCCTCTGTATTTCAAATTTCAGTGTTTTGGGTTTGATTATATTATTGAATTAAATGTATTATTATTATATTATTATTTTTTATGATTATTTATTAAATTATAATTTATGATTTCGTGTTTCAAATGTTATCATACCCGGGATGTTTAACCTCCCTGGTGGTATTCCCGAGTGTAGCTCGGGGTAAAGTTTCAGTACCAAAAGCAGTAACCCCCGAGCTACACTCGGGCTTACCATGCGGCGCTGCTCCGGCATCTGTTCTTCACTTACCTTGCCCTGTGCTCCCGCGATGTCCCCCCTGCAGTGTCCCTGGCAATGTAATCCGGCGGATGCCGGCATCTGTCATCTGGGTTCCGTCCCCTGCAAGCGTCGGGACGTACGGGGGACGGAACGGCGGGAAATTTGAAAATGACCAAAAGTGACATTCACTAAATACACTAAAATCACATAGTATAACATTCCTGTATCAAACCATTTCACATACATTTTGTCCCGAGTGCTTTGTCCGGCGCCCTGCCTGCATTTTGACTGTTCTTTCTGCCTGGAAACTTAGAAAAGTCCATGGCGTCCAAAAAGCGTCCCTTTAGGTCAAAATCGGTTTCAGACCGGCTAGAGAACAGCGATAGTAAATCAGAACCACTTGCAGAATTGAGTGATAATGATTCGTGGGGGAAATTCCTCATCAGACACTGAAAACGATTCTGCGACTTTGCTCAGTAATGTGCAAAATTGGCGCTATATTTCACATTTCAGTGTTTTTGGTTTGATTATATTATTGAATTAAATTTATTATTATATTATTATTATTTTTTATGATTATTTATTAAATTATAATTTATGATTTCGTGTTTCAAATGTTATCATACCCGGGATGTTTACTAGACTCTTGTTCGGACAGATTTCAGTGAGTTATTCCTAAAAATTAAAGCCTACAATAAAAAAACTACATATTTCCATGCAAAAAAATGTACCGCTTTGAGCACAGAAATATGGACATAATCAGACCGCTAGGGAGGTTAATAGACTCTTGTTCGTACAGATTTCAGTGAGTTATTCCTAAAAATTACAGCCTACAATAAAAAACTACATATTTCCATGCAAAAAAATGGTACCGCTTTCAGCACCAAAAATCGGAAAGAATCATACCGCCAAGGAGGTTAACCTCCTTGTGAAGAGTGTCAATGACTGTCTTCTGGACAACTGTCAAGTCAGCAGTCTTCCCTATGATTGTGTAACCTACTGAACCAAACTGAGGGGCCATTTAAAGGGTCAGGAAACCTTTACAGGTGATTTGAGTTAATTAGCTGATTAGAGTGTGACACCATGAGTCTACAATGTTGAACTTTGTCACAATATTCAAATTTTCTGAGATACTGAATGTTGGGTTTGCACTAGCTGTAAGCCATAATCATCAAAATTCAAAGAAAGAAATGCTTGAAATATATCAATCTGTGTGCAATGAATCTATATCATATATGAGTTTCACTTTTTGAATTGCATTACTGAAATAAATTAACTTTTTGATGATATTCTAATTTACTGAGAGGCACCGGTATATGAAAATATAAGAAATATAAAAATATACGAAATAACTGCATTTTTGAGCACATTGGAATTGGTTTCCCACAGGCAAATAGGCTGTTTCAAGGGAAGTAGAACTTTGCAAGGGAATTTCCCTTTGAGCTTAGTGAATGCGGTGAATTTTCACCTTGCAGAAAGTACCCAATCATGTACAAGGAAAATAAAAAAAAAAAGTATTTTTGCTTGCACATGGTTGGATGATGGAAGTCAGCAGGGATTTACCTCATTCACTAAACTCTGGGGAAAATTCCTATGCAGATGGAACTTCCCTTGCAAGAAGGACAGTCTATGTGCTTTTAGTAAATCAACTCCATGAGCTCCTTGAGCCCGGGTTCACATACATGCGGTGCGGTATATTGCATGTGATTTGCACAGGAACCACAAAACTTTCTTGTGAAAATCACATGTGATTTGTGTGCGGTGCAATTGGAGCCGTACATTTTGTGTGGCTCTATTCGCTCCGCACCCACACCAAAAACATGCAGGACTCTTTTTTTGGTCCCCACTAGAATCGGATCGCATGGGTATTCACACCTACGTGATCTGATTCTGCACATTGCACCGCGTTTTGTGGACCGCTTTCGGGGTTTTGCCAGCTTAACATACACACCCGCAGCGGTTCGCACGAACGGGGTGCGATTCTGATGCAGTACGGAATTCACACTGAAAACGCTGCAAATTCTGCACCTCATCAGTGTGAACCCGGGCTTAAAGTTATTGTAAACTCTTACATATACCCAATGAAGTGACTGGTCTCAGGTGATACACAGAGATGGAAAAAAAAAATCCTTCTGTATAAGTTGTACCTGTTTATCTGCAGCTCTCTCCTCTACAGCCTCCTAAAATACACAGATCATAGGCTTTTTTCTCAGCTTCAGAAGAAAGGGGGCAGGCATCGGATGTCACTCATGGCACAGCATAGAGCAGGGTGCTGGGTGTAATCTGAGACCTGAGTGGATAGACAGGACACACCCAACACAGTCTCATAGGGACATCTACAAAGCTGTGGCTGTCAATCACCTTCTGTGTACTGGATGGGGGGGGGGGGGGTGGCAGGATCATCTCCTGGAATTGCTTGGTGTCCTGTTAGACTGTCAGAAGTGACTCATGAAGATGGAAAGAGAGATCTCATAGGAACCACACTTGGTGCTTTGGATTGAGGCTAGTACGCACTATAGAAGGATATGCTCTGTTTATTTTTCATTTCAGAGGTTTACAACTACTTTATTCCATCTAGGGCAGGGGTAGGCAACCTTAAAGAGATGGAGATCTACCTGAACAACACGGGAGAAATAAAAAATCACCACGCACAGTGTTACCCAGTTTCGACTCCTCACGCCTGATTTAAATCTCTAATTGCCGTACTAACATGTCGCAAATGCATGGCAACCATGGGTTTAAATCAGGTGGTGAGGAGGCAACATTGTGTCAAACACACTCGGATCGCTTTTCAGAGGAGCAGCAGTGCCTCCTGTACTTGTGAATGAGTCCTCAGTGGCACCCTTACGGCTCGTTCATACATTTATTTTCATTTTTTTTTTGGGAGGGGGTGATAAAACCCTGCAGTTGAGTCGCAATTTTACCCCTCCTGACCACTAGCGGGGATAAGAGGTAGAGTATAGTTGCTATCATCTGCATGGGACAGGAGCTGGCACAACAGAGGAGACATCGGCTTATGTGGCTCTTGCTTCGTAATACAGCTCTAACCAGGGGTGGACTGACAGCTCATGGGGCCCCCGGGCAATAGGGGATCATGGGGCCCCTGTGTCCTTGTCCAAACTCAAAAAAGTCTATGAAAAAGGTACCAGGGGCATCTCATGGGGCTCCCTACTGACCCCGGGCCCTTGGGCAGTGCCTGAGTTTCCAAATGGTCAGTCCGCCCCTGGGTACAACTTTACAAGTAGTCTCTCTGCATTGCTCTGGGATGGCAGGTCAACAAGCCCAGATTGTGATCTACCAGTCACCTGGCTGAGATCTACTCATTGCAGACCCCTGATCTAGGGTGACCCAGGGGCGTCCCTAGGCAAGTGTGGGGGTTGCGCGCCACACCGAGTGACACCTATTGCACGGGGTGACACCGGACCCGCTCCATGAAAAGGTAAGTTTTAAAGCAAGCCCACGATCCCCACAGGATGGATCGGATCTGTGGATTGAGCATAATGGATCGGAGTCCGATCCATTATCCTCCCCAATCCGCAGATCCGATCCATCTTGCGGGGATCGTCGGCTTGCTTTAAAACGTACCTTTTCGTGGATCTCGTGGAGAGATCAGTTAACCCAGTATAGGTTGCAAGCTGACGATCCTCGTCGGATAGATCGGATCTGCAGATTGAGCATAATGGATCGGAGTCCAATCCATTATGCTCCCCAATCCGCAGATCCGATCCATCCTGCAGGGATCGTCGGCTTGCTTTAAAACTTACCTTTTCGTGGAGCTTGTGGAGAGATCAGTTAACCCCGTATAGGTTGCAAGCCGATGATCCCCGCAGGATGGATGGGATCAGCGGATTGAGCATAATGGATCGGAGTCCGATCCATTATCCTACCGAATCCGCAGATCCCATCCATCCTGCGGGGATACTCAGCTTGCTTTAAAACTTACCTTTTTGTGGATCTCGTGGAGAGATCAGTTAACCCTGTATAGGTTGCAAGCCGATGATCCCCGCAGGATGGATCGGATCTGCGGATTGAGCAGGGGCGGACTGACAACTCATGGGGCCCCCGGGCAATAGGGGATCATGGGGCCCCTGTGTCCTTGCCCAAACTCAAAAAAGCCTATGAAAAAGGTACCGGGGGCATCTCATGGGGCCCCCTACTGACCCTGGGCCCTCGGGCAGTGCCCGAGTTTCCAAATGGTCAGTCCGCCCCTGGGATTGAGAATAATGGATCGGAGTCTGATCCATTATCCTACCAAATCCGCAAATCCCATCCATCCTGCAGGGATACTCAGCTTGCTTTAAAACTTACCTTTTCATGGAGCTCGTGGAGAGATCAGTAAACTCCGTATAGGTTGCAAGCCGACGATCCCCGGAGGCTGGATCGGATCTACAGATTGAGCATAATGAATCGGAGTCCAATCCATTATGCTCCCCAATCCGCAGATCCGATCCATCTTGCGGGGACTGTCGGCTTGCTTTAAAACTTACCTTTTCGTGGAGCTTGTGGAGAGATCAGTTAACCCCATATAGGTTGCAAGCCGATTATCCCGCAGGATGGATCGGATCTGCAGATTGGGGAGGATAATGGATCAGACTCTGATCCATTATGCTCAATCCGCAGATCCGATCCATCCTGCGGGGATCGTCAGAGGGGGTGCCACCAAGTGTTCCGGTACCGGGTGACACCAACCCTAGGGATGCCCCTGGGGTCACCATTAGCTTTGTAAATATAACCTCTAACTTTTATTACCCCATATTAAAAAAAAAAAAAAAGTTCAGTTTACTTTCAGCTGTCTGCAGACCAGGACTACAAAAACGAAAGGATGTGTCCGGACTACCTTCACAATGTTGCAAGCATGTTTTGTCTATTGGCATTTCTTTGGTGTCTTCTGAACCAGGAGCCAAAAAAAGGAGGACTTGGTACGGCCAGGGGCGGACTGACCATTTGGAAACTCGGGCACTGCCCGAGGGCCCGGGGTCAGTAGGGGGCCCCATGAGATGCCCCCGGAACCTTTTTCATAGGATTTTTTGAGTTTGGGCAAGGACACAGGGGCCCCATGATCCCCTATTGCCCGGGGGCCCCATGAGTTGTCAGTCCGCCCCTGGTATGGCGTTACCCTTCCAAACACTGCACACTGCAGACAGCTACATCCAAACAAAGCAATGTTTACAGTGGCTATTGCCTGCAAGGTTATTTTATAAACTGCTGACTGTTTATGAAACAATATAATGTGTTTGAGATCTGCAGCTGTCATTTTAGATGGTAAACAATGTCTATGTGATTTCTTTTTTAGCCATTTGTTACAGTTTTTAAAAGGCTAATAAATATGTATATCTACCTATAAGCCTGTACTTAGGAAATGGGTACCAATGGGATATTCAGGCGCTATGGGATTAAAAACCTTTTTTTTTTCCAAGTATCTGAATGGGTTTGGGTTCCTGCAGTAATGAAAGTTTGCAAATAGCTGATCCATGTCGCCGGCGGGGAAATAGTATTTTATCCCGGCTGTTGTTTGGTCGTTGGTCAGTAATTGCCGGTTGTGTTGAGCCGCAATTGCAGATGTGACACGCACATCTCATGAAGAAATTTCACAGCCGCTTCTGTTTTTCTGCACAATGGCTACAATTTCATGAAACAATACTGTAATCACTGTCAGTGCCGAGAACGGGGGATTGTTTGCTGCCAGCAAAGAAAATAACAGTATTAGCTAAATATTAAAGTTTCATGTTTGTTCTGCACTGGATCTGTGGTATCCATTAAAAAAAAACTGACCACATTATTGACAATGCAGGCTGTCTATATACTAGAGATTGATGACATCGCTGAGAATGCAGCCTATCCATTTACTAGAGAATGATGACATCACTGAGAATGCAGCCTATCCATTTACTAGAGAATGATGACATCACTGAGAATGCAGCCTATCCATTTACTAGAGAATGATGACATCACTGAGAATGCAGCCTATACATTTACTACAGATTGATGACATCACTGAGAATGCAGCCTATCCATTTACTAGAGATTGATGACATCGCTGAGAATGCAGCCTATCCATTTACTACAGATTGATGACATCGCTGAGAATGCAGCCTATCCATTTACTAGAGAATGATGACATCACTGAGAATGCAGCCTATCCATTTACTAGAGACCGATGACATCACTGAGAATGCAGCCTATCCATTTACTAGAGATTGATGACATCGCTGAGAATGCAGCCTATCCATTTACTAGAGATTGATGACATCACTGAGAATGCAGACTATACATTTACTACAGATTGATGACATCACTGAGAATGCAGCCTATCCATTTACTAGAGATTGATGACATAACTGAGAATGCAGCCTATCCATCCACTAGAGACCAATGACATCACTGAGAATGCAGCCTATCCATTTACTAGAGAATGATGACATCACTGAGAATGCAGCCTATCCATTTACTAGAGAATGATGACATCACTGAGAATGCAGCCTATACATTTACTACAGATTGATGACATCACTGAGAATGCAGCCTATCCATTTACTAGAGACCGATGACATCACTGAGAATGCAGCCTATCCATTTACTAGAGAATGATGACATCACTGAGAATGCAGCCTATCCATTTACTAGAGAATGATGACATCACTGAGAATGCAGCCTATACATTTACTACAGATTGATGACATCACTGAGAATGCAGCCTATCCATTTACTAGAGATTGATGACATCGCTGAGAATGCAGCCTATCCATTTACTAGAGATTGATGACATCGCTGAGAATGCAGCCTATCCATTTACTAGAGAATGATGACATCACTGAGAATGCAGCCTATCCATTTACTAGAGACCGATGACATCACTGAGAATGCAGCCTATCCATTTACTAGAGATTGATGACATCGCTGAGAATGCAGCCTATCCATTTACTAGAGATTGATGACATCACTGAGAATGCAGACTATACATTTACTACAGATTGATGACATCACTGAGAATGCAGCCTATCCATTTACTAGAGATTGATGACATAACTGAGAATGCAGCCTATCCATCCACTAGAGACCAATGACATCACTGAGAATGTAGCATATCCATCCACTAGAGACCAATGACATCACTGAGAATGCAGCCTATCCATTCGCTAGAGACTGGTGACATCCCTAAGAATGTAGCCTATCCATTCACTAGAGACCAATGACATCACTGAGAATGTAGCCTATCCATTCACTAGAGACCAATGACATCCCTAAGAATGTAGCCTATCCATTCACTAGAGACCAATGACATCACTGAGAATGCAGCCTATCCATTCACTAGAGACCAATGACATCACTGAGAATGCAGCCTATCCATTCACTAGAGACCAATGACATCACTGAGAATGTAGCCTATCCATTCACTAGAGACCAATGACATAACTGAGAATGCGGCCTATCCATTCGCTAGAGACTTGTGACATCCCTAAGAATGTAGCCTATCCATTCACTAGAGACCAATGACATCACTGAGAATGCAGCCTATCCATTCACTATAGACCAATGACATCACTGAGAATGCAGCCTATCCATTCACTAGAGACCAATGACATCACTGAGAATGTAGCCTATCCATTCACTAGAGACCAATGACATCACTGAGAATGCAGCCTATCCATTCGCTAGAGACTTGTGACATCCCTAAGAATGTAGCCTATCCATTCACTAGAGACTAATGACATCACTGAGAATGCAGCCTATCCATTTGCTAGAGACTGGTGACATCCCTAAGAATGTAGCCTATCCATTCACTAGAGACCAATGACATCACTGAGAATGTAGCCTCTCCATTCACTAGAGACCAATGACATCCCTAAGAATGTAGCCTATCCATCCACTAGAGACCAATGACATCACTAAGAATGTAGCCTATCCATTCACTAGAGACCAGTGACATCACTAAGAATGTAGTCTATCCATCCACTAGAGACCAATGATATCACTAAGAATGTGGCCTATCCATCCACTAGAGACCAATGACATCCCTAAGAATGTAGCCTGTCCATTCACTAGAGCCTGGGGACATCACTAAGAATGTAGTCTATCCATCCACTAGAGACCAATCATATCACTAAGAATGTAGCCTATCCATTCACTAGAGACCAATGACATCACTAAGAATGTAGCCTATCCATTTACTAGAGACCAATGACATCACTAAGAATGTAGCCTATCCATTCACTAGAGACTGGGGACATCACTAAGAATGTAGTCTATCCATCCACTAGAGACCAATCATATCACTAAGAATGCAGCCTATCCATTCACTAGAGACCAATGACATCACTAAGAATGTAGCCTATCCATTTACTAAAGACCAATGACATCACTAAGAATGTAGCCTATCCATTCACTAGAGACCAATTACATCACTAAGAATGTAGCCTATCCATTCACTAGAGACCAATGACATCACTAAGAATATAGCCTATTCATCTACTAGAGACCAGTGCCACCACTAAGAATGTAGCCTATCCATTCACTATAGACCAGTGACATATTAGAGAATGCAGTCTATCCCTTCACTGGAGACCAATGACATAATTGAGAATGAAGTCTATCCATTCACTAGAAACTTTGTGACATCACTGAGAATGCAACCTATCCACTCACTGGAGACCGGTGACATCACTGAGATTGCAGCCTGTCCATTCCTTTTTGCCTGTGACGTGTTCTCGGTGTTGTACATACTATGCATTCACATCATTATCTATTGTACTATTATGCATATTTATTTAGATACATAAATACTATTTCAATACATTGTAACTTTTTCCTAATTCCTAAATAAACTCATCATGAGCCTAATATGGGTGCTGTCATTTCTAGTCTACTAGTGAAAATACTAATTGCTTGGCTACTCTGCTGACTCGTGGGCTTTAGTGCATTATAAGTCAGTTACCTAGTATATACAGATCGGAAAGGCCAAATGTTTTTTTCCACATACTGGTTGCAGGTCTCCAGCAGGGGCGGACTGACCATTTGGAAACTCGGGCACTGCCTGAGGGCCCGGGGTCAGTAGGGGGCCCCATGAGATGCCCCTGGTACCTTTTTCATAGGCTTTTTTGAGTTTGGGCAAGGACACAGGGGCCCCATGATCCCCTATTGCCCGGGGGCCCCATGAGTTGTCAGTCCACCCCTGGTCTCTACACAAAAGTATTAAACACCAGAGAATCATCATGCCAGTCAGGCAACTGGCATTTTCAGAGACAGGCCAGCAATATTTTTCTCTAGACTGGTTTCCATTAATGGGCTCATTTCAGGACAGACCTTACATTTCATTTTGTTAACTTCTTTCAAGTTTACGTGTTTAAAAACCACGAAAAAGTCCCCACTTAGCATCGTCTATACTCCGGAGGTGTTATATTTGGTGATAATTGTTTTTTTTTTAATGTTTTCATTACTGTTCATTTTTCCGAGTGCAACTCCTAATAAGCCGTCCTGGAATTCACAGGCAGATTGTATATGTGGAGAGAATCGGACCACAGACTGTTATTATATTTTTTGACATAGTGGGAATTGTCTCATTCAACATGATTATATCTTTGTTAGCAATGTGTTACACAGCACAGATCAATGTCCTCTCTAATAATATCATCTCATAAAAAAAAACTAAAATAAAACTGTCGTGTTCATTACATTATTAGAGATGTGGATCTGAGATGTGATGGGAACAGTGGTGTAATAATGGTTATAGCATTCCAAGCGGCTGCTATGGGGCCTGGAAATGGAAAGGGGCTCCCATTAAGGGGGATAATCAAAATCATTTGAACCTGTACCATAAATATAGTACTGCATCTTTAACCCCTTCATAACCGAGGACAAAACAAATCCTAACGCCTATCTGGTGAGTTATACGGTAACTTGTTTTTTAACCAATTCAATACCGGGCAATTTTACACCTTCCTGCCCAGGCCAGTTTTCAGGTTTCAGCGCTCTCACACTTTGAATAACAATTGCGCGATCATACAACATTGTACCCAAACTAAAATTTTATCATTTTCTTCACACAACTAGAGATTTCTTTTGGTGGTATTTAATCACCGCTGGGGTTTTTATTTTTTGCTAAATTAACAAAAAAAGACCAAAAATTTTGAAAAAAAACACGGTTTTCTTTGTTTCTGTTATAAAAGTTTGCAAATAAATAATTGTTCTTCATAAATTTAGGCCGAGATGTATTCTGCTCCATGTCTTTGGTGAAAATAACCCAAATTAGGATGTATTTTTTAGTTTGTAGGAAAGTTATAGAGTTCACAAACTATGGTATAGATCTGAATATTGATCAATCCTGAAGTACTGACAGCCAATCTAATTTCTTGAGGTCCAAGAATGTCAGAACAGTACAGATATCCCCCAAATGTCAGAACAGTACAGATATCCCCCAAATGTCAGAACAGTACAGATATCCCCAAATGTCAGAACAGTACAGATATCCCCCAAATGACCCCTTTTTGCAGAGTAGACAGTCCGACGTACTTCATAAGAGGCATGGTGAGTTTTTTGAAGTTGTATTTTTTTTGTCATAATTTTTCGGAAAATGAAAAAATGAAAAAAATTAGTTTCACTATTTTTTTTTTACATATTGTCACCAGTGCAGTACAGCGTCATCATATAACTGGCATAGCGGTGATCAGGGACACTGACTGGTGACAGTATGAAAAAAAAATATATAAATTGTTTTTTATTTTTTATTAATTTTTTATTTCTTTTTTTTAAGATTTTTTTTTCATATTTCACTATGACCAAAGTAGTACAATGTTACCATAGTAACATTATACTACTTTGGGGAAGTGATCAGTATTTTTTTTTTTTTTACACAATTCACAACCCTGAATGAATCGATGTCATTCAGGTAAATGCTTGCTTATAGCAAAGTAATTCTTTGCTATAAGCAAGCATTTACCTGAATGACATCGATTCATTCAGGGTTTTTTTTTTTGTGCTTAGCTGTGATTTGGCCACAGCTAATCACATGACATGTGCGTTTGATTAGCTGTGACCATTCACAGCTAGACACTAGTATACAATGGATGGCATGAATGAAGCCATCCATTGTATACAACTGTCATATGACCTGCTGTGATTGGTCACAGCAGGTCACATGGTATCGGCAACGGGGGCCTATACTCAGATCTGTGATCGGCCGTGTCCGAGGTACACGGCCGGTGACAGATCGCGCCGCTGCGCGGCTCTGCATGAGCGCGATCTGCGCATGTGCGGGAGGACGCCATACGGCGTCCACCCGGAACGCTGATGACATTTGCCGGCTGCCATTCGGCCATAGGGCAGGCGGCAAATGGTTAAGATAAATTAGGCTTTCATATGGTGATAAATGGTCATGGATTCCTCTGTATTTTTGTTTTGTTATCAAAGGAAAAAATGGTAAAAAAAAACATTTTTAAATGCTAGCTGTATAGTTTTATGCCATTACCATGATCCACCACCTAAAAAAAAAATACAAAATAAATTGCTCCACTCCTGACAATCACATTGATACCGCTTACAGTTGTGCTCAAAAGTTTGCATACCCTGGCAGAAATTGTGAAATTTTGGCATTTATGTTGAAAATATGACAGATCATGCCAAAAAATGCTCTTTTATTGAAGGATGATGATCATATGAAGCCATTTATTATTAAATAGTTGTTTGGCTCCTTTTTAAATCATAATGATAACAGAAATCACCCAAATGGCCCAGATCAAAAGTTTCCCTCCCCTGGAATGTTTGGCCTTGGTACAGACACACAAGCTGAAACACACAGGCTAAAATGCCAATTAGAGGTTAATGTCCCACATCTGTGGCTTTTTAAATTGCAATTAGTGTCAGTGTATAAATAGTCAATGAGTTTGTTAGCTCTTACATGGATGCACTGACTAGGCTAGATACTGAGCCATGGGGATCAGAAAAGAACTGTCAAAAGTCCTGTGTAACAAGGTAATGGAACTTTATAAAGATGGAAAAGGACATAAAAAGATGTCCAAAGCCTTGATTATGCCAATCAGTACTGTTAAATCACCTATTAAGAAGTGGAAAGTTCGGGGATCTCTTGATACCAAGCCAAGGTCAGGTAGACCAAGAAAGATTTCAGCCATAACTGGGGGATTTCTGTTATCATTATGATTTAAAAAGGAGCCAAACAACTATTTTATAATAAATGGCTTTATATGATCATCATCCTTCAATAAAAGAGCATTTTTTGGCATGATCAGTCATATTTTCAATATCAATGCCAAAATTTTACAATTTCTGCCAGGGTATGCAAACTTTTGAGCACAACTGTATGTGTGCTTAATTTGTTCTGTAGTAGGCCCCAGAAACAATAAAAGAAACATACTTTTGCATACTTTTACATATATATATATATATATATATATATATATATATATATATATATATATTGTCATGTTTCACATGACTTTCATATGCCTTTAAGTGTTTTTTGTATTTTGTCTCTGCTCCTCCATTTCCTTTGGTTTAGTTCATGCTGTATAGATAGCTCCACCCCTTTCTTAATTTTCCCAGTAATGCACCTCAGCTTCAAGCCTCATGTCTTATGGAAGTAGATCACATTATGATCTTTTGACCTATCCGTTCATTGTTGTAAGATTCTCTCAGTTTATGGAATAAACTTCACAAGATCTACAAGGTGTCATCTGGATTGAGTCACTGCCTGTGTAATTCAACTAAGATTGGAGTTATCGCTATCTCATCACAACTGTAAGTTACAGAGATCACACTTTTAATGCTTAGATTGGAGAGACAGAACACACACATATATATATATATATATATATATATATATATATATATATATATGAAATTAACTGACACTATCTCTGACACCCTAAATATGATCACGTCCTGATCCACTAGTTTACATAAATTAAGTAATTAATTAATTAATTAAGGTATTTAGTTATTCAGTGCATGGCTGGATCCAGGGACCCCTGCCTTCTGTCCTGCCAGCAGTGACCCCTGTCCTCTGCCCTGCCAACAGTGACCCCTGCCTTCTGTCCTGCCAACAGTGACCCCGCCCTCTGCTCTGCCAGCAGTGACCCCTGTCCTTTGCCCTTCAGACCTCCCATCCTCTGCCCCACTGACATTTTTTACTACACCCCCACACCAGACAGGCTAGATCCGACCCTGATCCAGCAGACCTTTTTTTTCTTAATTGTTTTTACACAGACTTTTCCTCTAGTGAGGAGAAAAAGTTACACCGTATCTTTTCCTCCTCACAGAGGAGAAACAGTAAAGGGGTGGTTTTTATACAATACTGATCACTGTGACTGGCTCTCAGTAATGCTTTCTGATTGGGAGCCAGTTGGGTGGGCTACTGATCATGTGACTGCTGTCAGAGCCAATTAGTGGTCATGTGATCCGGAAGGCACTCTGACTTTCAGCAATAAAGCCCACTTATCAGGGCCGCCAGCAGCCGTTGGGAAGGAGTTAAGAATTGCAGAAATTGGCGATACCCCTTGGGTCATTTCCAGCGACAAAAAGCTGACATTAAATATAACGGAGAGAGACTTCAGAATCCTTTTTACTAGTCACAGATCCCCTTTGCAGACTATGCAGTAAAGAAAGTTCAGCTCCCTTAGCAGTGTAGCCATCAGAACTTCTGGTCATCCTAGCCAGCACTGAAATGAACCCTATATGTGCAGTGTAGGATCTTTCCAAACCAGGATCTTTCCACAGACAGAAGAAAATAAAAAAATCTAACAGGGATTTTAACGCTTCCCTACCCTATGCAAAGCTAACCTAAAAGTTGGCTAGAAATACGCTTTAACAGCTGTCTTTGCATCTTCTGAATTTTAATAGAATCATTTAGTCGTGAATCCCTGTGAGGCGTTCACATGTCTTGTTTTGTACCAGACAGATGAAATCATCTATTCCAACTAAGTAAATAGGAAGGGTGATGTTTTATTGTCCTACATCAGCCCTAGAGGAAGCTGTCTTCCAAAGGGTAAGTTAAGGAGTAAAGATAAGCAGGCATTGAGATTCATTCTAAAAAGGTTATCTCACAGGTTAAAGCTGATCTCTGACCCTCCCTTCAGTCTTGCACAGTTGTCAGGCACCTCTCCTGTACTAAAATTACTGAAACTAAAATTACCTTTCCTAAAATACTGAAGCCAGGAATACACGGTAAAAAAATTGTATGAAACATTTTGTTGATCAAGTGATCAAACGATTTTCTCTTCGTTGATGAGCAGGATGTTATGACCGATAAGGATATTGTGAGAGAAAAAATCCGGTTGAACAACAGTAAAAAATGTTGTTGTTTCGCATGCGAATAACCGATTTTCTATGCAGTGGTATGACGGTCGTCTGAAAAAAAATCTTTCAAGCGCTATCATGCATAACCGGAAACAGAAGATGACTCGGATGTTTATGTCCAAGTGTGACAGGAGTCACTTTGGGTGGGGGGCCCATGGAACCAAGCTCACTTTGGAGAGGTGGGGAGACCCCTGTCTCAGCTCCCCATATCCCTCTTATGTGTAAGTCACCCTGTGCCTGTTAGGGGTACAGGGTGATCTGTCCTAATATTGGGGTGGGGGGTTGTTGATTGTTTAATGTTATGTGGTTGCATCCCAATGTTCTATTGTGTGTCTGGCTTGGGAGCACACTATTATGGGATGTATGTGTTTATGTGTATTGGCTTGGTGGGGGGTGTCTCCAGCAGCCCTCCCTCCTGATGGGACTGTCTTTTGGTGTGTCTCTTGTTACTAAATGTAGATTGCCCCGCCCTGTGTCATTATGCAGGAAAGGGGGTTATTCCCTGAGTGTATATATCTTGTATCTTTGTTAAAATAAACTAGTCTACCTTCTGGATTACTTCAAGATTTGTGTCATCTAGTCTTGTATGGTCGGCTGTGGTGTCTGTTGTCGGTGTTCGGATGGGGAAGCGGTATTCTAACGGAAGTACCTGAGTGCAGTCTGGTTCCGTTAAGGATCCATAAATCCAATTTATTCCAATTATGTTCAAATGTCCAAGGATCCAATTTAATCCAATTAATTCCAAGGATTTATGTCCAATTGCTCGTTCTGGGCGGAAGGGCGTGGCTACAAGGTCACACGCAAACTGCATCACATCCACTTGCTTGGAAGACGTCAACACTACGTATTGCTCGACGAACAATTTTGTTCGATTGGTTAATGTGGGCCCCGATTTCGACCAACAAACAAATGCTGATCGGTTGCTGGATGACCGATCGGTCCATTTTCTTACCGTGTATAACTGACAGTAACAGTGAAACTAAGTGACACTATCTCTGACACTCACTAAACTTGATCGAGCCTACTATTTTACGATTTATTTATTTATTCTACAGACCTTTTTTTTTTTTATACAGACTTTTCCTCTAGGGAGGAGAAAAAGTTACAATGTATATTTTCCTCCTCACGGAGGAGAAACAGTTAGGCTCTGTTCTCACTTGCTTTGTCAGCAGGCATCAGATAGGCATTTGGGAAGTGTTTTTAACGCTTCTCAAATGCCTATGAAAATTCTGCACATGGCAGCACACAGTGCTGTTCACACTGAAGCGTTAGCGTCACGTCGCGTTGCATCGCGGCAAAACTGATGCCTCATGTTGAGTCAGGAGGAGTTGAAGCCTCCTATTCAAGTCTATAGTGCTGCTCCACAGAGGCCTGACTGGCATTTTTGTGGCGTTTGCAAGGCGGTTGCAAGGCATTTGTGGAGCGTTAATACCATTTAACTTCATTATAGGCGTTTGTGGTGCAGTGTTAACACTTGGCAAATGCCTATCAAACACATCAAAACCACGCATTTGGGGAGCGTTTGGGGAGAGTTTGAGGAGCGTTAAAAACGCTTCCCAAACGCCTGTCTACTGCCTGTCAATTGCTATACGGGAGTTTGGCAAGAGTTAGAAATAAGTGTGAATGAGCCCTAAAGGGTGGCTTTTCACAGTAGTGACCACTCACAGTTCCTCTTGGGAGGAGTTATGCAAATATCAAATGCCTTGATGGGTGAATGTTAGTCTCTAGGAGTGGACACAACTGAAATCCAATGAATTAAAGGGGCGTAAAATGTGCAGTGAAATCAGAGGAAGCAATTTCAGTAACAGAAGAGGAGCCTGTACAACTGTGCAAAACTGAAGGGAACGCTGGAGGTCAGCTTTAAGGATGCATTATTGATTACAGAGCTGCATTACTTTGTGTCTTTTATATCTCCTTGGAGTTCAGCTTCAGGTTTGCCTTCCAGTATGCAGTTTCCACTGCATCATAAACACATTTACATTTCTCAGTAGCATGTTTCCCTCGAGCAAGTCCAGAGAAGTCTTTGAAAAACAAACGCACATCACAACATTGAACCACATAGGATTCTTCATATGTCCATGTGACACTAAAAGCCCTTTTCAACCCAAGCACGTCTTCCTAGCTCACTGCCAACCTGAGGTCAACGTTCAACTGCTCTACCCTTTTAGATGTTCAATCCTTTTCAGCGTCTATGCTTTTAAAACAGATATCCCGATTGTTGAGAAATCATTGAGTTCTTGGGATACAGTTTCTTAGTTTTGATAGTCTAAAAGCCTTCTTGTCTTAGGGCTCTTGAGATCAGAGATATTTTCTGCAGTGTTTTTGTCCTTTCCCCATAAGAGCCTCAAAAACCATCCATAATGTTCCCTCCCTTCATACGTTGGATCAGATCACGGCGCACCACCACTTTCTATATCTCCATCTCTTCTTCTTCTTCTTTTTTTTTGTATTATTAATTCTGAGAAGCCGAGATCTTTTAGAGAAATCAATCCACACAATTTATTTTTAACTTCTAACTCCTTAAGCTCAAATTGATTTTATCTTGGCAATCAATTGTTCAAAGAACAACTCATCAGGCCAGCCATCCAGCAAGCATCGGACTGGCCTGAAGGCTTTATCGAGTCAGACATTAAAATCTTATTATAAAACGAAAGGGAACGTAGATGGTTAATGATGAGCATGATCAGTGTGGTTATACAGGTGAGTGATGCCCAATAAAGCGAGGAACGCCAAGCTAGTCTCTGACTGCGGGATGTTGTATGGAAGTTCATTCATTATGGAGCTACTGGGATGTCACAGCTGAATGCTTGTCCTTACATAGATGCACAGAATAAAGAAAAGACACAAGTCCTTTGTGTCTAAAAGTCACACCAGTAAAAAGAGATCTTTCAATTATAAATGAAGGGGGTCATCTGGGCTTGCTATTTCTCTTGGACTTTCAGTAATTGGATTGTTTTTGTAGACCACATTGGAGTCTTAAATCTGAATTCCAGGTATAGCAATTTTTAAATGGTTGCTTTGGTCCAACATGAAGTAATGTAAGTATGTAAATGCCATACCTGTGGGATCCTTTGGAATTTGGAAATCACTGTAGTAGACAATGTTACTCCAGTGATCTCCACTAGCTTGCGGGTTTTGCACCAAGCGGCTGCCCTGCTGCTTACTGAACCAGAAAGAAACTCTCTTGGCATGGGTGCCATTCAGAGAACATTTAGCATTTTCTCAATGAATACAAATCATTCTCTGATTGAACGAATGGAGAACCTGATATCAATGCCCTACCTTTCCACGTTGTCCAATCAAAAAAAAATCTGCAATCATTGATAAAATACAAAGTGTTCTCTGCAGTGGTGTCCTGAGTTAGGTGCGGCCTAGACAGGGTGACACCGACTGCACGGGGTGACACCGGACCCACTCCATGAAAAGGTAAGTTGTAAAGCAAGCCACAATCCCCGCAGGATGGATCCGATCCATCCTTCAGGGATCGTCGGCTTTCTTTAAAACTTACCTTTTCGTGGAGTAGGTCTGGTGTCACCACGTATAGGTTGCATGCCGACGATCCAGGATGGATGGGATCTGTGGATTGGGGAGCATAATGGATCGGACTCCGATCGTGAACTTGTGAAAAGCAAAAGATCCAAATTCTCTTGTGCCAGGATACAAGCAAACCAATCCAACCACCACCACCAAAAAAGATGGCCAAACTCCTTACCCAGTAATATGAGCCCTATATCACAAGGAGGTCAAAAAGCACTTGTTATACAATCATTCCACGTTCCCCTGAAGATGCTATTTGTAATGAAACGCTGTGTCAGGTCAGAGCACATTGCCTGATGTCATTATGTTTTTGCGAATGCGCGCTGGTTTTTCATGCTGATAGCGCCATTTTGCTTATTGCAAGTATTATTTGCTCATTTTGCACACAAATTTTATTTTTTTGGGAAAGCTTATATACAAACATTAAGCAGCAGCTTTTAAACAGTATCATCCTATTTGCAGTATGCTTTCTTTTTAATTATATGGTTCAAGTGGGAAGAAGTGTAGTGGCCTGAGTGGCTGAATACCTGCAGTCCCATAGTCCTGTGGTGTTGGATATACAGTATGCCCTGGAAACTATCCATGTGAGTCCTGAGAGTTGTCCATGAGATCCAGGTCCGGAGCAGGAAGGAGAACGGAATGGTGGTATAACAAGCGCTTTGTGACCTCCTTGAGATATAGGGGTCATATTATTGGGTAAGGAGTTTGGCCATCTTTTCCATTGGTGGTGGTTGGATTGATTTGCTTGCATCTTGGCACAAGAGAATTTGGATCTTTTTGTTTTTACAAGCACTTTTGTGGACTTTTTTTCACTTTATTATTTTGAATATAAAAAGCACTTTTTTTGAGAACTTTATTTCGAACATAAATTGCAGGTAGTGTATTGTAAATTCAAAGGAACATTACTTATGTTAGTGAACACTGAGGATAGCAATTTACATGTATGGTTCTAGACATGCCTGTGTTCACAATGCAGCTGGGTAGTTGCTCTGCATGGGACCCGGAATCTAGTGGAGGTCACAGGAGTAGCAGCACCAATACAGTGATTTTCAGCTTCCATGGGGATCCCACAGGTATGGCACATACATATTTACATTGGTCCAAGGCTAACCAATGCAACTATGTAAAAGCTATTTTTTTTTATTTTGTTATTCTTTTATTGTTTTGAATATAGTGGCAAAGGGTTAGACATCCAATAGCTTCCCCAGTGGGCATCCTTTTCTATTTATCCTTTTGACTATTGTCCTTGAGACAGAGAGTAATGGGAAATCCAACATTTTAGAGTTATCACCAGAGCAAGAAGTAGGAGAAAATCCTCAAGTTGGGGCACTGGACAACTGACTCAAGGACAGAAATTGAAGGCAAAGCTCCCCAGCTGGACACAGGCAGTAAAAAATACACTCAGTAGGGGTTTCGACCCTTACCTACCTTAACAAAAAAAAGCTTTGTCTTTGCAAACATTTCAGCTACTGCTACAACAGAGGTGAGAGATTTCTTCTTATTTCCTGTTATGTCTTAAAGTGGAGTTCTGACCCCTGCCCCCCCCCAGCCCCGCCAAAAATAAATAAAAGTCAGCAGTTACAAATACTGTACCTGCTGACTTTTAATGTTAGGGCACTTACCTGTTCAGGGATCTAGTGGTGTCCTCACCCCGACCTGATTTATCAATTGGCTGTGGGGTGCTGGGGCCGCCATCTTGATTAAGGGAAAGCTTTGTGGCTTCATAACTGGTTTTCTACTGCATGCACGAAGCATGAGGCACTTTATGAATGGGACCAGTCCTCTGGGACCTGTGAAGTGTCCCAGAGGGCTGCTGGGGGGAGGCAAACCTCTGACTCAGTTTGCCGTGGCAAACTGAGCCAGAAGTGGGAGTGGGTACCTGTCAAAGCCAGGTACCCACTCCCCCCCAAAAGGTGCCAAATGTGGCAACACAGGGGAAGGGGAGGCAGATAAGCGGAGCTTCCACTTTTGGATGTAACTCTGCTTTGAGGACAGAAAGTGAAATCTTCCCAGTAGGACATAGGTAGTGAAAAATAACTTGTTAGGAGTTTCAACCCTTTCCTACTGACACAAAAAGTTTTTACTTTGCATGCATTTCAACTGCTGCTATAAGGTATAATTTAAATAAAAAATTAAAAAACCATAAAAAACAACAAAACATCTCTGTCACGTTGAAGTACAGAGACATAAGCACCAGTACCACCCTTACCTTTGTTATAACCCTTTACTACTCAATGCAAAGTGAACTGCATATAAATATACAGTACATACTGTAAACCGTTGTGAACAATATATGTAAAATGCAAGCAAAAAGATGATTATGACAAAGGATTTTTTTATATAAAAAGTTGAGTTTGAGTTACTTGAATTAATGTACATTATTGCTTTAGGAAAGGGCTGCTGCTGTGATGGCCACTTGCCCTTCTAACACTATGGAACATTATAGGTGTTAAGGACATAAGGGGAAACATGGATGGATGCTATCAATGGCCTTCATCATTGTGTTGGCTGCACATGAGCTTACATAAGTTGGCTTTTAGCATTAGGAATATACCGTAGGCGGAATACAATCAGAAAAATGCATGGTGTAGGTATTGTTTGCGATGAATGAGTCACGTAAGTTTTAGACCACCAGAGGTTTGGCAATTCCATGAAAAAAATCTGCTAAAGTGAACTCCATTGAATTCTATAGGAGTTCAATCTTGTTACTTTTTTGGTTTTTTGGTAACCAAGTGTACAGGGAGCTATGCAAAGGCATGTACTAATGCCAATATATATATACATATATATATATATATTGTTCAGAAGGGAAGCGGTCTTTTGATGTGACCAAAAAGGCAAAAAAAACCCCAATACATAAGTCCTTGAAATAATACGTTTGGAGGAGGAGGATGCCTTAAACCTGCACAAGGAGTTGCACACCATTACAATGCACTCCTTCAAAAGTGACAAAAAAGGAGCTGTTGCTGCTAAAAGAATACAGACCTGTTTAGAGTAAGGTACCCACAAATATCTGACCCTCCCCCTACAATACATATACCTAGTACCCCATGTTACACATTCACAAATAAATAAAAAACAGACATTGTCTTCTATTAAAAAAGCAACCCCCCCAAAAAAAAATTTAAAAAAAATACCACCTTGTAAATCCAAAGTTAATCAAGCCAATCAGTGATGTAGAGCCAACATCTAGTATCATGAGTGACACCCAACGACCTGCTGCCATGCCAGTCCGCTCCCACCGCTACTCCCATTGCAAATAACAGCTCCCATATGTAAAAAAAACTGGTTGGGAAACCTGGGTAAGGTCATTGACCAAAACGGTCCTGACCATAATTGGTCAAATATGTCACCTGGGATCTTGGATGCCTTGTTCACAATCTGAAACAAGCAAGCAGTGATCTGTCATTTAGAGGTGGCAGTGATACCAACACTTAAAAACCGACTTCCAGCTGCATCAGCCAAACATTCAACCTTATAAACTTACGTTCAACCAAAGTCCGAAGCTCATCACTAGGCATCATTAAAGAGTAGGTGTGACAAAGCTCTATAATATACACATTTATGGCTAACTAGGGATCTTCAGGTGGATACATTAGTAGTCAAGGGTTCGAAGTAGTATTACCTTTTAGCATTTTGAGTTATAAAGGCCAACTTCAGGCTGGCTACAAAAATGAATGACCCCTTGCCCCATGCCAGCAGATGCAAAAAAAAAATTTCTAGATGATGAGTTAACAGAAAAAAATATGTACCTTAATTCAGGATCCTTCAGTCTTTTTACCCCAAAGCCACTTTTGCCACCTTCCCATCTCGCTGATATTCTCACGCACAATACAGGACCAGCAGCCACCACTGGCTCTGAATTGTACATGATAACATGAAGAACCCGCCTACATTCAGGAGAGAGGAATAATGGTGTGCTGTCTGCAGCAGGGCCATGGGTTAAGGTGAGTATTATTCTCTATTAGATTTCTTTTATGGTAAGCAGGGGCGGACTGACCATTTGGAAACTCAGGCACTTCCCGAGGGCCCAGGGTCAGTAGGGGGCCCCATGAGATGCCCCTGGTACCTTTTTCATAGGCTTTTTTGAGTTTGGGCAAGGACATAGGGGCCTCATGATCCCCTATCGCCCGGGGGCCCCATGAGTTGTCAGTCCGCCCCTGATGATAAGTATATGCTGGCAGTGGGAGATACAGTGTAATTTCAATGGCCAGCTTTAAAGTGTATATAAAAGTTGTTGCACATGCTCATATAATGTAAAAATATATATTTTTTTTAATATGTGTCCTGTTTTCAAATAAATGATACCACTCTGGGGTCTTTGATTTGAATCCCAACCAGGACACTATCTGCATGGAGTTTGCACATTCTCCCTGTGCTTGCATAGGTTTCCCCTGGGCACTCCAGTTCCCTTCCACACTCCAAATACATGCTGGTAAAATAATTGGATAATTGGCTTCTGTCTAAATTAGTCCTATGCAGGGCAAAGGGGGGCATGTGCCCCAGACGCCACATTGGGAGGGACACTGCTGGTCTCATCCAATCTTCTCCTCCTCTACCCAATTTTGTCCGAATCACAAGTGCTAGAGCTGCAGCAAAGATTCATGTAACAGCATAGTTACATAGTCTGGCTGAAAAAAGACAAAAGTCCATCCAGTTCAACCAATAAAAAAAAAAAAAATTATGATCCTATACCCACAGTTGATCCAGAGGAAGGCAAAAAAAAACAGCAAATCATGATCCAATTTGCTCCTGCAGGGAAAAAATTCCCTCCTGATCCCCCGAGAGGCAATCGGATATTCCCTGGATCAACTTTACCTATAAATGTTATATCCAGTTATATTCTGTGTATCTAAGAAAGAATCCAGGACATTTTTAAGCAATCCACTGAACTGGCCAGAACCAACTCTTGAGGGAGTCTATTCCACATTTTTACAGCTCTCACTGTGAAGAAACCTTTCCGTGTTTGGGGATTAAATTTCTTTTCCTCCAGACGTAAAGAGTGCCCCCTTGTCCTCTGTGATGACCTCAGGGAGAATAGCTCTACACCGAGTTCACTATATGAACCACTGATGTATTTATACATGGAGATCATATCCCCCCTTATGTATTATACATGGAGATCATATCCCCCCTTATGTATTACACATGGAGATCATATCCCCCTTATGTATTATACATGGAGATCATATCCCCCTTATGTATTATACATGGAGATCATATCCCCCCTTATGTATTATACATGGAGATCATATCCCCCCTTATGTATTATACATGGAGATCATATCCCCCCTTATGTATTATACATGGAGATCATATCCCCCCTTATGTATTACACATGGAGATCATATCCCCCCTTATGTATTACACATGGATATCATATCCCCCCTTATGTATTACACATGGAGATCATATCCCCCCCTTATGTATTATACATGGAGATCATATCCCCCCTTATGTATTATACATGGAGATCATATCCCCCCTTATGTATTATACATGGTGATCATATCCCCCCCTTATGTATTATAAATGGAGATCATATCCCCCCTTATGTATTATACATGGAGATCATATCCCCCCTTATACATGGAGATCATATCCCCCCCCCTTATGTATTATACATGGAGATCATACCCCCCCTTATGTATTATACATGGTGATCATATCCACCCTTATGTATTATACATGGAGATCATATCCCCCTTATGTATTATACATGGAGATCATATCCCCCCTTATGTATTATACATGGAGATCATATCCCCCTTATGTATTATACATGGAGATCATATCCCCCCTTATGTATTATACATGGAGATCATATCCCCCCTTATGTATTATACATGGTGATCATATCCCCCCTTATGTATTATACATGGTGATCATATCCCCCCTTATACATGGAGATCATATCCCCCCCTTATGTATTATACATGGAGATCATACCCCCCCTTATGTATTATACATGGTGATCATATCCACCCTTATGTATTATACATGGAGATCATACCCCCCCTTATGTATTATACATGGTGATCATATCCACCCTTATGTATTATACATGGAGATCATATCCCCCTTATGTATTATACATGGAGATCATATCCCCCCTTATGTATTATACATGGAGATCATACCCCCCCTTATGTATTATACATGGTGATCATATCCTCCCTTATGTATTATACATGGAGATCATATCCCCCCTTATGTATTATACATGGAGATCATATCCCCCCTTATGTATTATACATGGAGGCCATATCCCCCCTTATGTATTATACATGGAGATCATATCCCCCTTATGTATTATGCATGGAGATCATATCCCCCCTTATGTATTATACATAGAGATCATATCCCCCCTTATGTATTATACATGGATATCATATCCCCCCTCATGTATTATACATGGAGATCATATCCCCCCTTATGTATTATACATGGAGATCATATCCCCCCCTTATGTATTATACATGGAGATCATATCCCCCCTTATGTATTATACATGGAGATCATACCCCCCCTTATGTATTATACATGGTGATCATATCCCCCCTTATGTATTATACATGGAAATCATATCCCCCCTTATGTATTGTACATGGAGATCATATCCCCCCTTATGTATTATACATGGAGATCATATCCCCCTTATGTATTGTACATGGAGATCATATCCCCTTTATGTATTATACATGGAGATCATATCCCCCCTTATGTATTATACATGGAGATCATATCCCCCCTTATGTATTATACATGGAGATCATATCCCCCCTTATGTATTATACATGGAGATCATATCCCCCTTATGTATTATACATGGAGATCATATCCCCCCTTATGTATTATACATGGAGATCATATCCCCCCTTATGTAATATACATGGAGATCATATCCCCCCTTATGTATTATACATGGAGATCATATTCCCCCTTATGTATTATACATGGTGATCATATCCCCCCTTATGTATTATACATGGAGATCATATCCCCCTTATGTATTATACATGGTGATCATATCCCCCCTTATGTATTATACATGGAGATCATATCCCCCCTTATGTATTATACATGGAGATCATATCCCCCCTTATGTATTATACATGGAGATCATATCCTTCCCTATGTATTTTACTTGGAGATCATATCCCCTCTTATGTATTATATGTGGAGATCATATCCCCCCTTATGTATTATACATGGAGATCATATCCCCCCTTATGTATTATACATGGAGATCATATCCCCCTTATGTATTATACATGGAGATCATATCCCCCTTATGTATTATACATGGAGATCATATCCTCCCTTATGTATTATACATGGTGATCATATCCCCCCTTATGTATTATACATGGTGATCATATCCCCCCTTATGTATTATACATGGAGATCATATCCCCCCTTATGTATTATACATGGAGATCATATCCTCCCTTTATCTCCTCTTCTCAAGAGAGAATACATTCAGTTCCTCTAATCTTTCCTCATAGCTGATCTCCTCCATGCCTCTTATCAGTTTGATTGCCCTTCTCTGTACTTTCTCCAGTTCCCCAATGTTCTTTTTGTGAATTGGTGCCCAAAACTGAACTGTATATTCCAGATGAGGTATTACTAATGATTTGTACATTTGCATAGCGCTTGTAATGTTGAGGAGACGAGGCTCCGGGGGAGTGGCAGGGGGAGAAAATCGGATGAGACATCCCTTCTTCTCCCGATGGCAACTGTCAAGTAACCAGAGGGCAATTTGATGGGGGGGGGGGGGCCCAGTTTGGCATCTTTGCCCTGGGCACTGAATGACCGTTTCCCGGCACTCCTGGTATGCATGCATCTGAGACAGGGACGTTACTGTATGAATGTACAGTATGTAAAGTGCATAAGTTTTGGCACTAAATAAATATCTGTAATAAATTAAAACAAAAAATCAGCTGTTACTGGAGCAGGTACACATCCCCAGGTCTGGCTGCAATACCATATTTCATCTGTAGAGGACCCTAGAAAAGAATTGTAACTTGACAGTTCTGTTGATGTTTGGGAAAGTTTTTAATTTAGCCAACAAGCTATCGTTATGCCTGACTGGGATATTTTCCAATGTCCGATAAAATATGAGGACTGCAAATCAAGCCGGCTTCCTCATTCATCTATATCTTGTCTGCGTCAGTGAAAATTATTCAGCCCGCCGCTTCATTTGTCAGATGAGATTGCTTTTTCTTACTAAGCATCCAGTTTCCCATGCCAGCTCATTGTGAGTGAAGGAGCTGGCCCAGTACAAACTTCCATCAACTTATCATTCCGTGCACCATCGAGCGCTCACTTATTGAAAAAAAAGAAAAAGAATCCGGTGCAGCTCGGAATATGGTAAATAAGACAGAGGACGGAACCTGATTTCCTGAAAAATACAACAAAAGAGAAGATGTGACTTTCCATACAAAACAATGGAGAGGGGAAAACATTGTAAAAGTTTTGTGGATTGGTGAAACTTTTTTGTATCGAGGGTCTACATCATCAGTCCCTGTGCTGTCATTGTATTGGTTTTTAGTATTTATTTATTTTTGATTAACATTGTCTTGTTTATTATTATTATTAATAATAATAATAATAATAATAGTAATAATAATAATATTTGGTTTGGTTTTGTGGCATTAGGATTTTCATTGCCATCAGTTTATTGTCTTTATTAGTCTATCAGCAGGTGTGCAGCAACTATATAGGGGTGTACTGCAAATAAAAAATAAAATTTTTACCTGGAAACATTTCAAACACTGTGAGGACCCTGGTCTGAACCTGCAACCTCTGCAATGTTGCTTCTTGTTGAGCTACCTGGGATGCTGGACAGCTCTCTGGACAATTCCTTGAATGACCTTGCTTTGTACCTTGCTTCTCTTGAACCTTGAACCCTTTGTTCCTCCCATGAACCTCATATTTTAGTCATGCCTTTGCACACTCTGTTTGCCAGATTATTGTACTCTCTCCAGCCAATATCTCAATGTTGTCACTCCTGCTGCTGTCCATATCTCCACTACTACTCATTGCCGACCTTTGGCGTGTTCCTCGTCTGCGCTTCTGCTTGATCCCAACCTGTGACCACTTGTCACCGACCTTTGGCTTGTTTGCTGACTACACTTCTGCTTGATCCCAACCTGTGACCACTTGTTACCAACCTTTGGCTTGTTTGCTGACTACACTTCTGCTTGATCCCAACCTGTGACCACTTGTTACCAACCTTTGGCTTGTTTGCTGACTACACTTCTGCTTGATCCCAACTTGTGACCACTTGTCATCGACCTTTGGTTTGTTTGCTGACTACACTTCTGCTTGATCCCAACCTGTGACCACTTGTTACCAACCTTTGGCTTGTTTTCTGACTACACTTCTGCTTGATCCCAACCTGTGACCACTTGTTACCGACCTTTGGTTTGTTTGCTGACTACACTTCTGCTTGATCTGCTATAGGGCAGAGAGGAAGCTGTTAAAATCCCTGCAATGTACATAGATCATGTAGAGGGGAATTTTTTTTTCCTCAACAAAAGTGGAGTTAGGGCTCATGTACACTGCAGCTGATAAACTCGCGTTTAGGAGCTGTTCAGCTGTTTTTTTCAGCAGCCCCTGAACTCTCCCTAATGTTCTCCTATGTGTCCATGTACACATTGTCTTTTACAGGCAGTTGAGTTTAGAGTAGTTTTTTTTAACGCAACAAACTTGCGTTCAGACGTCAATTTTATCAGCGTTTCAAATGCAAAACACTTGTAAACGTGTATAAACGCGGCAAATCGCGTTTATAAGCGTTTGCATTTGAAATTTTTTTTTTACTCTTCCAGTTCCCAATGCTGTCCAGAGCCTTTTTTCATCATGAAAAATGCATGCAAAGTGTTTTCAAGGTACTCAGATGGACAAAACACTGAACACAGGATGTTCCTACCAAGCTTGTAACCCATTGTAATGACCAATTCACACCTCAGACCTCTCCTACCCTTGGAAACAAAAGATATGTTAATGACCATTCACACCTCAAATTCCTCATGAAGACCCCCTGCCAGGAGGCCTTCATGACTCCCTCCACCAGACACCTTTCCCACCCTTGGAAACAAAAGAAATGTTAATGAGCAACTCACACCTAAGCTAATCTCAACACCTACTGCTGTCTCTGCTTCTACTCTCTGTATTTCTCTGAAATAGTTAATAATTTAGCACTTTTCAGAGCATTCTGGGCATTTGTGAGGTTCTCCTGTGCTTACCTTTAAAAAACACTTCTAAACGCAAACGCACATAAATGCGTTATGCAAACGCAGCTAAACAGACGTTTTTTAATCACCTCCCCTCCAGCCATTATATATAAACGGCCGAATGGTGGCACTGCAGGGTCGGGTGGTCGTTTAGAAATGGCCTCCCCGCCCCCTGCTTGTGCGCACTCCCTGGGAGTGCGCAGCACCGCGATCCGGTGCCCGCTATGGAACACTGATCGTCGTACGGGACCTCTATGCGAGGTCTTGATCATGTGATCACTGATTGGCCAATCAGTGATCACATGCAGAGTAGTAAGCAAAATGTCACTTCTGACATCATTGCTTACTATGTGTGAAATCTGTGAATGATCACAGAAATCACATGGTACAGGGCTATTCACAACAGCCTTGTACCATGTGACAAGCTGTGACCAATCACAGCTCACACAGTACTTCTCAATGGCTGCAAGAATGCAGCTAGAGAGAAGGAGAAATGATTGATTTTACATCCTTTATGGGTGTAAAAGCAATCAGTGTAAAAAAAAAAAAAAAAAAAAAAAATCTTCATCATCCCCCACAAGTAGTACAGTGTCACCATGGTGACCCTGTACTGCTAGGGTGACAAGTATGTAAAAAAAAAAAATAATAATATCAAAATGTAAAAAAAAGTTTAAAAATTATAATTTTTGGTTATAAACTAATTTGGGTTATTTTTTTTTTAAAGATAACAGAATACATTTTGGCCAAGATGTATGAAGAAAAATTATTTCTTTGCAAAATTTTAAAAGAAAAACACTTTTTTTTTCAAAATTTGTGGACTTTTTCAATTACATAGCAACAAAAAATAAAAATCCCAGCGGTGAATAAATACCACCAAAATAAAGCTTTATCTGTCTAAAAAATTCATATGGGTACAGTGTTGCATGACCGCGCAATTGTCATTCAAAGTGTGATAGCGCTGAAAGCTGAAAATTGGCCTGGGCAGGAAGGGGGTGAAAGTGTCTGGACTGGAAGGGGGTGAAGGTGTCCGGACTGGAAGGGGGTGAAAGTGTCTGGACTGGAAGGGGGTGAAGGTGTCCGGACTGGAAGGGGGTGAAAGTGTCCGGACTAGAAGGGGGTGAAAGTGTCCGGACTGGAAGGGGGTGAAAGTGTCTGGACTGGAAGGGGGGTGAAAGTGTTCGGACTGGAAGGGGGTGAAAGTGTCCGGACTGGAAGGGGGTGAAAGTGTCCGGACTAGAAGGGGGTGAAAGTGTCGGGACTGGAAGGGGGTAAAAGTGTCTGGACTGGAAGGGGGTGAAAGTGTCCGGACTGGAAGGGGGTGAAAGTGTCCGGACTAGAAGGGGGTGAAAGTGTTGGGACTGGAAGGGGGTAAAAGTGTCTGGACTGGAAGGGGGTGAAAGTGTCTGGACTGGAAGGGGGTGAAAGTGTCCGGACTGGAAGGGGGTGAAAGTGTCCGGACTGGAAGGGGGTAAAAGTGTCGGGACTGGAAGGGGGGTGAAAAATTTTTTTTTTTAAAGATAACAGAATACATTTTGGCCAAGATGTATGAAGAAAAATTATTTCTTTGCAAAATTTTAAAAGAAAAACACTTTTTTTTTCAAAATTTGTGGACTTTTTCAATTACATAGCAACAAAAAAATAAAAATCCCAGCGGTGAATAAATACCACCAAAATAAAGCTTTATCTGTCTAAAAAATGCATATGGGTACAGTGTTGCATGACCGCGCAATTGTCATTCAAAGTGTGATAGCGCTGAAAGCTGAAAATTGGCCTGGGCAGGAAGGGGGTGATAGTGTCTGGACTGGAAGGGGGTGAAGGTGTCCGGACTGGAAGGGGGTGAAAGTGTCTGGACTGGAAGGGGGTGAAGGTGTCCGGACTGGAAGGGGGTGAAAGTGTCTGGACTCGAAGGGGGGTGAAAGTGTCTGGACTGGAAGGGGGTGAAAGTGTCCGAACTAGAAGGGGGTGAAAGTGTCCGGACTGGAAGGGGGTGAAAGTGTCTGGACTGGAAGGGGGGTGAAAGTGTCCGGACTGGAAGGGGGTGAAAGTGTCCGGACTGGAAGGGGGTGAAAGTGTCCGGACTGGAAGGGGGTGAAAGTGTCCGGACTAGAAGGGGGTGAAAGTGTCGGGACTGGAAGGGGGTAAAAGTGTCTGGACTGGAAGGGGGTGAAAGTGTCCGGACTGGAAGGGGGTGAAAGTGTCCGGACTAGAAGGGGGTGAAAGTGTCGGGACTGGAAGGGGGTAAAAGTGTCTGGACTGGAAGGGGGTGAAAGTGTCTGAACTGGAAGGGGGTGAATGTGTCCGGACTAGAAGGGGGTGAAAGTGTCCGGACTGGAAGGGGGTGAAAGTGTCCGGACTGGAAGGGGGTGAAAAATCCCAGTGGTGAATAAATACCACCAAAACAAAGCTTTATCTGTCTAAAAAAAAAAAGCTAAAAAATTCATATGGGTACAGTGTTGCATGACCGCGCAATTCTCATTCAAAGTGTGATAGTGCTGAAAGCTGAAAATTGGCCTGGACAGGAAGGGGGTGAAAGTGTCCGGACTGGAAGGGGGTGAAAGTGTCCGGACTGGAAGGGGGAAAGTGTCCAGACTGGAAGGGGGTGAAAGTGTCCGGACTGGAAGGGGGTGAAAGTGTCTGGACTGGAAGGGGGTGAAAGTGTCTGGACTGGAAGGGGGTGAAATTGTCCGGACTGGAAGGGGGTGAAATTGTCCGGACTGGAAGGGGGTGAAAGTGTCCGGACTGGAAGGGGGTGAAAGTGTCCGTACTGGAAGGGGGGGAAAGTGTCCGGACAGGAAGGGGGTGAAAGAGTCCGGACTGGAAGGGGGTGAAAGTGTCTGGACTGGAAGGGGGTGAAAGTGTCTGGACTGGAAGGGGGTGAAAGTGTCTGGACTGGAAGGGGGTGAAAGTGTCGGGACTGGAAGGGGGTGAAAGTGTCGGGACTGGAAGGAAGGTGAAAGTGTCCGGACTGGAAGGGGGGTGAAAGTGTCCAGACTGGAAGGGGGGTGAAAGTGTCCGGACAGGAAGGAGGTGAAAGTGTCCAGACTGGAAGGGGGGTGAAAGTGTCCGGACTGGAAGAGGGTGAAAGTGTCTGGACTGGAAGGGGGTGAAAGTGTCTGGACTGGAAGGGGGTGAAAGCGTCCGGACTGGAAGGGGGTGAAAGCGTGCGGACTGGAATGGGGTGAAAGTGTCTGGACTTGAAGTGGTTAACCTATGTTTTCCAGCAGTCAGCCTCCATCGTTCAGAAACGTCCCATCTACATGGGGCCTTACCCTTTAAGCGTCACTTTTAGTAATAGGCCCCATTGCTGAAGTGTAAAAATGATCCCTTAAGGGTTAACAACCGCTCGTCCCCCTGAAGCTGCTGAAAGGGCGTTCCTCCTTCAGTCCCGGAAAGGTCCGGGGTCCTGGCACCGCGTGGTCGCATTCAGTCAACGCCGATAAAACGGTGACAGAATAATCTAGGGAAGACAGATGTGAGCAATAGCAAACAGATTTGTCCAGGAAGATTCATTCGCCTTGGCCTGAGGCCAATTAGACCCGTAAAAGTGAAATTCCAGAAAATTAGATTAATGAGAAAGTCATTAGCAGGCGAAAAGCTAGATAATTTTGCAAGAACACGACTGATGATCACAGAGCAAATAATTGGATGACATTCATTAAATCTGCACTAAAACACAGGATTTAGCAGAAAAGCCAGACTAATCCCGGGATTTACAATTTTGGCTACTTTTCCTGAAATTGTATTTTTAATCGAACGACGTTAATATAGCTCATCGTTCTATCTCTATTACTATTCTGCAGCGGTGACGTTGGTAATATGTTCCATGCCGGCCTGGCAGTGCGGAGTCGATTAGTTAACCTGTTGCTGCCCGTGCAACACATACATGTGGCGGCAATTGGGTGGGTTTTAATGACTACAGGCCACACATAGGTGTCACTGGGTGGACAATGTTTCTGTGTTGCACGTTTCTACAACAGAGACTGAGCTGCCAAAGACAGATCTGGGTCCCCGCTAATGATCAGTAAGTGGAGGGATGACCTCCAGCCAATCACAGGGTTCGCTTGATCTTCTTCGCCTCTGGATTTAAAGACCCCATTAAAGGGATGCCAGGGCTGGGGGGTTGATTTAGTCTGTCCCCCCCCCCATGAATAAAGGCAAAGATCATACCCCAGCTCACCTGCTTAGTCCATGACTCAGTGCTGAAGACCTCAGCTCAGGCTGGGATGTTCCATCCCCAATCCTCTCAATCCATAGCAAATAGTGCTGGCAATTCAGTGTACTCTTCTTATTGAACTTTATTGGCTGCATATGAATTGGCACAGTACAGAGCCCCAACGCGTTTCGGCTAATATCGCCTGTCTGTTTTAACTGAAACGTAGTCGTTTCTATATACTGTGCTAATTCATATGTAGCCAATAAAGCTCAATAAGAATAGTACACTAAGAATCTTCCCTACATCAGAGTCCACATCAGAGTCTCTCCTATCATGGTCTCTATTGGAGTCCTTTACATCAGCATCCACATCTAAGTCCCCCCTTACATCAGAGTTCACATCAGTGTCTCTTCTTACATCAGGGTCCCCATCAGAGTTCATCCTTGCATCAGACTCCACACCAGAGTCTCCCCTTAGATCAGGGTCCCTATCTGATATCCCCCTTACATCAGAGTCCACATCAGAGTCCTTTCTTACATCAGGGTTCCCATCAGAGTTCACCCTTGCATCAGACTCCACATCGGAGTCTCCCCTTAGATCAAGGTCCCTATCTGATATCCCCCTTACATCAGAGTCCACCCTTATATTAGACTCCACATCAGAGTCTCCCCTTAGATCAGGGTTCTTATCTGATATCCCTCTTACATCAGAGTCCACATCAGAGTCCTTTCTTACATCAGGGTCCCCATCAGAGTTCACCCTTACATCAGACTCCACATCGGAGTCTCTCCTTAGATCAAGGTCCCTATATGATACTCCACTTACATCAGAGTCCACCCTTACATTAGACTCCGCATTGGAGTATCCCCTTAGATCAAGGTCCCTATCTGATATCCCCCTTACATCAGAGTCCACCCTTACATTAGACTCCATATTGGAGTCTCCCCTTAGATCAAGGTCCCTATCTGATATCCCCCTTACATCAGAGTCCTTTCCTACATCAAGATCCCCATCAGAGTCCACCCTTACATCAGACTCCACATCAGAGTCTCCCCTTAGATAAGGGTCCCTATCTGATATCCTCCTTACATCAGAGTCTACATTAGAGTCCTTTCTTACATCAGGGTCCCCATCAGAATTCACCCTCGCCTCAGACTCCACATCAGAGTCTCCCCTTAGATCAGGGTGCCTATCTGATATCCCCCTTACATCAAAGTCCACATCAGAGTCCTTTCTTACATCAGGGTCCCCCATCAGAGTCTGTCCTTACCTTACATATTTGCAGCACAGCTACAGCAGCAGGATGGGAGGCAGAGCAGGTCTGCATAGAGGAAGTTCTATCCTTATGGGAATGCTGGGGCAAGCATGCGATTGGGTACAAGTCAGGGGCAGACTGACAACTCATGGGGCCCCTGGGCAATAGGGGATCATGGGGCCCCTGCATCCTCGCCCACACTCAAACCACAGCCAAAAAAGCCTATGAAAGATACCAGGGGCATCTCATGGGGCCCCCTACTGACCCTGGGCCCTCAGGCAGTGCCCAAGTTCCCAAATGGTCAGTCCTGCCCTGGTACAAGTGGACCTTTACTGACCTGTGTGCAAGCACAATGGGCCCACATTAAGGATACCCCACTGACCCTCACTATGGAGCAGATCATAGCTAGAAGCTGGCCATAGTCTGAAGATCCAACTTAGGACACAACTTAGTCATGTGACAAGCATTTAGGCCCAACAACAGGTCCAGGAGGACCGAAAGAAAAAGTTACATCAAGAGAAACGGCAAATGAAGCGGAGATGTATGACAAGGACTGTGTGCAGGTGACCTGAATCCAATCGGACAACACAGGGGCTTAATGGTTAGCACTTCCGCCTGGCAGTACTAGGGTCATTGGTTTGAATCCCAACCACGGCACCACCTGCCTGGAGTTTGCATGTTCTCCCTGTGTCTGCGTGGGTTTCCTTCGGGTACTCCGGTTTCCTCCCACACTCCAAAGACATGCTGGTAGGTGAATTGGCTCCTGTCTACATTGGCCCTAGTATGTGTATGAATGTGAGTTAGGGACCTTAGATTGTACGTTCCTTGAGGGTTAGGGACTGATGTGAATGTACAATATATATGTAAAGCGCTGTGTACATTGACAGCGCTATATAAGTACCTGAAATAAATACATAATTCCAATATAAAAATGGAAAGTGAAGCGTCACATCACTGCTAAGAGGTCCAAATACAACTTCATTCCAACAAAAGTCAGGGGGACAATCCAAAAGGTGCTCAACACGTTTCAGAGGTCCAAGTGTTCCCCCTTTCATCAAGGCTCAATTGACAACAATGTGAATAGACTAGAAGTAAAGTGGAGTGTAAGCCCGGGTTCACATATATGCGGTGCGGTATATCGCATGTGATTCGCACAGGAACCACGCCACATTCCTGCACGAATCACATGCATTTTGTATGGCTCTAATCGCAACGCACCCGCACCAAAAAGGCGCAGGACCCCTTTTTTTGGATCGGATCACATGGGTATTCACACCTACGTGATCCATTTCTGCACATCGCACCGTGTTTTGTATAGTAGAATAGAATGGAAAAGAATAAAATAGAACAGAATGCATGCCGTCTTCTGAAATTGGAATTTCAAATCAATTTGAAAATAACAAATATACGAAACAATTTCCAATAATGAATAAAATAGAAAATAAATGAAAAAAAATAGAAAATAAAAGAATAGAATTTAAAAGAATTGAACATAGTAGAATAGAATAGAAAAGAAAAGAAAAGAATAGAATGGAATAGAACAGAAAAAGAATAGAATAAAATTAAAATAGAATATAATAGAACATAAATGAAAAAAAAATAGAAAATAAAAGAATAGAAAATAAAAGAATTGAACATAGTAGAATAGAATAGAAAAGAGTAGAATAGAATAGAACAGAAAAAGAATAGAATAAAACAGAATAAAATTACAATAGAATAGAATAGAAAATAAATGAAAAAAAAGAAAATAAAAGAATAGAATTTAAAAGAATTGAACATAGTAGAATAGAAAATAAAATAAAAGAGTAGAATAGAATAGAACAGAAAAAGAATAGAATAAAATTAAAATAGAATAGAAAATACATAAACAAAAATGGAAAATAAAATAATAGAATTTAAAAGAATAGAACATAGTAGAAAAGAATAGAAAATAAATGAAAAAAAATAAAAGAATAGAATTTAAAAGAATTGAACACAGTGGAATAGAATAGAAAATAAAAGAGTTGAATAGAATAGAACAGAAAAAGAATAGAATAAAATTAAAATAGAATAGAAAATACATAAACAAAAAAGGAAAATAAAAGAATATAATTTTAAAGAATAGAACATAGTAGAATACAATAGAAAATAAATGAAAAAAAAGAAAATAAAAGAACAGAATTTAAAAGAATTGATCATAGTAGAGTAGAAAATAAAAGAGTAGAATAGAATAGAACAGAAAAAGAATAGAATAAAATTAAAATAGAATAGAAAATACATAAACAAAAATGGAAAATAAAAGAATAGAATTTAAAAGATTAGAACATAGTAGAATAGAATAGAAAATAAATGAAAAAAAAGAACATAAAAGAATAGAATTTAAAAGAATTGAAAATAGTAGAATAGAATAGAAAATAAAAGAGTTGAATAGAATAGAACAGAAAAAGAATAGAATAAAATTAAAATAGAATAGAAAATACATAAACAAAAATGGAAAATAAAAGAATAGAATTTAAAAGAATAGAACATAGTAGAATAGAATAGAAAATAAATGAAAAAAAAGAACATAAAAGAATAGAATTTAAAAGAATTGAACATAGTAGAATAGAATAGAAAATAAAAGAGTAGAATAGAATAGAACAGAAAAAGAATAGAATAAAATTAAAATAGAATAGAAAAAACATAAACAAAAATGGAAAATAAAAGAATAGAATTTAAAAGAATAGAACATAGTAGAACAGAATAGAAAATGAAAGAATAGAACAGAAAAAGAATAGAATAAAACAGAATAAAATTACAATAGAATAGAAAAGAAAAGAAATTTTAAAAAATGGAAAATAAAAGAATAGAATTTGAAAGAATAGAACAGAGTAGAATAGAATGGAAAAGCAAAGAGTAGAATATAATAGAATATAACAGAACAGAAAAATAATAGAATAAAGTTAAAATAGAATAGAAAATAAATGAAAAAAAAATGGAAAATAAAAGAATATAATTTAAAAGAATAGAACAAAGTAGAATATCATAGAACAGAAAAAGAATAGAATAAAACAGAATAAAATTACAATAGAATAGAAAATACATGAAAAAAAATAGAGAACAAAAGAATAGAATGTAAAATAATTGAACATAGTAGAATGGAAAAAATCGAATAGAATAGAATGCATTTAGCCATCTTCTGAAATTGGAATTTCAAACCAATTTGAAAATAACAAATATACGAAACAATTTCCAAAAATGAATGATTCTAACATAACAAATATGACAAACTATATTATTAACTTAACCAACAAATCTGAAACAAAGCAACTTTTTCCGATGCGCACATCTCTAGTTTGCACCCCAAGGCAGGGCCTACAAGGTCGTGCCTGCTTGCTGAGGGTCTATAACTTTTTTATTTTTGTCAATTTAGCTTTAGAAAATCTAAGAATAGAAGTTTCCTTCCAGCGATATTTGGGGATATCCTTCGGCCACAAATCGATTTTCTCATATTTAGTTTCTTGCCAAAGCAAAATGTAGTTACAGGGTTGCTGTCTCTTGCTACGAATGACTGATGTTCTGTGCCTGGAGGAAGCGTTTAGACCCCGTTCACATCTAAGCATTTTGCAGCCCGAAGCTCAGAGATGCTCAACATCCAAAATCACATGGAGCTCATTGGTCTCTGGAATTGGGCTTTAACCACTTCCAGTCCGGACACTTTCACCCCCTTCCAGTCCGGACACTTTCACCCCCTTCCAGTCCGGACACTTTCACCCCCTTCCTGCCCACGCCAATTTTCAGCTTTCGGCGCTATCACACTTTAAATGACAATTGCGCGGTCATGCAACACTGTACCCATATGAATTTTTTAACTTTTTTTTTTGAGACAGATAAAACTTTATTTTGGTGGTATTTATTCACCACTGGGATTTTTATTTTTTTTGCTATATAAATCAAAATGTCCAAAAATTTTGAAAAAAAGTGTTTTTCTTATAAAATTTAGCAAATAAATAATCTTTCTTCATAAATGTTGCCCAAAATGTATTCAGTTATCTTTTCAGTAAAACAAAATAACCCAAATTAGTTTATAACCAAAAATTATAATTTTTCCAATTTTTTTTACATTTTTATTTTATTTTTTTATATTATTATGTATGTTTTTGTTTTTTTACATACTGTCACCCTAGCAGTGCAGTGTCACCATAGTGACACTGTTCTGTGGGGGTGATGAAGATTTTTTTTTTTATTTTTTACACTAATTGCTTTTACACCCATACAGGCTGTAAAAGCAATCATTTCTCCTTCTCTCTGGCTGCATTCTTGCAGCCATTGAGAAATACTGTGTGAGCTGTGATTGGTCACAGCTTGTCACATGGTACAAGGAATAGCCCTGTTGTGAATAGCCCTGTACCATGTGACCACTGTGATCATTCACAGATTTCACACGTAGTAAGCAATGATGTCAGAAGTGACATCTTGCTATCTACTCTTCATCAGATCACGGATTGGCCAATCAGATCACTGATTGGCCAATCAGTGATCACATGATCGGGACCTCGCACAGAGGTCCGTACAGCGATCGGTGTTCCTCTGTGTCTGGAGGACACAGCGGGCACCAGATCATGGTAGGGAAGCGGGAAGACATTCATAACACTGTTCAACAGGTCAAAAATTTTGGGCATAAAATTAGCTAATCTTACATAATTTTGGGGTGCTGAAAACGAAAATGACCCTAAAAAATGTTGATTGGCTCTAGTTTCCATGATATATTCACCCATCTAATGACGTAAGCCATTCAAACTTATGATGCAACTTCAGCTGCATATTGCGCAATTGATACTGGTGACCAATAGAAAATTGCATGTATACTGAGATGATGCAATATTAGCCTTTAATTGCATCACTTCACTGCATAAAAGCTGCAGTATCTGTAGCTGATTGTAGTTGGACAGCGTCTTTACATTTCGTTTTATGCTTATATAGGCTACTCAGTAATGCCTCGAACTTGTGTGAATAAAGCAGATCATTTCTGCTATATCTGCGGTGAAATAACTTTTATCTCACAAAAAAGGAGGATAACAGGAATGATTAAGAAAGCCTACAACTTGTATTTTGGCTGCAAGATAGGAGACCAGGACAAGAGCTGGGCACCACATATATGCTGCAATTCTTGTGGGACGGCACTGGAGCAATGGTTGAATGGAAAAAAGGCATCTATGCCTTTCGCTGTGCCAATGATTTGGAGAGAGCCAACAGATCATGTTAGTAATTGTTACTTTTGTATGGTGCCTCCAATTGGAAAAGGGCTAAATAAGAAGAAAAAGTTATCTGTGCACTATCCAAATATTCCATCGGCAATACGTCCAGTTCCTCATGGAGAGGGGCTGCCAATTCCTAAAGCACCAGAATCCTTCGTGGTTGAGTCAAGTGAGGAAGAACCTGAAGCGTGTAGTCACGTGCAGTTGTAAGAGATAGCCCTTTCCTCGAATACAAGAGAAAAGCCAAGAGAAGCAAAACCGACACAAACTGAAGACAAAACTAGTGAGAATCCTAAGTATTAAAATGATTCAACTTAGCTTATGGCTATAATTTTTCTTGGTAATCCTATGCAATATATTATGCCATTTAGGCTTTGTTATGTAGTCAATATCACTTGCTTTATATTTGTGGAAAGACATCTATCTATATAATTATTGTGCATTATGTAGTCATTACGCCTATAGTAGAAAACTTTCCGTTTACAGAAAAACTAGAGCCAATTGACAAATTTCATTGTTATATTTGAACTCAGAATGTGAAATTCATTAAGAAATGGATCCTTTTGTTTCCAAAACTGGCAAAAAATAAAAATTTGTTGAACAGTGTAATCGGCCACCCGCCCCTGCACTGCTCCCCTCCGGCCGTTTATATACATGGGCCAGACAGGAAGTGGTTAAAGTAGAACTAAAATTTCTTTTTTTTTTTTAATTTCACAATAAATTTTTTGGATTTTTCAGCAAGTAGAACGAACCTAAAAGGTTCTAAAAAGTGGTCAAAAAGCACAATAATAATATAAGAAGAGGAATGCTCAAGTTGTGAAATCAGAGAGGATCCGTTCATAACTACACTTGAAAAAGGTACCTATGGTCGGTATCCAGTCCTTTGAGAGTTCCTCATCAATTAGAGAGCAAATATTGCCGGGTAAGTGACCCAAAAAAATGTGTATTTTTTTTTATTTTTTAAATGCAAACACTCTAAAACTGCAAGCTAAAAATAGTGCATGTACATAGACGTGCAAATCTGTTTGCAATGGGGTTTTCAATATGTCTATAGCTACCAGCAGAGATATACACATCAGAACAATATGTTTTGTTCCAGATTCGCTTGTTAAGTTAATTTAACACCAATAGAATAGAATAAAATAGAAAGAATTTAGCTGTCTTTCAAAATTTGAATTTCCAGATTCAAATTTCAAATAGAATGGAGTACAATAGAAACAATACAGCTGCCTTCTGAAATCTGAATTTGAGTAGAATAGAATAAAACAAAATAATTTAGCTGTCTTCCGAAATTCAAAATTGGAATTTTGAATAGAATAGAATCTGCTATAGTCCGGGCAGGACACTCGCCGTTGTGACTGGGCGTCATATGACATCCTGCGAAAACGAGACTCTCAGTGGCGCGATCTGTCACCGGCTGTGTCCATAGCCGTCTTTCAAAATTTGAATTTCGAGATCCAAATTTCAAATAGAATGGAGTACAATAGAAAGAATATAGCTGCCTTCTGAAATCTGAATTTGAATAGAATAGAATAAAACAAAATAATTTAGCTGTCTTCTGAAATTCAAAATTTGAATTTTGAATAGAATAGAATAGAATCTGCTATAGGCAGGGCAGGACACTCGCCGTTGTGACTGGGCGTCATATGAAGTCCTGTGGAAACAAGACACTCACACGGCCGCACAGTGGCGCAATCTGTCACCGGCTGTGTCCTTGGGACACAGCCGGTGACAAATCACTACACCGACCCATGTCATGTGACCTCTGTGACCAATCACAGCAGATCACATGTCAATTGTATACAATTATATACAACCACGACCAGGGACGGACTGATAACTCATGGGGCCCCAAGTCCATAGGGGATCATGGGGCCCCTGTGTCCTTGCCCAAACTCTAAAAAGCCTATGAAAAAGGTACCAGGGGCATCTCATGGGGCCGCCTACTGACCCCGGGCCCTCAGGCAGTGCCCGAGTTTCCAAATGGTCAGTCAGCCCCTGACCATGACACCACCTTCCTGGAGTTTGCATGTTCTCCCTGTGCCCGCTTGGGTTTCCTCCAGGTACTCCGGTTTCCTCCCACACTCCAAAGACATGCTGGTAGGTGAATTGGCTCCTGTCTAAATTGTCCCTAGTATGTGTATGTATGAATGTGAGTTAGGGACCTTAGATTGTACACCCCTTGAGGGTTAGGGACTGATGTGAATGTACAATATATATGTAAAGTGCTGCATTAATTGACGGCGCTATATAAGTACCTGAAATAAATAAATAATTATATTGTTAGCTGTGACTGGTCAAGGCAGTCACATGGTACAGACAGGGCCAATCACAGCCCATCTGTATCATGTGATCAGCTTTGCCCAGTCACAGCTAATCACTACAAAAGACTGAATGAATCAGTTTCATTCAGTAACAATGATTGCAAATATAAATGAAATACATCGGTATCAGCAATCATAATGTGTCTAAAAAAAAAAAAAAAATCCTGATCACTTGCCCAGAGTATTTCAATGATATGGTAACATTGTATTGCTTTGGTCAAAGTGTGCTGAAAAATAAAATAATGAAAAAAAAATTAAAAAAAATGTAATAAAAAATTAAAAAAAATAGAAACACTTGAAAAAAAAAATACAAATTCAATTATTATTATTATTTTCACCAAATAAATGTATCAGAATACATTTTGACCTAAATGTATGAAGAAATTTTATTTATTTGCAAAATGTTATAACAGAAACAAAGAAAAGTGTTTTTTTTTCAAAAGTTGTATTTTTTTTTTTTTGTTTTATTTAGCAAACAATAAAAAAAGTCAGTGATGATTAAATACCACCAAAATAAAGCTCTATTTGTGAGAAAAAAATTATAAAAATTTCATATGGGTACAGTGTTGCATGACCGCGCAATTGTCACTCAAAGTGTGACAGCGCTGAAAGCTGAAAATTGGCCTGGGCAGGAAGGGGGTATAAGTGTCCGGTATTGAAGTGGTTAATTTCTTCATATTCGTTATGCTAGAATTATTTGTTTTCTGAAAATTTTTTGGTATATTCAGCTTTGTTTCATATATTTGTTATTTTTGAATTCATTCGAAATTCGAATTTCAGAAAATGGCTATATTCTTTATATTTTTTTTTCTATTCAATTCTATTCTATTTGAAATTCCAATTTCGGTAGATGGCTATATTCTTTCTATTTTATTCTATTCTATTCAAAATTCCAATTTCAAACTTCGGAAGTCAGCTAAATTCTTTTGTTTTATTCTGTTCTATTCGAAATTCAAATTTCGGAAGACACCTGTATTCATTCTATTTTACTCTATTTGAAATTCGAATCTCAAAATTAAAATTTTTAAAGGCGTCTAAATTCTTTCTTTTTTACTCTATACTATTATACTTGAAATTCCAATTTCGGTAGATGACTATATTCTTCCTATTTTATTCTATTCTATTCAAAATTCCAATTTTGAACTTCGGAAGTCATGGTCCAATCTCCCTAGATGGTGGCTGTTGGGGGACTGTATAAAATCAAAGGCACATCACAAAATAGTTAGCATGGTCCAATCTCCCTAGATGGTGGCTGTTGGGGGACTGTATAAAATCAAAGGCACATCGCAAAAAAGACAGCATGGTCCAATCTGCCTAGATGGTGGCTGTTGGGGGACCGTATAAAATCAAAGGCACATCACAAAATAGTTAGCATGGTCCAATCTCCCTAGATGGTGGCTGTTGGGGGATTGTATAAAATCAAAGGCACATCACAAAAAAGACAGCATGGTCCAATCTCCCTAGATGGTGGCTGTTGGGGGACTGTATAAAATCAAAGGCACATCACAAAATAGCATGGTCCAATCTCCCTACATGGTGGCTGTTGGGGGACTGTATAAAATCAAAGGCACATCACAAAAAAGACAGCATGGTCCAATCTCCCTACATGGTGGCTGATGGGGGACCGTATAAAATCAAAGGCACATCGCAAAAAAGACAGCATGGTCCAATCTCTCTAGATGGTGGCTGATGGGGGACTGTATAAAATCAAAGGCACATCGCAAAAAAGACAGCATGGTCCAATCTCCGTAGATGGTGGCTCTTGGGGGACCATATAAAATCAAAGGCACATCACAAAATAGTTAGCATGGTCCAATCTCCCTAGATGGTGGCTGTTGGGGGACTGTATAAAATCAAAGGCACATCACAAAAAAAGACAGCATGGTCCAGTTTCCCCTAGATGGTGGCTGTTGGGGGACGTATAAAATCAAAGGCACATCGCAAAAAAGACAGCATGGTCCAATCTCCCTAGATGGTGGCTGTTGGGGGACTGTAGACTTCCAATGGTTGACGCGTTTTGAGGCAGAACCTCGTTGGCTCTGATGAACTGCACCGATTTGACCGCTCTAATTTCGGACAATAGGGTGTGACTTGGCATACAATTTACAAGTTGCATGGCATGCAAGTCACATGCCAAGTCGCACCCAATGTGACCGGGGTGCAAGTCACTGGACCAGAGCTCTAGGGCGGCTTTTTAATCATACAAGTTGAACGCTTTTTAAAAAAATTATACTGTTACTGTATATTGTGACTTGTTAGTAATTTAATAATTCAGACTAGTAAAATTGTTCAAAGGTCCGATTAAAAGGCAGCGATGTAAAGGGCCCTTTGGCTCTTAAATATTTGTTCTTGTGTAGAGATGTGAAAAGATACATTGAGAAGAATTATTACCATTCTTAATTACAGAGCGTAATGTGCATTAGAGATTCCTTTGGACAATGGAACACTGAATAAGATTTAATTGTGACACAAAGCTCCCAGCACAAGCGTAACTCCCAGCTTGGCCTTGTGATTTGTTGTCTGAAGGCACGAGAGGATAAAAATACTCGTACAAGGTCGGGAAAAAAAAAAAAGAAGCAGAATAGTATTCATTGCTGAATTTAGTTTATTCCTGCCTCGGATCAGGAACCGGCGTGTCTGTAGAATTGCCAAAATCCTCTTATAGCTGGGCTTTGTTATAGAAAAATGTATTTTCGTTTCATATTTGTTTTTACTAATTGAGAAACATGGTACACCGTAATTAGCAGTTTACTGGGTGGATTTCTTACATTTGCAAAAAAAATAAAAAGATGAAAAAAAAGAAAGTGCTGATTATCACATAAACAGTGCAAAAAATATATTTGCTTTCTGTAAACTTGAACTGCCGGCAAAGTAATAGAAAAAAAATGCAGCTATATGTTATTTATCCACTTTAATACCATGCCTGGGACTGACTGACCATTTTGAAACCTGGGCACTGCCCGAGGGCCCGGGGTCAGTAGGGGGCCCCATGAGATGCCCCTGGTACCTTATTCATAGGCTTTTTTGAGTTTGGGCAAGGACACAGGGGCCCCATGATCCCCTATTGCCCGGGGGCCCCATGAGTTGTCAGTTCGCCCTTGTACCAGGCACTTTCGCCCCCTTCCTGCCCAGGTCAGTTTTCAGCTTTCAGCACTCTCACACTTTGAATGACAATTGCACGGTCATGCAACACTGTACAAATTACATTTTTATCATTTTTGTGAAACAAATAGAATTTTTTCTGGTGGTATTTTTTCACCACTGTTTTTTTTTTTGCTAAACAAGCGAAAAAGACAGAAAATTTAGAAAAAAAAAACTTTTTCTTTGTTCGTGTTATAAAATTTTGCAAATAAGTAATTTTCATTCTTCATTGATGTTCACTGATGAGTCTGCACTGATGGGCACTGATAAACTGCACTGATGGGCACTCATGAGGTGGCGCTGATAGGCGGCACCAATAGTCACTGATATGATGCACTGAAGAGGCGACATTGATGGGCGGCAATGATAGTCACTGACAGGGGTGGACTGACAACTCATGGGGCCCCCGGCAATAGGCGATCATGGTGCCCCTGTGTCCTTGCCCACACTCAAAAAAGCCTAAAAAAAAGGTACCAGGGGCATCTCATTGGGCCCCCTACTCACCCCGGGCCCTCGGGCAGTGCCCGAGTGCTCGAATGGTCAGTCTACCCCTGGTCACTGATATGCTGCACTGAGGAGGCGACACTGATAGTCACTGATATGCTGCACTGAAGAGGCGACACTGATAGTCCCCTGATATGCTGCACTGAAGAGGCGACACTGATAGTCACTGATATGCTGCACTGAAGAGGTGACACTGATAGTCACTGATATGCTGCACTGAAGAGGCGACACTGATAGTCACTGATATGCTGCACTGAAGAGGCGACACTGATAGTCACTGATATGCTGCACTGAAGAGGTGACACTGATAGTCACTGATATGCTGCACTGAAGGGGTGACACTGATAGGTGGCACTGATAGTCACTGATATACTGCACTGAGGAGGCAACACTGAAAGGTGGCACTGATGGGGCTGCACTGATAGGCACTGATATGTTACTCTGATGGTGCTGCACTGATGGGCACTGATATGCTGCACTGATGGGCTACACTGGTATACAAGGAGCTGAGGAATGGAAATGCTGATAACTAGCATTTGTTTACATGTGATCAGCTGTGATTGGATATTGTCATTGAACAAGTAAACAACAATAGAGAATTCCATGAGGCCTCCCCCCAAAAAGAGAGAAGAAGGGGGAAAGCAATCATGGAACAAAGGGGACTTTAAAGGGCACAATTCACCACATGAAACTCCAAAAATATAATATAAAATCAATATTTATTGATACAGGTCAAAATAGGATCTCTAAAATGTATACAAACTATCCACTTCAGCTACAAATGTATGTCATGAACAGGGGCGGACTGACCATTTGGAAACTCGGGCACTGCCTGAGGGCCCGGGGTCAGTAGGGGGCCCCATGAGATGCCCCTGGTACCTTTTTCATAGGCTTTTTTGAGTTTGGGCAAGGACACAGGGGCCCCATGATCCCCTATTGCCCAGGGGCCCCATGAGTTGTCAGTCCGCCCCTGGTCATGAATCCCTAAATTTCTGAGCAAATGGAAGAACGAAGAATTGACGCATTTCACCCAAATGAGAGCTTCTTCAGGATCCACTTTATTCTATGAATTATGGTAATATTGTTGGAAAATCAAGAAGGTACCATGAAATAACCAACCACCAACCATCAAAAGAAAGAAATATCCACCATGTGAATGGCCTCACAAGTATTGTGATCAGGAGAGAATACAGAGGGTAAGAAGTGCCATCACTTTTAAACATACTATAAGGAACAGGTATCCACTCCATAGGAAGCATGGGACCCATAAAATAGGGCCCACAAGGAAAGAGTCCATTCAAAATTGTGCCCTGCTACTACAGGAGAAACCTCATAAGGCCGTCAACCTCAGAGGACCATCATCCCCTCATAGAAACAAGGCTTACAAAAAGGCGGCGCCTTGTGGGCTCTATTTTATGGGTCCCCATGCTCTCTATGGGATGGATACCTGTTCTTGGCTTGTAGTATGTTTAACGGTGATGTTTCTTCTTACCCACTGTATTCTCTCTGGATAATGATACTTGTGAGGACCTTCACATGGTGGATACTTCTTTTTCTTTTGATGGTTGGTGGTTAGCAATTTCATGGTACCTTCTTGATTTTCCAATCTGGCTACAATATTACCATAATTCATAAAACAAAGTGGATCCTGAAGAAGCTCTCATTTGGGCAAAATGCGTTGATTCTTCGCTGTTCCATATGTTTAAAAATCTGTGGATTCATGACGTACAGTTGCAAGAAAAAGTATGTGAACCCCTTGGGATTACGTGGAGTTTTGCATGAATTGGGCATAAAATGTGCTCTGAACGTCATCTAAGTCACAACAATAGAAGAACACAGTCTTCTGAACATAATACTACACAAACATTAGAAGTTGCCATGGTTTAATTGCACATAACATGTAAACATTCACAGTGCAGGGAGGAAAAAGTATGTGAACCTTTGGACTTAATAACTGGTTGACCCTTCTTTGGCAGCAATAACCTCAACCAAACGTTTCCTGTAGTTGCAGATCAGACCTGCACAACGATCTGGAGTAATTTTGGACCACTCCTCTTCACAAAACTGTTTCAGTGTAGCAATATTCTTGGGATGTCTGGTGTGAATCGCTCTCTCAAGGTCATGCCACAGCATTTCAATCGGGTTGAGGTCAGGACTCTGACTGGGCCACTCCAGAAGGCGTATTCTGTGCTGTTGCAGCCATTGTTTTGTTGAATTACTTGTATGCTTTGGGTCATTGTCCTGTTGCATCACCCATCCTCTGTGGAGCTTCAGTTGGCGGACAGATGGTCGTACGTTTTCCTGCAAAATGTTTTGATAAACTCTGGAATTCATTTTCCCATCGATGACAACAATCCGTCCAGGCCCTGAGGCAGCAAAGCAGCCCCAAACCATGATGCTCCCTCCACCATGTTTTAAAGTGGGGATGAGGTTTTGATGTTGGTGTGCTGTGCCTTTTTTTCTCCACACAGTGTTGTGTGTTCTTCCCAAACAACTCAATCTTGGTTTCATCTGTCCACAGTATATTTTGCCAGTAGTGCTGTGGAACATCCAGGTGCTCTTTTGCAAACTTCAAACGTGCTGCAATATTCTTTTTGGACAGCAATGGCTTCCTCCGTGGTGTCCTCCCATGTACTCCATTCTTGTTTAATGTTTTCCTTATTGTAGAGGTGTCAACAAAAATGTTAGCATGTGCCAGAGATTTCTGTAGGTCTTTAGCTGACACTCTGGGATTCTTCTTTACCTCATGCAGCATTCTGCGCTGTGCTCTTGCAGTCATTTTTACAGGACGACCACGCCTAGGGAGAGTAGTAACAGTGATAAACTTTCTCCATTTGTAGACAATCTGTCTTACCATGGACACATGAACATCAAGGCTTTTGGAGATACTTATGTAACCCTTTCCAGCTTCATGCAAGTCAACAATTCTTGATCGTAGGTCTTCTAAGAGCTCTTTTCTGCGAGGCATGGTTCACATCAGACAGTGCTTCTTGAAACCAGTAAACCCAAAACAGATGTGTGTTTTTTAAGGGCAGGACAGCTGTCAGCAACACATCCAATATCATCACACTGATTGGAGTCAAGGTTGGCTCACTCCTGGCTCCAATTAGCTCTGGGAGAAGTCATTAAGCTAGGGTCTCACATACTTTTTCCTCCCTGCACTGTGAATGTTTACATGTTATGTGCAATTAAACCATGGCAACATCTAATGTTTGTGTAGTATTATGTTCAGCAGACTGTGTTCTTCTATTGTTGTGACTTAGATGACGTTCAGAGCACATTTTATGCCCAATTCATGCAAAACTCCACGTAATCCCAAGGGGTTCACATACTTTTTCTTGCAACTGTACATTTGTAGCTGAAGTTGATTGTTTACAATTTAGAGATCCTATTTTAACCTGTATCAATAAATATTGCTTTTATACTATATTTTGGGAGTTTCATGTGGTGAATAGAGCACCTTTGAAGTCCCCTTTGTTCCGTGATTGCCTTCCCCCTTCTTCTCTCTTTTTTTGGGAGGGGAGGCCTCAAGTGATTCTCTATAGTTGTTTACAGTTCTCTTTTGGGGATGGTGCTAGTTTAATTTTGTATGACAAGACCTCCCACCCAATGATTGTCATTGGAAAACGTCATTGGCTCTTTACCCTGATCGGTGATGTGCTGTGTCTGATGTCCTCCCAGAACGAGAGTGGTCTGTCATTGTACAATAGGCCAGACGGGAACCAGTTAATTAATGTTAACCTGCCGGTAATGTATTCTGATTTGGATTTAGTATCTGCAACTTTAACCACCTGTCTACAGGGGCTATTTTTTAAATTTTTTTGCACATGTTTGTTAAAAATCTACTTTTTTCACATGAAAATAATGTAACCCCCCCCCAAAGAAAAAGGGGTTGTTTTTCTGAAAGCAGACACCCTGAGGATCCCCCTGAGGAAGCCACATGACCTGTGGCGTAACGCGTAGGGGAGGGGATAGATAATGTCACAACGCAACATGAGATTAGTGGAAGAATACTAGAGTAGAGTTTTAGTGGTGTTATGCTGTTTACATCTAGTGTGATCTGGCACCAAAATTTGTGAGTGGTATTTTAATTATTTGCCGCCCGCCTATGGCCGAATGGCTGGGGGCAAATGTCATCAGCGTTCCGGGTGGACGCCATATGGCATCCTCCCACACATGCGCAGATTGCGCTCCTGCAGAGCGGCGCAGCAGCGCGATCTGTCACCGGCCGTGTACCTCGGACACGGCCGATGACAGATCTGAGTATCGGCCCCGTTGCCGGTACCCAGTGACCTGCTGTGACCAATCACAGCAGGTCACATGACAGTTGTATACAATGGATGGCTTCATTCATGCCATCCATTGTATACTAGTGTCTAGCTGTGAATGGTCACAGCTAATCACATGCACATGTCATGTGATTAGCTGTGGCCAAATCACAGCTAAGCACAAAAAAACAAAGAAAAAAAAATCCCTGAATGAGTCGATGTCATTCAGGTAAATGCTTGCTTATAGCAAAGTAATTCTTTGCTATAAGCAAATTGTGTAAAAAAAAAAAATACTGATCACTTCCCCAAAGTAGTACAATGGTACTATGGTAACGTACTACTTTGGTCATAGTAAAATATGAAAAAAAAATCTTAAAAAAAAGAAATAAAATTAATAAAAAATAATAATAATAAAAAAAAATATATATATATATTTTTTTTTATACTGTCACCAGTCAGTGTCCCTGATCACCGCCATGCCAGTTATATGAAGACGCTGTACTGCACTGGTGACAATATGTAAAAAAAAAGTAGTGAAACTAATTTATTTAATTTTTTCATTTTCCGAAAAATTATGACAAAAAAAATACAACTTCAAAAAACTCGCCATTCCTCTTATGAAGTACATCGGACTGTCTACTCTGCAAAAAGGGGTCATTTGGGGGATATCTGTACTGTTCTGACATTCTTGGACCTCAAGAAATTAGATTGGCTGTCAGTACTTCAGGATTGATCAATATTCAGATCTATACCATAGTTTGTGAACTCTATAACTTTCCTACAAACTAAATAATACATCCTAATTTGGGTTATTTTCACCAAAGACATGTAGCAGAATACATCTCGCCCTAAATTTATGAAGAACAATTATTTATTTGCAAACTTTTATAACAGAAACAAAGAAAAACTTTTTTTTTTCAAAATTTTTGGTCTTTTTTTGTTAATTTAGCAAAAAATAAAAACCCCAGCGGTGATTAAATACCACCAAAAGAAAGCTCTAGTTGTGTGAAGAAAATGATAAAATTTTAGTTTGGGTACAATGTTGTATGACCGCGCAATTGTCATTCAAAGTGTGAGAGCGCTGAAACCTGAAAATTGGCCTGGGCAGGAAGGTGTAAAATTGCCCGGTTTTGAATTGGTTAATAATAAAGAGTTATAAAGGATAAAGCACTCGCTCTGCCACAAGCGTTTTATAAAATGTGAGGTCAAAAAGCTCCAGGTGAGAACACAACTTGGGTGATGGTGGAGAAACACTGATTTATGTTTATGAAGATGTGAAGTGGTGAAAAACTGGAAGAGTATCAAGGAAGATCTTTCTTTATATTACATGGGACGTTTTTGCTTAGAATTTCCGTTTTTATGTTTTGATATACAGTATTTACACTTATGTTTGTGATAGTTCTTCATGAGGAACATTGGATTAGTAGGAAGGTGCTGCACTAATAGATTTATCTTAGATATTTTGACACATTTAAAGGAGTATGTGGAGGGTGTAGGCGACTTCAAGTGGGGTTGCTTTAGTATCCTGTTTGCTCGCAGGATCAATAAACATATAGAGTTTAAGTTCCCCACCTGCATTATTAAGGAATTAAAAAAAAACACGGTTCCTAGACCATTAGATTACCAACAAAAAAACAGAGAGAGGTGATTGGTGCTCTACAAAATTAGCTGGATGGAGAACTGAACCAGAAGTCCTATTGAAGTCAATGGGAATCCAAACCAGGCTCTGAAAACATGTGAACAGTAAATTATGCAGTCGCATGCAGAATACAGTAGTTCAGAAACTCCTGGCAGTCCTAATGGGCCCAGAAAACAAACTGCCTCACTTTCTTTAAAAATTCCAGCAGATAATAACATAGGAAGGTGGGATGTGGTGGCACCGGCAGTCTAGCTAATGGTATGTATTCAAGCAATGGCAGAATCATAGGAACATAGACACATAGAAGAGTGGTGGCAGAAAAAGACTATTGGTCCAGTGATCTATTGAATCTGCTCCATTTTTTTTTGTTTTACTTTTTTGTTTGAGTATAGATCTATGTCTGTCTCAAGCATGTTTGAACTTATTGTTGACTGACTCACTACTTCTGCTGGAAGTCTATTCTGAGCATCAACTATTCTTTTGGTAAAATAATACTTTCTAAGGTCAGCATTTCTTCCTGCTAGTTTGAGGTCATGTCCAGTTGCGGATTGACAACTCATGGGGCCCCCGGGCAATAGGGGATCATGGGGCCCCTGTGTCCTTGCCCAAACTCAAAAAAGCCTATGAAAAAGGTACCAGGGACATCTCATGGGCCCCCTACTGACCCCGGGCCCTCAGGCAGAACCCGAGTTTCCAGTTGGTCAGTCCGCCCCTGGTCATGTCCCCATGTTCTTGATCATATTGAAAATGCTGCCCTCCTGAACCTTTTTTCCACATTTTATGTAGTTAATCATTCGTGTCCTTCCTTTCCTCGAGACTGTACATATTATATTCCTGCAGCCTCTCCTATGTTTTATTCCCCAGACCTTTCGCCATTTTTGTTGCCTGTCTCTGGATCTTTCTGTCTCATCAGCCTATGAAGCATCCTTTGGTCCCTTTCTCCTAGAAACCTTTTAGGACCTAAACCTCTAAGAATAACACTAACATATGGATTAGGGTCTGTATGTCCAAATTCACAAAAATTCAGAATCAACTCTATTAACCACTTCCCATTCGGGCCCATGTATATAAATGGCCAGATGGTGGCAGTGCAGGGTCGGGAGGCCATTTATAAATGGCCTCCCCACTCCCTGCTTGTGTGCGCTCCCTGGGAGCGCGCAGCACCGCAATCCAGTACACCAATCATTGTACGGGACCTATGTGTGAGGTCCCGATCATGTGATCAGTGATCACAAGCATAGTAGTAAGCAAGATGTCACTTCCTGACATCATTGCTTACTACGTGTGAAATCTGTGAATGATCACAGAGGTCACATGGTACAGGGCCATTCACAACAGCCTTGTACCATGTGACAAGCTGTGACCAATCACAGCTCACACAGTATTTCTCAATGGCTGCAAGAATGCAGCCAGAGAGAGGGAGAAGTTATTGCTTTTACAGCCTTTATGGGTGTAAAAGCAATCAGTGTAAAAAAAGAAAAAACATCTTCATCACCCCCCACAAGTAGTACAGTGTCACTATGGTGACACTGTACTGTTAGGGTGACAGTATGTAAAAAAAACCCCAAAAAAACCAAAAACATAAATAACAATATGAAAAATAAAAATAAAATGTAAAATAAATTTTGAAAAACTATAATTTTTGGTTATAAATTAATTTGGGTTATTTTTTTTTTTTTACTAAAAAGATAACTGAATACATTTTGGCCAAGATTTATGAAGAAAGATTATTTATTTGCAAAATTTTATAAGAAAAACACTTTTTTTTCAAAATGTTTGGACTTTTTCATTTATATAGAAAAAAAAATAAAAATCCCAGTGGTGAATAAATACCATCAGAATAAAGTTTTATCTGTCTCAAAAAAATGCTAAAAAATTCATATGGGTACAGTGTTGCATGACCGTGCAATTGTCATTCAAAGTGTGATAGCGCTGAAAGCTGCAAATTGGCCTGGACAGGAAGGGGGTAAAAGTGTCCGGACTGGAAGTGGTTAAGAAGAGTAAGCCTTACTATTTGTCCTGATGACCATTCCCATAGAAAGCCTCCACTTAAGACACCTGTCTAAGAGTGGATTTGCTTTCACTTTAGAGTTCCTTTAACGTCCTGTTGTTGGGTCTTCGACACGTGAAGTAAAGGGAAATCTCCCCAATGAAAAAATAACCTTTCCAAAGTCTATCCAAAACTAACTAGAAATGTGGGCTATAGAAACATTTTAAAGTGTACATTCATCTTTTCAGAAAATAGGTAAACAAACACCCTACACCCTTTCAACCCCTCTGGTCAACACTGCATTTACCTCCTTGGGTAATGAGCTGTCACTGCCTATGCAGTCTGTGTAGCTGTGCATGAATTTGAAATCTGTGCTCTTCTTCCCCCTCTTTCTGTAGGGCTCCTGGGATGGATCAGAGTGATTCCAATAGGTCAAAGTGGTCACATATGGTGCTGACCAATCATAATCACTCTAACCCATTCCTGAAGCCTTATAGAAAAAAGGAGAACAAGAGTGGAGATGTCAAAATCCCTGGTCTTCTACCCCGGTTGCATGGATATCGGGGTTGGGTGGGGAGGCTTAACGGTGTTAGTTCACTCTATCGTGAAAAAGTGATCGAACCCTTTAACCACCTCCCACCCGCCATATAAGGAAATGATGGGCGCAAGGCGGTTCTCTCATTCCGGGAGGATGTCATATGTCGTCCTCCCACTCTAACTGCGCGTGCGCGGCGATCGGTGGTGTGCTGTGTCCCTCGGACACAGCGTATCACCGATCAACGGAAAGAGCCTAAGACGTCGGCTTGGTCATATGATCAGCTCTGTCCAATCACAGCTGATCGCATGTAAATAAGGAAATGCCAGTTATCGGCATTTCTCTCCCCACGAGCTGTCACGCTGACAGAGGAGAGCCGGTAATCGGCATTCCTCGGAGGGGACATCTACACTGATCATCAGGGCATCAGTGTGTCCTGATGATCAGTGTAGCCCCAGCAGTGCCACCTGCCAGTGTCCATCAGTGCCACATATCAATGCCTACCAGTGCACATCAATGCCACATATCAGTGCCCATCTGAGCTGCCTTTCAGTTCCACCTATCAGTGCCAGTCAGTGCCACCTATCAATGTCAGTCAGTACCACCTATCAGTACTGCCAGTTAGTGCTGCCTATCAGTGCACATCAGTGCCACCTAACAGTGCCAGTCAGTGCCGCCTATCAGTGCCAGTCAGTACAGCCTATCAGTGCCACCTATCAGTGTCATATATAAGTGCCGCCTATCAGTGCCATATATGAGTGCTGCCTTTCAGTGCCCATCAGTGATGCCTGTCAGTGCCCATCAGTGCCACCTACCAGTGCTTCTTCATCAGTGCCCATCAGTGCCACCTATCAGTGCCAGTCAGTGCCACCTATCAATGTCAGTCAGTACCACCTATCAGTACTGCCAGTCAGTGCTGCCTATCAGTGCACATCAGTGCCACCTATCAGTGCCAGTCAGTGCCACCTATCAGTGCCGCCTATCAGTGCCATATATGAGTGCTGCCTTTCAGTGCCCATCAGTGATGCCTGTCAATGCCCGTCAGTGCCACCTACCAGTGCTTCTTCATCAGTGCCCATCAGTGCCACCTATCAGTGCCAGTCAGTGCCACCTATCAGTGCCGCCTATCAGTGTCATATATGAGTGCCGTCTATTAGTGCCATATATCAGTGCTGCCTTTCAGTGCCCATCAGTGCCACCTATCAGTACCCATCAGTGCAGCCTATCAGTGACCATCAGTGCAGCCTCATTAGCGCACATCAGTGAAGGAGAAAAATCACTTATTTACAACATTTTATAACAAAAACTAAGAAATCATTTTTTTTTCAAAATTTTCTGTTGTTTTTGGTTTGTTTAGTAAAAAAAAAACCCAGAACTGATTAAATACCACTAAATGAAAGCTCTATCTGTCTAAAAAAATTATAAAAATGTCATATGAGTACAGTGTTGCATGACCGCGCAATTGTCATTCAAAGTGTGACAGCGCTGAAAGCTGAAAATTGGACTGGGCAGGAAGGGGGTATAAGTGCCGGGTAGGCAAGTGGTTAAGGCTTCATTTTCAGGTTTGGCCAGCATGTTCCTTTAAATTCCCCGCACAACGCCCAAGTCTCCATCAGTATCGCACGCAGCGTCTGCACTGAGAAGGACCCGCGGGCGCCCATCTAAAAAAAGCAATACATTCTATTCATCAGAGCTTTGAAACTCAGCCAGATCCTCGGAGCAGCTCTTTTCCTCATTACAGCAGGTGTTATGATTCCTTTTTCTCTTCTGTCAATATCATAGATAATACCTATTTTCTCCCTAAAGCATGTTTTCCTTTTAATGGAATTGGATTGCGGCAGCGATGTCACAGAACAGATGTTCCTTGATATTTACCTCTCTATCAGTACGTGTCGCCCAACTGCTGAATCTCCTCTATATACAGCCTAATAATCAAATCTTGGAGCTAGCGTCGGGCTTGACCGATGGCCACCTCTCAACTCCAGGACTTTGAAATGACCAGTTTTGTTGCCACTTGTAATCTCAGGTTCCTTTTCTTTTGTACCTTTGCTGCAAAAATGTCAGTTTTTACAACAAAGCATTTAAACCTTGAACGTAATATAGAAGTGTTCCTGGAAAGGACAGGCGGAAATCTCTTTCAGGAGAGCTCAAAATCTCTCTAAATCTTTTCAGAGGTTGCTATCCGAACACATGAAATCCTCAACCTTATGTTTCGATTTTGTTGAAAAAAAAAAAAATCAGTTTAAGTTAGGAAAATACACCTCCAGCTGGATGAAAGCAAAAGTCTTACAGCATGTGGTCTTTAAAAAGTAGCAGCAGCCTGAGGAAGAAAAGCCTGTCCCCAGCCAGCATGCTGCAGAGAAGTATCCTTGCTCCCTGCAGAGATCCAACACTCCTCCCTGCTGAGTCAGACTTCTGCAATTAGCAAACTGCTAAGGGCTCATATACACGGGGCGTTTGTAAAAATCTTCTGAACGATGGAAAACGTAGGTTAAAAAACATCAGTTTAGCCACGTTTACATACCGCGTTTAGAAGCATTTTTAAAAGATAATCTTAGGAGACCTTCCCAAATGCCCAGAATGCACTGAAAAATAGTAAAAAATTAACTATTTCAGATATTTTGAGAGAAAGAGAGAGAGCAGAAGCAGAGAGAGCAGTATGTGTTGAGATGATCTGTCTTTTCTGGTTGTATTCACTATGGATCCCATCATGAGCATAATGCGGCACGTTCTACCATTGTTTCCTTCACTGGAAACGCAGGGTCCGGGAAGAGCAGATATAGTGAATGCAGGGTCCTGGAAGACCGGATATAGTGAATGCAGGGTCCTGGGAGACCAGATATAGTGAATGCAGGGTCCTGGGAGAGCAGATATAGTGAATGCAGGGTCCTGGAAGACCGGATATAGTGAATGCAGGGTCCTGGGAGAGCAGATATAGTGAATGCAGGGTCCTGGGAGACCAGATTTAGTGAATGCAGGGTCTGGGGAGACCAGATTTAGTGCATTCACTCTCTCCGCTCTCCCCGGACCCTGCATTCACTATATCTGCTCTACCAGGACCCTGCATTCACTATATCCGGTCTTCCAGGACCCTGCATTCACTATATCTGGTCTCCCCGGACCCTGCATTCACTATATCTGGTCTCCCCGGACCCTGCATTCACTATATCTGGTCTCCCCGGACCCTGCATTCACTATATCCGGTCTCCCTGGACCCTGCATTCACTATATCTGGTCTCCCAGGACCCTGCATTCACTATATCCGGTCTTCCAGGACCCTGCATTCACTATATCCGGTCTTCCAGGACCCTGCATTCACTATATCTGCTCTTCCCGGACCCTGCGTTCACTATATCTGGTCTCCCCGGACCCTGCATTCACTATATCCGGTCTCCCCGGACCCTGCATTCACTATATCCGGTCTCCCCGGACCCTGCATTCACTATATCTGGTCTCCCAGGACCCTGCATTCACTATATCTGGTCTCCCCGGACCCTGCATTCACTATATCCGGTCTCCCCGGACCCTGCATTCACTATATCTGGTCTCCCAGGACCCTGCATTCACTATATCCGCTCTCCCAGGACCCTGCATTCACTATATCTGGTCTCCCCGGACCCTGCATTCACTATATCCGCTCTCCCAGGACCCTGCATTCACTATATCTGGTCCCCCCGGACCCTGCATTCACTATATCCGGTCTCCCCGGACCCTGCATTCACTATATCTGGTCTCCCACAGTACACAGAACATGGAAATGTAATTATTTTAGTAAGTCTAAACTGCTAAATACCTTTTCTCATCAGCAGTTAGAGCAGTCTTGTGACTTCTATCAGTGTCCAGCAGACCACTGGTTAAAGCTTGTAGGAGGAGTTTTCATTTTCCTCTGATCGTCCTATGAGGCTGCATAACCCCTGACCCCCTGCCTGGACAGCGCTGATTGATGAAAAAAGGCTCTGGACAGCATCTGGACATGGAACGGTTAAAAAACGCTTCTAAACGCAAACGCGGTTAACAGCGTTTACAAGCGTTTGGCGTTTGAAACGCTAGTAAAATCTACTCCTGAATACAAGTTTGGTGCGTTCGACTGTAAACTCAACTGCCTGTAAATGACTGTAAACGACGATGTGTACATGGACACATAGGAAAACATTAGGGAGAGTTCAGGGGCTGCTGAAAAAAAACGCTGAACAGCTCCTAAACATGAGTTTATCAACTGCAGTGTACATGAGCCCTAATGCTCCCTGCTGATACAATATGGCTTAGGCCGGCCATACATGGGTTGATTTCCAAACGATTTTTCGTTTGAAAATCGGACCTAAGAATAATCGTGTGCTTTTCGCTCTGTTAATGGTGCAATGGCACCGGGCGATTTTCGTGGTTCCTCCCCATTCTGTTTATTGGGCATGCTGAAAAATCCGTGAAAAATGACCGCTTTTCGAAATCGAAAATGTTGTTCGTTCTGTAATCTGATAGCACCATTGGATTACAGAACGAACAACGTTTTCGATTACGGTATTCGACCCAGGTATGGCCTGCTTTAGCAAGGCATGTTAGGACTTCTGCTGAGAGACCAGCGACCTGGTAAAAAAGCTTGTCTCCTGCCAACATGCTGGAAAGAGATATCCTTGCTCCCTGTATGGAAGCAGTGGTCTCTCTGACCACTGCTTTCCACTGCTGAGTCAGACTTATAGCTCTACAGTTAGCAATGCTCCCTGCTGATAGGATATCAAGAGTTGGTTGTGGCCAGCTCAGTGGATTGCTTCAAAAAAAGTCCTGGATTGTTTCTTAGATACACGGAATATAACTGGATCAGGGGCGGACTGACAACTCATGGGGCCCCTGAGCAATAGGGGATCATGGGGCCCCTGTGTCCTTGCCCAAACTCAAAAAAGCCTATGAAAAAGGTACCAGGGACATCTCATGGGGCCCCCTACTGACCCCGAGCCCTCGGACAGTGCCCGAGTTTCCAAATGGTCAGTCCGCCCCTGAACTGGATATAACATTTATAGGGAAAGTTGATCCAGGGAATATCCAATTGCCTCTCGGGGGGATCAGGAAGGAATTTTTTTTCCCAGCAGGAGCAAATTGAATCGTGCTTTATTGAGTTTTTTTGCCTTCCTCTGGATCAAGTGTGGGTATAGGATTATAACTTTTTTTATGGTTGAACTGGATGGACTTTTGTCTTTTTTCAGCCAGACTAACTATGTAACTATGATATGGCTGTGAATTCACATGTGTCGGACCTCTGCTGGGAGACCTCTGCTTTCACATAAATAACCTCCTTTGCAGTATGGTGGCAGGGAGCAAGATTTTCTACTTGGGATGTGGCTGCTTTTGGAAGGAAACAAACTGTAAAGTCTTGCTGCGGAGAAGTATCCCTGCTCCCTGTGTGGAAGCAGTGATCCGTCTGCAGAGATCCAGCACTGCCCCTATAGTTCTGCAATCAGCAAGCTTGTTGTCCCTGATAAAAGGATGTGACTCAGCAGGACATGGGTTGGACCTCTGCTGACAGACCTTTGCTTACCTACTTTGCAGCATGCTGGCAGGGGACAGGCCTTTCTACACTTGGTGGCTGTTCTCTAAAGGCAACAAGCGGTAAATTCCCACAGTTTGTTGTCTTAAAAAGCAGTTGCAGACTGAGTAACAAAGCATGTCCCCTGCCAGCATTCTGCAGAGAGGTATCTTTGTTCCCTGTGTAGAAGCCAGGGGCGGACTGACCATTTGGAAACTTGGACACTGCCTGAGGGCCCGGGGTCAGTAGGGGGCCCCCATGAGATGCCTCTGATACCTTTTTCATAGGTTTCTTTGAGTTTGGGCAAGGACACAGGGGCCCCATGATCCCCTATTGAGGGCCCGGGGTCAGTAGGGGCCCCATGAGATGCCTCTGATTCCTTTTTCATAGGTTTCTTTGAGTTTGGGCAAGGACACAGGGGCCCCATGATCCCCTATTGAGGGCCCGGGGTCAGTAGGGGGCCCCATGAGATGCCCCTGGTACCTTTTTCATTCAGGAAGGCTTTTTTGAGTTTGGGCAAGGACACAGGGGCCCCATGATCCCCTATTGCCCGGGGGCCCCATGAGTTGTCAGTCCGCCCCTGGTAGAAGCAATGGTCTCTCTGCAGAGATCCGACACTCACCTTGCTCAGTTAGACTTTTGGCTCTGTAATTAGCAAGCTTATGACTCGGACCTCAGGTGAGAGACCTCTGCTTTCACATAAAGAGCCTGCTTTGCATCATGCTAGCTTTTCTACTCATGATGTGCGTTCTTTCCAGGGCTGCTGTTAGAAATCATGGGGCCCCATACAGCCAACCTGACAGCCCCCCCCCCCCCCCTCACAAAAAGTCAGTTTACTAGGCTTCAGTTATGAATGAACACAATGAGTGAATGAGTGATCAGTACCAATCACTCATTGTGTTCATTCAGGAAAGGAAGGAGCTGGTAAATGTGACATATTTACCAGACTCTTCCCCCACTCTCCATCCTGGAAGATCCTATTGTGTGCTTGCAGCTGCCGGAGGGAAATAGAGGAGGGAAGCCGGAAGCACTGTGGGGATGCGGATAGACAGGGGAAATGTATGGTGCACAGGGAGGGTGATGGTTGCAGCAGGGTGGGGGCAACTACTGGAACTGATTCCCTCCTGTATGGCTCTCTCTGCAGCAGCTGAAAGCAGGCAGGAGGGAGAGGAGAAGAAGTTGGCTTTCAGCTGCTGCAGAGAGAGCCATACAGGGGATCGGTTCCAGTAATTTCCCTCCCGATTGCTGATCACCCTCTCTGCCAAATCTAAATCACCCAGCTGCCTGTGTACGCTTTCTGGCCGGGGCCCCGTACAGGAGGACTGATGGTACCCCCTTATCCAAGGCCCTGCTTCTTTCCAAGAGAATAAACCTGTAAAATAGTAAACATATTTTTAATTTGATTCACCTGGAATGTATTTAGCCGATTCCCGTTTAGCCTCCTTAAGGCTAGGTTCACTTATGTGCGAGTGGTGCGGCTGCGGATCCGCATGAAAATCCGTGCAGCCGCACCACCCACACAGAGGGATGCGGACCCGCGGGCGGGTGCCATTAGTTCTGCCGCCCGCACTGGAAAACGCAACCGCAGTGGGAACCGATGTTCCCTTGCAGGCTGTGTTTTCAGAAGAAGTGCAGGGACTTCTCTGCGTGTCACGGGGCACGGGAGTCCATTCAAATGAATGGGCTCTCATGCCCAAGCAAAACGTGGCCCACACAGCCACATATATGCAGGGGCGGACTGACCATTTGGAAACTCGGGCATTCCCGAGGGCCTGGGGTCAGTAGGGGGCCCCATGAGCTGCCCCTGGTACCTTTTCCATAGGCTTTTTTGAGTTTGGGCAAAGACACAGGGGCCCCATGATCCCCTATTGCTCGGGGGCCCCAAGAGTTGTCAGTTCACCCCTGTGGGGTACTGTATAAAATCAAAGGCACATCACAAATTAGTTAGCATGGTCCAATCTCCCTAGATGGTGGCTGTTGGGGGATTGTATAAAATCAAAGGCACATCACAAAAAAGACAGCATGGTCCAATCTCCCTAGATGGTGGCTGTTGGGGGACTGTATAAAATCAAAGGGCCTGGGGTCAGTAGGGGGCCCCATGAGATGCCCCTGGTACCTTTTTTCATAGGCTTTTTTGAGTTTGGGCAAAGACACAGGGGCCCCATGATCCCCTATTGCCCGGAGGCCCCATGAGTTGTCAGTCCGCCCCTTCATATATGTGAACCGGGGGTCAAGGTATAGGAATGCAGTGGACCCCTGCAATAGCACAATGGCAGCAAAGGTTTTTAGGGAGGAGTAGGCTTTCTCCAATCATACCTGCCCTTAATCTATCCATTATTATTATATATGTGCTCCAACTTTGAAGCCTTTCAATATTTATAGAATTAGGACTGCAGTTTACTATGATGCCACAAAGTGGCCCTGCAGCACATATCATATATTTGCAAATGTGTGCAAACTAAACCTCTGGTTTTAACATGAACTGTTAGACAGGAAAATTTGGTTCATTGCAGGCTGGTTGGTAAGTGAGCTGGGAATTCTCTTTGTTGCTAATTGACGTGTTTCTCCCTTCCATGTGCTCCTTGCTGCGAAGGCCAGTTATAGGTTGGGGTGGTTGCCATTTGTTTGTAGTACTACTACTGATGGCCATATTTGGTCAATGACATAAGCTAGAATCCTGCTCATTCAGCTACATTCAGGAATTTCCTGGCCAGTAATTGACCGGGGTTGGGAATGTGACACTGGTTGCTAGAATGCTGGCAGCTGCTGGAATCCTAGCAACCAAGCGCTGAAAAGAATTCAGTTGGTTGCATTGACTTCAGTTCTGTTAGCATTAACAGTTGCAATTTGCAAATGTAAACATTTTGATTTTCAAAGACTTTCTGCCATGGGGACAACGGCCACAAGGAAGGACATGCCATTAAAACCCTTCCTTTCATTCTAATTATCATTTTTGTTTGTTACTTTTTTACTTTTAAATACACTTCCTACAAGAAAATATTTACATCATAGTGGTAGTTGGTCATATACTGTATTTCAGATACATTTTTGTTTCTGATAACCCAGATTTTTATGAGTTTTCTTTTATATGAGTATTTTCTATTTTGTTGTCGTTCTTACCCACAATGAAATCTATGATTAGCCTGAATATTTATTGTGATCCAGCCAATCCCTGGGGAGGTGTGCTCAGCAGGTGGCTGGAGCAGAAAAAATTACAATTCTAAAAAAATTAAAAAATAAAACAAATCTATGATTATATAAGTCCTCTTTTTTTTTTTTTAGATATCCATTATAGATTCTGTTACCAATAACTTAATTGTGTGTTTTAATAGCAAGAAGATTTTTTTGCATGATACTATTACAACATATTTTAAAAGATTTTTCTTGCTTTCTTTAAAATGGATTCCTTATAATATGCCCAGCACGCACACTCCGCTCCTCACAAGACCTCCTTCTCTCTAGTTCCCTGGTCTCCTCCTCCCATGCCCGCCTCCAGGACTTCTCCAGGGTGTCACCCATCCTCTGGAACTCCCTGCCCCAACCCATCAGATTATCACCTACTCTCCTCTCCTTTAGGCGCACCCTGAAAACCCATCTCTTCAGGGAAGCCTACCCCACCCCCTGCTAACCTGCCGACCTCCTCCACTCTTCCTACTACTCCATCCCCCACAGCTATCTCCTCCTGTACAACTATCCCCTCCCTCCTAGATTGTAAGCTCCAAAGAGCAGGGCCCTCGATCCCCTCATGTTTTGCATTGTATTGGTATTGTTCTGTCACATGTTCTGTCCCCCTTTGTAATGTACAGCGCTGAGCGAACTATTGGCGCTTTATAAATACTGTATAATAATAATAATAATAATATGAATTTATAGTAACGATTCTATATGAATTTATAACTTTTAAATCCTTTTTAAATTGTGTTGTAGTCCTGAAGAAGCTTGAGCGTCTCCTGGCTGTTTTTTCCCATTAACGGCCTGAACTGATTAGCTATAAAAGGTCAAAAGTAATATACCATCACTACAGAAGTCAAGGTCATAAAACTCTAATTATATATATATATATATATATATATAGTGCCAAGAAAATATCTCCTACACCATTACACCCCCACCAGTCTGAACCGTTGATACAAGGCAGGATGGATCCATGCTTTCATGTTGTTTGTGCCGAATTCAGACCCAACCATCTGAATGTCGTGCATTCTCCTCTGACTTCTAACATCAACAAGGCATTTTCATCCACAAAACTGTCACTCACTGGATATTTTCTTTTTTTCGTGCCATTCTCTGTAAACCATAGAGATGATTGTGCATAAAAATCCCAGTAGATCTGAAATACTCAGACTAGCCCGTCTGGCACCAACAACCATGCCACATTCAAAGTCACTTAAATCCCCTTTCTTCCCCTCTGATGTAAGTCGTCTTCACCACGGCTACATGCCTAAATGCTTTGAGTTGCTACCATGTGATTGGCTGATTATCAATTTGTGTTACCAAGCAATTGAACAGGTGTACCTAATAAAGAGGTTGGTGATGTATATACTGTATATATATTATGCAATGCACCTCTAACACAAATATCCTATTGAGATAAATTACTCTTTCCCAGCCACTACTTCAACATTCATAAGAAATAGTTACAACACGTGCAAGTGGATATTGGTAAATTCTTGATGTGTTTTGCTGATATGCTGAAATCTGCTTCTTCAGAAAAAACATGTCAAACACCACCCACTTGCCTGCATTGTTTTTCCACGAAATATATATGTACTTTCATAAATGAGAAATTTTATGATCTTGATTTCTGTAGCGTTGGTAAACTACTTTTGACACCTTAAAAGTCCCATATGAATATATGTATTCATGGGTAATGAGTTGAAGTGGGATGTGATGTCTGGATATGGGGACCATTACCACCATTCATAATTATAACTAGCCATTGTTTAACAAATAATGCCATTGTCTCATTAAATGTAAAGGTGAATTTACTCTGAAAAACCTTCCCATCCCTTGGTCCCTTTTGCTGGTCTCCTACCACTCTCCCACCACTCTTGCCAGCCGCACACTCAGAATCTTCACTACACAGCCCTGGTAGCTGTGTAGAATCATAATGCAGGCAATGGTGAGTAGTGGTAGATCAATATAGCCATGTGACCATGCTGACCAATGAGAATCTCTGTTGAATCTTCTTTCTTCTGGGACTGAGTCCCTGAGAAAAGAAGAGATTCTGAATGGCCATCATAGACACATAGTCATGTTGACTAAATATCTCTTATCATTACCTTCTAAGACTGTGTAGTGACAATTCTGAGTGGATGGCCCATTTTAGAAGCTGAGGATGGTGGCATGAGACCAGCTGAGGGCAGAGATAGTGGCATGGGACCAGTTAATGCAGAGATAGTTGCATGGGACCAATTGGGTGCGGAGATAGTGGTATGTGACCAGCTGAGCACAGAGTTAGTGGCATGGGACCAGTTGAGTGCAGAGATAGTGGCATGGGACCAGCTGAGCACAGAGATAGTGGCATGGGACCAGTTGGGTGCAGAGATAGTGGCATGGGACCAGCTGAGCACAGAGATAGTGGCATGAGACCAGTTGATGCAGAGATAGTTGCATGGGACCAATTGGGTGCAGAAATAGTGGCATGGGACCAGTTGGGTGCAGAGATAGTGGCATGGGACCAGCTGAGCACAGAGATAGTGGCATGAGACCAGTTGATGCAGAGATAGTTGCATGGGACCAATTGGGTGCAGAGATAGTGGCATGGGACCAGCTGAGCACAGATATAGTGGCATGAGACCAGTTGATGCAGAGATAGTGGCATGGGACCAATTGGGTGCAGAGATAGTGGCATGTGACCAGCTGAGCACAGAGATAGTGGCATGGGACCAGTTGAGTGCAGAGATAGTGGCATGGGACCAGCTGAGCACAGAGATAGTGGCATGGGACCAGCTGAGCACAGAGATAGTGGCATGGGACCAGTTGGGTGCAGAGATAGTGGCATGAGACCAGTTGGGTGCAGAGATAGTGACATGGGACCAGCTGAGCACAGAGATAGTGGCATGAGACCAGTTGATGCAGAAATAGTTGCATGGGACCAATTGGGTGCAGAGATAGTGGCATGGGACCAGTTGGGTGCAGAGATAGTGGCATGGGTCCAGCAGAGCACAGATATAGTGGCATGAGACCAGTTGATGCAGAGATAGTTGCATGGGACCAATTGGGTGCAGAGATAGTGGCATGGGACCAGTTGGGTGCAGAGATAGTGGCATGGGACCAGCTGAGCACAGAGATAGTGGCATGAGACCAGTTGATGCAGAGATAGTTGCATGGGACCAATTGGGTGCAGAGATAGTGGCATGGGACCAGTTTGGTGCAGAGATAGTGGCATGGGACCAGCTGAGCACAGAGATAGTGGCATGAGACCAGTTGATGCAGAGATAGTTGCATGGGACCAATTGGGTGCAGAGATAGTGACATGGGACTAGTTGGGTGCAGAGATAGTGGCATGGGACCAGTTGAGTGCAGAGATAGTGGCATGGGTCCAGCTGAGCACAGAGATAGTGGCATGAGACCAGTTGATGCAGAGATAGTTGCATGGGACCAATTGGGTGCAGAGATAGTGGCATGGGACCAGTTGGGTGCAGAGATAGTGGCATGGGACCAGCTGAGCACAGAGATAGTGGCATGAGACCAGTTGGGTGCAGAGATAGTGGCATGGGACCAGCTGAGCACAGAGATAGTGGCATGAGACCAGTTGATGCAGAGATAGTTGCATGGGACCAATTGGGTGCAGAGATAGTGGCATGGGACCAGTTGGGTGCAGAGATAGTGGCATGGGACCAGCTGAGCACAGATATAGTGGCATGAGACCAGTTGATGCAGAGATAGTTGCATGGGACCAGTTGGGTGCAGAGATAGTGGCATGGGGCCAGCTGGGTGCAGAGATAGTGGCATGGGACCAGTTGGGTGCAGAGATAGTGGCATGGGACCAGCTGAGCACAGAGATAGTGGCATGAGACCAGTTGAGTGCAGAGATAGTGGCATGGGACTAGTTGAGTAGAGCAGGGACCAGGGGTTGGATAGGGAGGATTTTTGGAGGTAGATCACCTTTTCATTTTTTATGAAAAGGTTGAACTTACCCTTCAAACAATTAATGAGAAAAATGCATATTGGGCCTTAGACAATGCATTTTGGGGCTTAGACACTGCCAATTCATGAGGGCTACAACACAAGTAAATAAAAGAGTATAAAAAAAATATTTAAAAAGTTCATATGAGGTCATTGCTTTAAATTCTTATTATAAAAAAGAAAGGAAATTAAAAAAATAAAGGTGAATTTGCCCTTTGATTAAGAGCTTGTTTGGACTCTTTGACCATTGGTGTGGTTGCCTTTACTACTTTTTAAATTTTTGAGCAATTAATCTCAGAAAGGGGTTCTAACCTTTCCACAGCCTATTAAAAACTAATCAAAGTAAGTGTTAGCCTAAAATTTAGTTTTTTCAAATTTCAACTGACCTTTTCGATTTCAATGCGCAGTTAATATGATTTTTTGAAAACTACAGAAAAAATCAAATGTTCCTTTTTTGTAACCATAGAAACACTTGAACCATTCTTTACACAAACAATGTTCAGTGCTCCTCAGAAAATCTAATTGTTTTCATTTGTCCTTGGTAATTATAGACCTAGCTGTACAGTAAATTGTATTTCTAAGACTAACGACACATTGTTTTTTGGGAATGTTTCTTTTTTTAAAACTTTTTTGACCATTTTACAATTTTTTTTCTTTCAGGCAACGTCTGGCGGTAGAGCGAGTTACTATGTCTCTTATAAACGTGAGGCTTTCGCACAGATTAAACTTCCAAAGTATTCTCTCCCGAAGGTATTGTTACATACTTGTAGCCCTTTTTTGATATCTTTGTACTTGATTGTTGCTCTTGTTATATAACTCCTTGCTAACTGGTTTCTCTGCCAACAAGAACAACTGGTGGTATTTTAATGGCTTGTTCTGCTGTGAGGACACAAAATCATACTTTTGTCTAAACTTCACTCAAGATTAAAAATAAAAAGTGCGAACACACTTAATAGCTACACATGAGACATACTGGACTGCGTCCTGCTGCAAGTTGAGTTGGCAAAAAAAGTTGTAAATTGTTGGGTTTAATAATTGAACAGATCCTACTTTTTTAATAAGACGACCATTCTTCTTTTAGAAGAACCGGCCACACTTTGATTTATAAATGAAACTAAAACTAAACTAAAATGGGGATGAGCAAAATCTCGAGTTTAAAAGAAATGTTGTCAAAAGGAAATTTAGCAAATTTTGTTCATTGGGCAAAAGGCTTTTGAATCAGTGAGGAAAGTGCAATTAAGGCAGTTTTTGGTTCCTGTCAGAGGGAGTCTACGTTTGTTCTCCATGGTCCCACCATATGTAAGAGTGTAGTCACCCTCTCTTACTCCCAAAATGGACTAGGGCAGCTTTTCTCAGCTAGGGTTGCATGGAACCATAGGGTTCCTCCATAGGTTGCTAGGGGTTGCTTAAGCAGTATTAGGTTGATCTTCCATCTGATGGTGCCTGCATAATTCAGAGTCAAGCACCACTTGACACCATCAGATGGAAGGTCACCAACAATCCTTTCAGTTTTCTGTTAGGGTGGCATTCGGACCATCACTGTAAAGGGGCATCTTCCCACCAACTCCCAGTGTAGCACTACTCCCTTAGAAGGTGCTGAATTATTTTTGGGTTCCCTGTTACTCTGGACCCCTCTCTGAAAGCCCCACCCCTGCTAACACCACAGTACACTCGTAACCGGAATAAATCACAACCAGAAAGTAAGCTCACACACTGATTGGAGTAAACTGGTAAGAGGTTTATAGCAAACTTCAATATAGCTTGGTTACACAGCCAGGGGAGTCCTGAGGCAGGTGCGGGGGGTGCGGCCCGCACCGGGTGACACCGAACGCACAGGGTGACACCGGACCCGCTCCACAAAAAGGTAAGTTGTAAAGCAAGTCGACAATCCCCACAGGATGGATCCGATCCATCCTGCGGGGACCGTCAGCTTTCATTACAACTTACCTTTTCGTGGAGCGGGTCCAGTGTCACCCCGTATAGGTTGCATGCTGACGATCCCTGCAGGATGTATGGGATCAGCGGATTGGGGAGTGTAATGGATCCATTATGCTCAATCCGCAGATCCGAACCATCCTGCAGGGATCGTCGGCATGCAACCTATACGGGGTGACACCGGACCCGCTCCACGAAAAGGTAAGTTGTAATGAAAGCCGACGATCCCCGCAGGATGGATCGGATCTGCGGATTGAGTATAATGGATCAGACTCCTGTGGGGATCGTCGGAGGGGGTGTCACCAAGTGTTACCGTACCGGATGACACCAACCCTAGGGTAGCCCCTATACACAGCATAGACAGAATTGGCACATGCAAAGTCAGTTATTACTTGTGTCAGCTTAAACTAAGAAAAGAAAAACACTTATCACAGTGTCTCAGTCAGTGATAGCAGGCCTGCTTTTCAGAACTAACCCAATACCTTCAACCTGAGGTGGCTTTACAGTCCCCAGTGAGCAGTGAGAACTATCATACAGGTAGACAAGCTCACTTCGGGCCCTCAGTACCTGATGGCAGGGAGGTAGCCTGATCTGAGAAAAGAGCTCTTTACCCCCAAACAATAAATGTTCTCTTAAATGCAGTGAAGAGTCTTCTGCACGCGTGATGGGGCCCAGTTGGTGCACAATGAGAGGAAGGGTGAAGAATGGTTCTCTGAAGAACATGGCAATAAAGCAAAGGAAGAAAAGCACTTCCCCTTGAAAGCATCAATTGAATTGTGTAATGCCCCTTTAAAGCACTAGTCACTAGTAGATCTAAAGCAGTAAGATGTTAAGCAGGCAGACGTGATTGTTGAGATAGGACAGCTCCTCTTTAAACTGCAAGCCTATTGGTACAATAGGAGAAGGTCTCTTTATAAGAGTAAATTGATGAAGGTGGTGACACAGCTGTAGTTCGGCAGGTGGAATGGCTGTCCTGCTATCAGCTGTGATGATAAGGCTGTGTTGAGTGTGGTCCCCCAATGTAAGGAATATTCTCACCACTGTCCCCCAATGTAAAGGAGTATTCTTGCCACTGTCCCCCAATGTAAAGGAGTATTCTTCCCACTGTCCCCCATTGTAAGGAGTATTCTTCCCACTGTCCCCCAATGTAAAGGAGTATTCTTGCCACTGTCCCCCAATTTAAAGGAGTATTATTCCCACTGTCACCCAATATAAGGCACATTCTTCCGACTGTCCCGCCAATGTAAAGGACATTTTTTCCCACCGTCCTCCAACGTAAAGGACATTCTTCCCACTGTCCCCCAATGTAAGGGGCATTCTTCCCACTGACTTCCAATGTAAGGCACATTCTTCCCACTCTGCCTCAATGTAGGGAGCATTCTCTTTACTGATCACCAGTGTAAAGGGGGCATTCTTCTTCCAAGTTTCCACTGACCACCAATGTGCATAACTCCTCCCCAGAGCCAGCCCACTATTTAAATCAGGGCTGTGGGCTTTTACTGAGTCCCGCTGCTCTATGTTCAGGACATTGTTCCCTCTGTTCCCCAGTGTAAGGAGTATTCTTTCTACTGCCCCCCCAATGTAAAGTACATTCTTCCCACTGGCCCCCAATGTTAGGAGTATTCTTCCCACTGGCCCCTCAATGTAGGGCTCATTCTTCCCACTGCCCCCCAATGTAAGGAGTATTCTTCCTGCTGTCCCCCAATGTAAGGAGTATTCTTCCCACTGTCCCCCAATGTAAGTTGTATTCTTCCCATTGTCCCCTCAATGTAAAGCTCATTCTTCCCACTGTCCCCCAATGTAAGGAGTATTCTTCCCACTGTCCCCCAATGTAAAGGACATTCTTCCCATTGTCCCCCAATGTAAACGACATTCTTTCCACTGTCCCCCAATATAAGGCGCATTCTTCCCACTGTCCCCCAATGTAAGAAGTATTCTTCTCACTGTCCCCCAATGTAAGGAGTATTCTTCTCACTGTCCCCCAATGTAAGGAGTATTCTTCCCACTATCCCCTAATGTAAAGGAGTATTCTTCCCACTGTACCCCAATGTAAGGGGCATTCTTCCCACCGACCCCCAATGTAAGGCACATTCTTCCCACTGTCCCCCAATGTAAGGGGCATTCTTCCCACCGACCCCCAATGTAAGGCACATTCTTCCCACTGTGCCCCAATGTAGGGAGTATTCTCTTTACTGATCACCAGTGTAAAGGGGGCATTCTTATTCCAAGTTTCCACTGACCACCAATGTGCATAACTCCTCCCCAGAGCCAGCCCACTATTTAAATCAGGGCTGTGGGCTTTTACTAAGTCCTGCTGCTGTAGTTCAGGAAGACATGCACATCACCCTGCTAGCCCCCCACCACTACCAGTCATGATCTGCCTCCATTGCATAGAGCAGAACAGATAGCTAGTGACCTCATCAAATAAAATAAAGTATGTAATAATAACAGCGTGTCATTACATGTTGATGAGGGGGCTGGGAGGAACCAGAAGTGACAAAATATAATCAGATTAAACGTCAGCTTTAAAGAGTAACTTCACTTTTGTTGAGAAAAATGACATTCCCTTCTGGGTGATCTATGTGCATTGCAAGGATTTTAACAAACTTTTTGGTAGGGTCCGCATCCTTACAGATGTGATTTCCCTTAGGGAAAATCTCACCAAAAATTAATTTTTTATTACAGGGGGTGCTCAAAATCTGACTTTTATTTTAGTGCAGACCTCTGGGAAAATCAGTGATCCAATCACACAAGCAGGAAATTACATTTCTGGGGGTGTTCTGTACACCATCTCCAGTTTGCTATATTGCATTGGATTTTACGGAAAATTACAGCATTGCAGATTGAAAAAAAAGGTAGTTTTTAATAACATTCAATTAGAATATCACTTGTGTTGCAATTTTATACGATATATATATACACTATATTGCCAAAGTATTTGGCCTCCTGCCTTTACACGCACATGAGCTTTAATGGCATCCCAGCCTTAGTCCGTAGGGTTCAATATTGAGTTGGCTCCGCCCTTTGCAGCTATAACAGCTTCAACTCTTCTGGGAAGGCCGTCCACAAGGTTTAGGAGGGTGTCTATGGGAAGGTTGGACCATTCTTCCAGAAGAACATTTCTGAGGTCAGGCACTGATGTCGGGGGAGGAGGCCTGGCTCACAGTTTCCACTCTAATTCATCCCAAAGTTGTTCTATGGGGTAGAGGTCAGGACTCTATGCAGGCCAGTCAAGTTCCTCCACCCCAAACTGGCTCATCCATGTCTTTATGGACCTTGCTTTGTGCACTGGTGTGCAGTAATGTTGGAACAGGAAGGGACCATCCCCAAACTCTTCCCACAAAGTTGGGAGCATGAAATTATCCAAAATGTCTTGGTATGCTGTCACCTTAAGAGTTCCCTTCACTGGAACTAGGTGGCCAAGCCCAACCCCTGAAAAACAACCCCACACCATAATCCCCCTCCACCAAACTTTACACTTGGCAGAATGCAGTCAAGCAAGTACCATTCTCCTGGCAACCACCAAACCCAGACATGCCCATCGGATTGCCAGACAGAGAAGTGTGATTGGTCACTCCAGAGAACGTCTCCACTGCTCTAGAGTCCAGTGGCAGCGTGCTTTACACCACGGCATCCGACGCTTTGCATTACACTTGGTGATGTAAAGCTTGGATGCAGCTGCTCGGCCATGGAAACCCATTCCATGAAGCTCTCTATGCACCAGTGGCGGACTGACAACACATGGGGCCCCCCGGCAATAGGGAATCATGGGCCCCTGTGTTCTCGCCCACACTCAAACCACACCCAAAAAAGCCTATGAAAGGTACCAGGGGCATCTCATGGGGCCCCCTACTGACCCCGAGCCCTCGGGCAATGCCCGAGAGCCCAAATGGTCAGTCCGCCCCTGCTAAGCACTGTTGTTCTGCTAATCTAAAGGCAGCACCAAGTTAGGAGATTTTTAGCTATTGACTCTGCATCATGCGCTGACTCGTAATTTTACGTGGTCTACCACTTGGTGGCTGAGTTGCTGTTGTTCCCAGTTGCTTCCACTTTGTTATAATACCACAAACAGTTGAGCGTGGAATATTTAGTACCAAGGATATTGCATGTATGCACAGGTGGCAACCTATCACAGTACCACGCTTGAATTCACTGAGCTCCTGAGAGCGACCCATTCTTTCACCAATGTTTGTAGAAGCAGTCTGCATGCCTAGGGGCTTGATTGTATACACCTGTGGCCGTGGAGGGGATTGGAACACCTGAATCCAATGATTTGGAGGGCTGGCCCAACAATATATATATATATATATGAAATATTTTTTTTCCCGCAAAAGTGGAGTTACCCTTTAAGAGTCACTGTCAATGCACTTTTCTTCTTCTCTCCCCATGCAAGTTTACGTGAATGCAAAAGCAGCAGAAGCAGGTTCAGTTCAGGTCAAGTGCACCTGCAATGAATTCTGAATGATCTCCAGCTAATGCTGCTCTAATGATCGCTGGCCGTTCTTTTCAATCAAGACCTCTGTAAGAAATCAGACATCTTGTTATATATCGCTCTCATAGAATGTGCATGTTTTTTTTTCATGCTGTAACAATAATGTCAGTGTGCTGTTTCCTATAGCACCAAAGCTGAAACACTGCGGAGTATCACCGGAACACGTCTTTTCTTCATTGGCCCCTCCCCTTTCCTTCTCCTTAACAGAGCAAATAAGGCTGGATGTTACCAAATCTGCAAGTACAGATAATAGGAAAACAAATAAAATCACAAAATAAAATATTCTGTCTTATTAAGATGGTTCTAGAAACAGCCACTGGCCCTTTCTGTTCTTTATTTCCTCGTAAAAATGCAGTACAGCAGTTTTAAGTGTGTAGTTATGTTGGTTTCAGGCATATTTTTTTAGGATGCAAAATTCTGTATTCAAGATAAGTTTAGCATACATTGTGGAATAAATGCTGACATTTGTTACTATTGTATTTTGAGTGAGCTAGTTTTGTCATAATTACTGTAAATGAAAAATATTTTTATTTATTTATTTTATTTGTTTTGTATGTATTTGTTTGTTTATTCATATATTTATTTAACTATAATGTAATATATATAGATAGATATAGATATATTTATATATATACACATACACCCACACACACACACATATATATATATATTTATTTTTAATGCACTGCGTGAATTGATGGCACTATATAAATATCTGTAATAAATAAATAATAATTAACTATAAAACAGTGTGCAGTAATTAATGTAGATGAAAATAATTGTATGTATTTAGTTAAGTTGTATTTATGTATTGGTTTGTTTGTTTGTAAATTTAGTTGCATGTATTTATTTGTTCATTTTTTTATTTAACTATTCATATAAAACAGTAAGCAATAATTAATGTAAATGAAACAGAAGCAGCGCATATAGAATGCCTTGACCATATTGCAATAGCAATGAAAGTGGCTTAAAAGGGCATGGTTAAAAAAAAAAACCTAAGCCTATTCAGCTCTGGGTTAGGAGTGTCTAACACTTAGAGTGCAGGGGTCAGGTGTATGTAATGTGCAGAGTGCAGGGGTCAAGAATAAGTAATGCACAGTGTGTAGGGCTCAGGAGTATGCAATGTACAGGAGTATGTAATGTTGTGATTGTATGGGTCAGACGTATGTAATGCACAAAGTCCAGGGATCAGGAGTATGTAATGTACACAGTACAGGGATCAGGCGTAAGCAATGTACATATTGTAAGGGTCAGGAGTGTGCAATGCACAGAGCGCCAGGATCAGGAGTATGTAATGAAAAGAATGCAGGGGTCAGGAATATGTACAGTAATGTAAAGAACACTGGGGTCAGAAGTATATAACGTACTGAGTGCAGGGGTCAGGGATATGCAATGTACAGAGTGTAAGGGTCAGGAGTATGTAATGTAGAGAGTGTAGGGGTCAGGAGTATGTAATGTACAGAGTGTAGGGGTCAGGAATATGCAATGTACAGAGTGTAAGGGTCAGGAGTATTTAATGTACATAGTGGATGAGTCAGGAGTATGTAATGTACAGAGTGTAGGGGTCAGGAGTATGTAATGTACAGAGTGTAGGGGTCAGGAATATGCAATGTACAGAGTGTAAGGGTCAGGAGTATTTAATGTACAGAGTGTATGGGTTAGGAGTATATAATGTACAGAGTGCAGGGGTCAGGGATATGCAATGTACAGAGTGTACAGTTCAGAACCATGTAAGGTACAGAGTGTAGGCATCAGGAATATGCAATGTAAAGAGTGTAAGGGTCAGGAATATGTAATGTACAGAGTGTAGGGGTCAGGAGTATGTAGTGCAGAGAATGCAGGGGTCAGGAGTATGTAATATAGAGAGCACAGGAGACAGGAGTATTTAATGCACAGAGTGTAGGGGCCAAGAGTATGTAACGTATAGAGTTCAAGGGTCAGGAGTAGGTCATTTTCAGAGTGCAAATACAACCTCCCCACTCTTCATGAGAAAACCACCTTCACCTTTTCCTCTCTGAATTGAAAGTAGATTGCATGAATGAGTGAATGAATGAAAAAGCTGCTATTGGCTACCTGGCTGTTGTCTGTAAACTCTGATCCCTGTGCCTTGGCTCAACGGTTCTTGCCACCAACCTGCAAGCTGTCCTTCTCCCCACTCCCCTGCCAAGTGATCGTAAAGATTCATCTGAGCCCCAAGCCAGACACTGGCCTTCTGATTGCTGAGTGTGCTGAGCTGCTGGCACTCATGGTCTCTAGTCCTCTCTGCTGATCCAATTGAGTCCTAGGTGCTAGGATAGGAGGAGGAGAGAAAAAAGCCTACATTGCCTCCCTGCTTTCTCCTCCCCCAGAATCAGCTCTCTCCGCTGTTGAATTTGCTGACATTGGCAGAGTAAAATCACTGCATTATTCATTTTTTCCCCCTGCACCCCTAAAAGTCCCAGTGTGCACCCCAGCATGGGAACCTCTGGTTTAGATCAACCAATCCTAATTTTTCATAACTTTCCCTATAGCAAAAGGGGAAACCTTCTTGGTTGGTATGAACAACTCCTCCCATTTTATTATTTCCTCTTCTCCAGTTTTATGAACTCAATCCCATTGTGTAAAAACCACCAACAATTGCAGCTAAGTATGGAAATGGCAGTGGTGTAGAGGGTAGTATGGGGGTGGTGTAGAGGGTAATATGGCGGTGGTGTAGAGGGTAATGTGGCGGTGGTGTAGAGGGTAATATGGTGGTGGTGTAGAGGGTAATGTGGCAGTGGTGTAGAGGATAATATAGCAGTAGTGTCAAGGGTAATATGGCAGTGGTGTAGAGGGTAATATAGCGGTGGTGTAGAGGGTAATATGGCAGTGGTGTAGAGGGTAATATAGGGGTGGTGTAGAGGGTAATATGGCAGTGGTGTAGAGGGTAATATGTCGTGGGGAAGAGGGTAATATGGCGGTGGTGTAGAGGGTAGTATGGCGGTGGTGTAGAGAGTAATATAGGGGTGGTGTAGAGGGTAGTATGGCGGTGGTGTAGAGGGTAATATGTCGTGGGGAAGAGGGTAATATGGCGGTGGTGTAGAGGGTAATTTGGCGGTGGTGTAGAGGGTAGTATGGCAGTGATGTAGAGGGTAATATGGCGGTGGTGTAGAGGGTAATATGGCGGTGGTGTAGAGGGTAATATGGCGGTGGTGTAGGGGGTAATTTGGCGGAGGTGTAGAGGGTAATATGGCGGTGGTGTAGAGGGTAATATGGCGAAGGGGGTAATATGGCGGTGGTGTAGAGGGTAATATGGCGGAGGTGTAGAGGGTAATATGGCGGTGGTGTAGAGGGTAATATGGCGGTGGTGTAGAGGGTAATATGGCGGTGGTGTAGAGGGTGATTTGGCGGTGGTGTAGTGGGTAGTATGGCGGTGGTGTAGAGGGTAGTATGGTGGTGGTGTAGAGGGTAATATGGCGGTGGTGTAGAGGGTAATTTGGCGGTGGTGTAGAGGGTAGTATGGCGGTGGTGTAGAGGGTAGTATGGCAGTGGTGTAGAGGGTAATATGGCGGTGGTGTAGAGGGTAATATGGCGGTGGTGTAGAGGGTAATATGGCGGAGGTGTAGAGGGTAATACGACGGTGGTGTAGAGGGTAATATGGCGGTGGTGTAGAGGGTAGTATGGCGGTGGTGTAGAGGGTAGTATGGCGGTGGTGTAGAGGGTAATATGGCGGTGGTGTAGAGGGTAGTATGGCGGTGGTGTAGAGGGTAGTATGGCGGTGGTGTAGAGGGTAGTATGGCGGTGGTATAGAGGGTAATATGGCGGTGGTGTAGAGGGTAATATGGTGGTGGTGTAGAGGGTAATATAGCGGTGGTGTAGAGGGTAATATGGCAGTGGTGTAGAGGGTAATATAGCGGTGGTGTAGAGGGTAATATGGCAGTGGTGTAGAGGGTAATATAGGGGTGGTGTAGAGGGTAATATGGCAGTGGTGTAGAGGGTAATATGTCGTGGGGAAGAGGGTAATATGGCGGTGGTGTAGAGGGTAGTATGGCGGTGGTGTAGAGAGTAATATAGGGGTGGTGTAGAGGGTAGTATGGCGGTGGTGTAGAGGGTAATATGTCGTGGGGAAGAGGGTAATATGGCGGTGGTGTAGAGGGTAATTTGGCGGTGGTGTAGAGGGTAGTATGGCAGTGATGTAGAGGGTAATATGGCGGTGGTGTAGAGGGTAATATGGCGGTGGTGTAGAGGGTAATATGGCGGTGGTGTAGGGGGTAATTTGGCGGAGGTGTAGAGGGTAATATGGCGGTGGTGTAGAGGGTAATATGGCGAAGGGGGTAATATGGCGGTGGTGTAGAGGGTAATATGGCGGAGGTGTAGAGGGTAATATGGCGGTGGTGTAGAGGGTAATATGGCGGTGGTGTAGAGGGTAATATGGCGGTGGTGTAGAGGGTGATTTGGCGGTGGTGTAGTGGGTAGTATGGCGGTGGTGTAGAGGGTAGTATGGTGGTGGTGTAGAGGGTAATATGGCGGTGGTGTAGAGGGTAATTTGGCGGTGGTGTAGAGGGTAGTATGGCGGTGGTGTAGAGGGTAGTATGGCAGTGGTGTAGAGGGTAATATGGCGGTGGTGTAGAGGGTAATATGGCGGTGGTGTAGAGGGTAATATGGCGGAGGTGTAGAGGGTAATACGACGGTGGTGTAGAGGGTAATATGGCGGTGGTGTAGAGGGTAGTATGGCGGTGGTGTAGAGGGTAGTATGGCGGTGGTGTAGAGGGTAATATGGCGGTGGTGTAGAGGGTAGTATGGCGGTGGTGTAGAGGGTAGTATGGCGGTGGTGTAGAGGGTAGTATGGCGGTGGTATAGAGGGTAATATGGCGGTAGTGTAGAGGGTAATTTGGCGGTGGTGTAGAGGGTAGTATGGCGGTGGTGTAGAGGGTAGTATGGCGGTAGTGTAGAGGGTAGTATGGCGGTGGTGTAGAGGGTAGTATGGCGGTAGTGTAGAGGGTAGTATGGCGGTGGTGTAGAGGGTAAGTCTCAAGTAATGCTGCAGAGTGTCAACATAAAACATTTGTTTTCTGAACTGGAGCATAGCCACGTCTTCCTCTCTGAAAGGTCAGTTGACCACCTTTGGTAACTCGTAATGTTCCAAACATACAAATAACTCTTGGTTATGGTTTATCCACAGGACATGCACATCATCAGCACCGACGAGAAACAGGTGTTTGCTGCCGTTCAAGAGTGGAACCAAAATGACACTTACAACCTGTACATCTCAGATACAAGAGGCGTCTACTTTACCCTTGCACTAGAGAATGTCAAGAGCAGCCGGGGCCTGGAGGGAAATATTGTCATCGACCTTTATGAGGTATTGGCTGAAGGTCATGCTATCGCTATTTAAATTTTGTGACATTATAAAGGAAATTTTCTAAGTGATTAAGCTGTGGATTGATTGGTTTTGCTTGACTGTCCCAACTAACAGGTGAAAGAGAGAACCAGTTACTGAGGCTCAGATGAAGAATTTCCCTTGAAATTCTAGCTAAAATATAAATATTCCCAATTTTGGGAAATTTAAAAAATGATATTAAGGAAGCTTGGATTTTTTTTTCAGAGTTCTGTGGTCTTTATAATGCTCCCAAGGGTCACAGAAGTTCCTTTCAACTCGTGGAGCTGTTCTTGTGCCAAAAATGGCCCCTAATAAACCTTCTAATTCTATTTTTTATTTTTATTTCATCATTTTATTTTTTTTTAATGAAAGGAAAAAAAAAAACAGATAGTAAAAAAAATTAGTAAAATAATTTAAAAAAATTAAGAATGGAAGGGAGAGATTTTTTTTGTATTGCAATGGTTTTACATTGCTCCCGAAGCTTCTTTTAACTCATGGAGCTTTTCTTGTGCAAAAATGGCCCCCAGTAAACCTCATCATTTTATTTTTTGTTGGCAAAAGAAAAAAAAACAGAAAAATAAATAAATTAATTAATTAATAAATAAATATGAAGGATATAAAGGGAATGTGGATTTTTCTTGGGGTGTATAATTTCCAAGGGTTCTAGGAGGGTCTTTCAACTCATGGAGCTGTAGTAAAATAAATTTAAAAATAAACACAACAGCAAATAAATGAAAAAGGATATGAAGGGAGTTTAGAGTTTTTTTGGAGGTGGAATGGTCTTTATGGCTCATGATGGTTATATAAGCTTTTTTCAACTCATGGAGCTGTACTTGTGAAAAAATGGCCCCCTAATAAACCTCAGCATTTTATTTTTATTTAACATAAAGAAAGAAAAAAATAGTATTAAAAAAAAATAAATAAAAATATATATATATTTATATATACAGTATATGCACTCACAGTATATATATAGATATATATATATATATATATATATATATATATATATATATCTCAGATAAATAAACATAAAAACAATTTAGGCCACAGTAAATAAATAAGAATTAAATATGCTTACATTAATGTGACAATAAATACCACACATAAGAAACACATACAAATACAAAGAATACAAAATTAAAATAAATTAAATACTATAAATAAATGCACACCCAAACAAACCCTGTAAATTAAGGAAAAAAGCAAGGTTTTTTTTCCTAAGCAATTCACCAATTTAGCTGAATTAGAAAAATTAAATTCCCGTTTTTAACAGCAATTAGCTTTTTTTTGGAAATTTAATTTCAATGGGGAGGAGATCACTTCCATTGCCAGGATTGCCTTTTACCAAGGGAGAAATTGAAATTGTCCAGTCAAAACCTTTTATTTAAATTTTGAAGGGCGTGGGCAAACATTAGAACCTCAGTTTCCCATACAGGAAGTGAGAGGACCATGCCAACTGCTACACAGAAGGAAAAGAGAATGCTTTTCTTTAGCAGAGTAGGGGAAGACTAGAACCCCGTCAGGTATTTATTTCTGTCTGTGCTCCTGGTGCAGGTTTCCCCCTATTTCCTGTCTCATGAGATTTTTGATATCTGGACAGGATATGAGAGTAAATCTCTCGAACAAAGCCCCAGATAGCAATAAAGCACCCATCAGGAGTTTTAATCCTTTTCCACCAAAATGTGCCCGACATACACTTTACAATATAATGGTTTTCAGTTTTGCTCACCAAGGGGTCTTTGAAGCTTATAGTGTTTAAAACTTCATCTTCTGTACAAATAAAAGATTGATTTTCAGAAATACTATTGAAATTAAATTGCTCTATATGCTCTAAAATAAATACTTTTCTTTTGTGTGTGCTGAGGTTCGCCTACATTTTTTGTAAATTTATATAGTCATTGTTAGAAATAAAAAGCTGTAACGTCGAAGTAAAGAAATGCTGAAAGAAAAAAAAAAAAAGTAAGGAAAAAAAGTGAAGAACAAAATAGCAAACAATTGATTTTGGCCATTTAGGTACAGACCCCGTGGTGTTCATGTTCTTAAATCAGTTGAATGTGGCTGCAGCTATTGTGTGTTTAATAAATCCGATTGTAAAATAGTAGAAAATGTTCCACAGTTCTCTAAAATGCTTCCATTCATTTTTCCTAGGTAGCTGGGATAAAAGGTGTACTCCTGGCCAACAAGAAAGTTGATGAGCGTGTGAAGACCTATATCACTTATAACAAAGGGCGGGACTGGCGCCTTATTCAGGCTCCGGACTTGGATATGAAGGGGAATCCCATCAATTGTCTACTGGTCAGTTATATACAATATAGTTCTAAAATAATATATATATATACTGTTTGTATGTATATATGTGGGTGTATATAAATATATATATATATATATATATATATATATATATATATATATATATACAATTGCAAGAAAAAGTATGTGAACCCCTTGGGATTACGTGGAGTTTTGCATGAATTGGGCATAAAATGTGCTCTGAACGTCATCTAAGTCACAACAATAGAAGAACACAGTCTGCTGAACATAATACTACACAAACATTAGATGTTGCCATGGTTTAATTGCACATAACATGTAAACATTCACAGTTCAGGGAGGAAAAAGTATGTGAGGCCCTAGCTTAATGACTTCTCCCAGAGCTAATTGGAGACAGGAGTGAGCCAACCTTGACTCCAATCAGTGTGATGATATTGGATGTGTTGCTGACAGCTGTCCTGCCCTTAAAAAACACACACCTGTTTTGGGTTTACTGGTTTCAAGAAACACTGTCTGATGTGAACCATGCCTCGCAGAAAAGAGCTCTCAGAAGACCTACGATCAAGAATTGTTGACTTGCATGAAGCTGGAAAGGGTTACAAAAGTATCTTCAAAAGCCTTGATGTTCATGTGTCCATGGTAAGACAGACTGTCTACAAATGGAGAAAGTTTAGCACTGTTGCTACTCTCCCTAGGCGTGGTCGTCCTGTAAAAATGACTGCAAGAGCACAGCGCAGAATGCTGCATGAGGTAAAGAAGAATCCCAGAGTGTCAGCTAAAGACCTACAGAAATCTCTGGCACATGCTAACATTTTTGTTGACACATCTACAATAAGGAAAACATTAAACAAGAATGGAGTACATGGGAGGACACCACGGAGGAAGCCATTGCTGTCCAAAAAGAATATTGCAGCACGTTTGAAGTTTGCAAAAGAGCACCTGGATATTCCACAGCACTACTGGCAAAATATACTGTGGACAGATGACACCAAGATTGAGTTGTTTGGGAAGAACACACAACACTAAGTGTGGAGAAAAAAAGGCACAGCACACCAACATCAAAACCACATCCCCACTGTAAAACATGGCGGAGGGAGCATCATGGTTTGGGGCTGCTTTGCTGCCTCAGGGCCTGGACGGATTGTTGTCATTGATGCGAAAATGAATTCCAGAGTTTATCAAGACTCCGCAGAGGATGGGTGATGCAACAGGACAATGACCCAAAGCATACAAGTAATTCAACAAAACAATGGCTGCAACAGCACAGAATACACCTTCTGGAGTGGCCCAGTCAGAGTCCTGACCTCAACCCGATTGAAATGCCGTGGCATAACCTTAAGAGAGCGATTCACACCAGACATCCCAAGAATATTGCTACACTGAAACAGTTTTGTGAAGAGGAGTGGTCCAAAATGACTCCAGATCTTTGTGCAGGTCTGATCTGCAACTACAGGAAACGTTTGGTTGAGGTTATTGCTGCCAAAGGAGGGTCAACCAGTTATTAAGTCCAAAGGTTCACATACTTTTTCCTCCCTGCACTGTGAATGTTTACATGTTATGTGCAATTAAACCATGGCAACATTTAATGTTTGTGTAGTATTATGTTCAGCAGACTGTGTTCTTCTATTGTTGTGACTTAGATGACGTTCAGAGCACATTTTATGCCCAATTCATGCAAAACTGTGTGTGTGTGTATATACAGTTGTGTTCAAAATAATAGCAGTCAGACATCACTAACCGGATCAATCACTGTTTTTGGTAGAAATGATATTTCTACATGGCAAATAATTTCCTAGCAGGTGTAGTAGAGTAATAGAAATCCAACAGACCCAACAGTCATGACATGCATGCTGCTGATTCTGTGTCATTGAATCACTCATTGAAAGGGGCATGTTCAAAATAATAGCAGTGTGGAGTTCTATTAGTGAGGTCATTCATTCTTTGAAAAACAGGTGGCAATTATTGCCCTTATTTAAGGAAGGAAGGCAGCAAATGTTGGACATGCTGGTTACAGTGCATTTCTCTCTGAAATTCTGAGGAAAATGGGTCGTTCCAGATATTGTTCAGAAGAACAGCGTACCTTGATTAAAAAGTTGATTGGAGAGGGGAAAACATATAAAGAAGTGCAGAAAATGATAGGCTGCTCAGCTTAAATGATCGCAAATGCTTTAAAATGGCAACCAAAACCTGAAAGACGTGGAAGAAAGTGAAAAACTACCATTCGAATGGATAGAAGAATAGCCAAAATGGCAAGGACTCAGCCAACAATCAGCTCCAGGAAGATGAAAGAAGGTGTAAAGTTCCCTGTGAGGACTGTTACAATTAGAAGACGCCTATGTGAAGCCAAGCTATCTGCAAGAAGTCCCCGCAAAGTCCCACTGTTGAAAAAAAGACGTGTGCTGAAGAGGTTACAATTTGCCAAAGAGCACATTGACTGGCCTAAAGAGAAATGGCGCAACATTTTGTGGACGGATGAAAGTAAGATTGTTCTTTTTGGGTCTAGTGGCCGGAGACAGTTTGTCAGACGACCCTCAAACACTGAATTCAATCCACAGTGCACTGTGAAGACAGTGAAGCATGGTGGTGCAAGCATCATGATATGGGGATGTTTCTCATACTACGGTGTTGGGCCTATTTATCGCATACCAGGGATCATGGATCAGTTTGAATACATCAGAATACTTGAAGAGGTCATGCTGCCTTATGCTGAAGAGGAAATGCCCTTGAAATGGGTGTTCCAACAAGACAACCACCCCAAACACACCAGTAAACGTGCAACATCTTGGTTCCAGACCAACAAGATTGACATTATGGAGTGGCCAGCCCAATCCCCGGATCTTAATCCAATAGAAAACTTGTGGGGTGACATCAAAAATGCCGTTTCTGAGGCAAAACCAAGAAATAGAGAAGAACTGTGGAATGTCGTCCAATCATCCTGGGCTGGAATACCTGTTCACAGGGGCCAGAAGTTGGGTGACTCCATGCAACACAGATGTACAGCAGTTCTCAGAAACAGTGCGACTACAACCAAATATTCATGAAGTCATTCAAAGGAAAGCAAAATCTTCAAACATTTTTCACTTTATATAGTGAAAGTTTGAGTTTGTAAAGAAGAATACAAACACTGCGATTTTTTTGAACAGTCTAATATTCACTTTTCTTCAATTTTTTTAGAGGAACAACACAAATTTGATATATTTTTCTTCATGTTGTGATTTGGAATAGAATGTGTAATGTTCCCAATGCATTTGTGTGGATGGAAGTAAAAGCTATTAGAAGGATTTTGAGCTTTATTCACTTTTTTCAACACACTGCTATTATTTTGAACACAACTGTGTGTATATATATATACGTAGATATACACAGCGCCTTGAAAAAGTACTCATACCCCTTGAAATTTTTCCACATCTTACAACCAAAAATGTAAATGTTTTTTATTGGGATTTTATGTATTTATGTGTGATATTATGGTTTTCAACATTTTTTACAAATAAATATCTGACAAGTGTGACATGCATTTGTATTCAGTCCCCTTTACTCTGATACCCCTAACTAAGTTCTAGTGGAACAAATTGCCTTCAGAAGCCACCTGTGTGTCATGTAATCTCAGTATAAATACATCTGTTCTGTGAAGCCCTCAGGGGTTTGTTAGAGAACATTATTGAACAAACAGCATTATGAAAGCCAAGGAACACACCATACAGGGCAAAATATCCGAAGCTTTGAACATCTCAAGGAGCACTGTTCAATGCATCATCTGAAAATGGAAGGAGTATGGCACAACTGCAAACCTACCAAGACATGGCCTTCCACCTAAACTGACAGGCCGGGCATGGAGAGCATTCATCAGAGAAGCAGCCAAGGGACCCATGGTAACTCTGGAGGAGCTGCAGAGATCCACAGCTCAGGTGGGAGAATCTATCCTCAGGACAACTAAATAGTCGTGCACTCCACCAATCTGGCCTTTATGGAAGAGTGGCAAGAAGAAAGCCATTGTTGAAAGAAAACCATAAGACGTCCCATTTGTAGTTTGCGAGAAGTCATGTGGGGGGCACAGCAAACATGTGGAAGAAGGGGCTCTGGTCAGATGAGACCAAAATTAAACTTTTTGGCCTAAAAGCAAAGCGCTATGTGTGGCAGAAAATGAACACTGCACATCACCCTGAACACACCATCCCCACCGTGAAACATGGTGGTGGCAGCATCATGTTGTGGGGATAATTGTCTTCAACAGGGACAGGGAAGCTGGTCAGAGTTGATGGGAAGATGGATGGAGCCAAATACACTGCAATCTTAGAAGAAAACCTGTTAAGAGTCTGCAAAAGACTTGAGACCAGGGTGGAGGTTCCCCTTCCAGCAGGACAACGACCCGAAACATCCAGCCAGAACTACAATGGAATGGTTTAGATCAAAGCATATTCATGTGTTAGAATGGCCCAGTCACAGTCCAGACCGAAATCCAATGGAGAATCTGTGGCAAGAATTGAAAATTGCTGTTCTCAGATGCTGTTCATCCAATCTGACAGAGCTTCAGAGATTCTGCAAGAATGGGCAGAAATGTCCCTCTCTAAATGTGCAAAGCTGGGAGAGACATCCCCAAAAAGACTTGCAGCTGGAATTGCAGCGAAAAGGGGGTCCTACAAAGTATTGACTCCGGGGGACTGAATACAAATGCCGCCACACTTTTCACAGATTTATTTGTAAAACATTTTGAAAACCATTTCTCATTTTCTTTCCACTTCACAATTATGTCCCACTTTGTGTTGGTCTATCTTATAAAACCCAAATACAATTCATTTACGTTTTTGGTTGTAAAAGGATGAAATTTGGAAAAGTGGTATGAATACTTTTTCAAGGCACTGTATATGTACACACTGGGGAGCCATGGCATTATGACCACCAACCATAACCTGTTGTGGCATGGACTCCACTTTGAAGGTATGCAGTGGTATCTGGCACCAAGCAGTTAGTAGCAGGACCCTTCAAGTCCTGTCAGTTGTGAGGTGGGACCTCCATGGATTGGACTGGTTTTTTTACCAGCATATCCCACAGATGCTCAATTGGATTGAGATCTGGAGAATTTGGAGGCCAAGTCAACACTTCAAACTTATTGGTGTGTTCCTCAAACCATTCATGAATTCATCAGACCAGGCCATCGTCTTCCATTGCTCCATGGTCCAGTTCTGATGCTCACGTGCCCATTGTAGGCAATGCCACTGGTTAGCATGGGCACTCTGACCAGTCTGTGGCTACGTAGCCCCATACACAACAAACTGCAGTGCTTTGTGTGTTCTGATACCTTTCTATCTGAACCCGCATTCATTTTTTCATCAATTTGAGCTACAGTAGCTCTTCTGTTGGATTGGACTATGTAGGCCAGCCTTCGCTCCCCATGTGCATTAATGAGCTTGGTTGCCCATAACCATGCCTCTGATTTACCTCTTTTCTTTCCTTGGGCTACTTTTGGTCGGTCCTGATCACTGCAGACCAAGAACATCCTACAAGAGCTGCAGTTTTCGAGATGCTCTGACCTAGTCATCTAGCTATTACAATTTGGACCTTGTCAAAGTCGCCCAAATCTTTACACTTGCCTATTTTTCTGCTTTCAACACATCAACTTCAGGGACAACATGTTCACATGCTGCCTAATATATCCCACCAACTTTTAGATAGCATTTTAACAACATAATTAATGTTATTCACGTTACCCGCCAGTGGTCAGAATGTTATGCCTGTTCGGTGTATATATATATATAAATATATACTGTATATGAAAATAATTTTCTTTACTGAACCTTTTTTGGCTTATCAGTAGGTTCACCTGCTTTCCCTGCTTTGTCTTTACAGCCATTCTGCTCTCTGCATTTTAACCTGCAGATGTCTGAGAACCCGTATAACTCTGGCAGTATATCCAGCAAGGTCACTGCTCCCTGGCTTATTGTTGCAGCAGGTAACTATTTTGATACAGAAGAACACTCTGTAGATAAACGTTTATGAAAATCTGACCAAGTGACCATCACACCTATATGAGCTTGTTGGACTCCCCATTTCATAACCATTAATATGAAGTCCCCCCCCCCCTTTGGGTCTAAAGCAGCCTTCACTCTTCTGGGGATTCCATAAGATTTTGAAGGGTGTTTATGGGAATTTGTGGCCATTCATCAAAACAGAACAAGAAGACCTGGCTCATTGTTCTAATTCATCCCAAATGCATTCAGTAGAGTTGAGGTCAGGGCCAGTGGTGTATTTAGGTTTTGTGCTGCCCTAGGCAACACAAAAATCAGATGTCCTCCTGGGCAGAGAGAGAGCTTGACACTGACCAACAACACCCCTGCCCCACCCCCCCCCCCCCTACAGCGACAGAGAGGAAGACATTCACCCTCACAGCTCTGGCCATCCCCGGGAACGACAGTTGGGCTCTGCATGCACCATCAAGCAGCCCACAGCCTCTCTCAGACCCCACCTGATCCCCATGATGTATATGTTCCTTCTTCCATGGGGCAGTGCTGTCCCCCTAAAAATGCCGCTCTAGGCAAATGCCTTGTTTGCCTAGTAGTAAATACGCTTGTTAAGTAGGGTTGAGGTCGAGGCTCCGTGACAGTCACTCTAGGTCCTCCACACCAAACTGATCAAATAATATCTTTATACATCTGGTTTTGTAATCAGACTTTCCGTTCATCCCAAAGGTGTTCAGTAGGGTTCGGGGGCAGACTGACCATTTGGAAACTCAGGCACTGCCCGAGGGCCTGGGGTCAGTAGGGGGCCCCATGAGATGCCCCTGGTACCATTTTCATAGGCTTTTTTGAGTTTGGGCAAGGACACAGGGGCCCCATGATCCCCTATTGCCCGGGGGCCCCATGAGTTGTCAGTCCGCCCCTGGTAGGGTTGAAGTTAGGGCTTAAAGGCCACTCCAATTCCTCCACACCATTTCTTTATGAATCTGGCTTTGTGTACATTTTCATGTTGGATGAGAAGATCAAGCTCATAACTGGCCTTTTAGTTCATTCCAAAAGGTGTTCAGTAGGGTTGAGGCCAGATTTCTGCAGAAGCCACTCAAATTCCTCCACACCAAACTGGTCAAATGATGTCTTTATGGATCTGGCTTTGTGCATAGAGGCACAGTCATGATGGAACAGGAAAGACCTTCCTAGAACTGTTGCTATAATTGCCCAAAATGGCTTTGTGTGCTGGAACATTACCAGTACCAGGGGCGGACTGACCATTTGGAAACTCGGGCACTGCCTGAGGGCCCGGGGTCAGTAGGGGGTCCCATGAAATGCTCCTGGTACCTTTTTCATAGGCTTTTTTGAGTTTGGGCAAGGACACAGGGGCCCCATGATCCCCTATTGCCCGGGGGCCCCATGATTTGTCAGTCCGCCCCTGACCAGTACCCTACATTGGAAACACCTCAACTTAATCAGGTGGAGGGCTGTCCACTTACAGCATATAGTGTATTTACTTAAATATTTTACCTATTGTGTTAATTATCGGTCTGATGTATAAAATACTAATACTAAAAACTAATACTAACTTACTGATAAGCAAAACAACAACCGTTGCGCACTGCTTTGACATTTTTTTGAGAAGGGAGGAGTTACAAAGGTAAAACAGTAGAGGATAGAAGGAGAAGCACATATGGAGATTCTAGAATGAAAGCAGTTCCCGGAACCTGACTTTCTGGTATAGATTTTTTGCTCCAAAGCTGGTCAGCTGTCATGTAGGACCCTGCAAAACATAAAAAATTTACATATTAAATCATACAACTAAAGTGTATTTACACTTTTGCACCCAAATTTGGATACCGCCTACTTTTTATATGTTACATGTTCTCATTCCCGTAGCAAAACTTAAAAAAACAAAAACTAAAAACTGTGCTTACATTTAACTTGCTCTTTTCAGAAAACTCCAAAACTATTCTGGCAGATCTCGCGGTCACTTGTACCCCATACTCATTCACATGGGGGGGTGGGATTTGGGGGCCCCCTTGTTAAAGGGGGCTTCCAGATTCCGATAAGCCCCCCACCCGCAGACCCCCACAACCACCGGCCACAGTTGTGGGGAAGAGGCCCTTGTCCCCATCAACATGGGGACAAGGTGCTTTGAGGGGCCCCAAGGCACTCCCACGTGTTGAGGGAATGTGGCCTAGTATGGTTCAGGAGGGAGGGGGCACTTGCTCGTCCCCCCCTTTTCTGACCTGCCGAGCTGCATGCTCGGATAAGGGTCTTGTATGGATTTTGGGGGGATCCCCACGCCATTTTTTAGAAGAAAAAAAATCCATACCAGACCCAAAGGGCTTGGCATGGATGGGGAGAGGGCAATTTTTTAATTGCCGGGCAATGACGGCAATTCTTTCTACATTCAACTGTCAGCAGGGGGCCCAATATTAAAGAATGTTTCACTTCTAAAATACCACGACTTCATAATATAACTCATGCCGTATTTTAGTAGTTGTGCGGTATCTATGTGAATTGTCCCTGTTTGAAGTTCGCAATCGAACTTTCGTTAGGTTCAAGTGTTCGATCGCAAACCAAGCAGGAGGGGGGGGGGGGTGTTCGGTCCATTGCTAACACCGAACCAGTAACTAGTGAAACTTATTTCAGAGAGGCACACAGAGGAAACTTTTCTGGCAATAAAGGGCACGTTTAGAAACATTTAAACCGGTTGGCGTGCAAGCTTTGGTTTTGACAGAATTTCGATTACAGTGGTTTGTATTTTGTAACTCTGTAAAACGTAGAAGCTGCTGAATGACAGCGCGGTTTTATGAAGGACGTGGAGATCAACATGAAAAATCATTGTTTTGTTCATTTGTTGTTGCTCAACAACAGCAGTCAGTCATGTCTTTGTTGTAGTGTGCAATTGATTTATTAGACATACATCAAGTCCTGTAGGACATACAAGCGTGTGTGACATTTTATCCAGTTAGCAGATCAGAACGCCGCTAAGATTTGAAAGATTTCTTTCTGTTACTGTCAGACTTTCAAGTTTATTTAATAAGGCAAAGAGCATTGTGAAAAGGGCAGTATCCTGTAGCAACCCTACAGAATGTATCATCCAGCAGTTGGACTACGGTACTGTAACATCACAGATGATTGTTGTCTGGAATAATGGCGTCTTTGCATCAGCTTTGTCCTTGATATTGTTTAAATGACCTGTTTTTGTTTCTTTTTATTGAGCGTGAGACAGTACCCGCCGCTTGATCTGATGATGCTGGAAGTCTGCCCTTTGGTGCAGATTCTAACTAGGGAACTGCACTTCATCTGAGCACCACAAACTGAAAACACTATTTAATTAATTTTTAATATTCAAAGCAAACTCCCCCGTCCATCCATGTCTCCATGCTTTATTTTGTGGAGAAATCCCATTGAAAATCTTTTCTAACCATGGCCATCTTGAATAAGGGCAGATGATTTATGTAGCATTCACTTCCTGGTATCCATCCGCTCTTAGCTCAGGCATGCAGGCCTCCTCTCCTGAAGACTCATGGGATGTATGACATAATTTGCCTAGGCCAGAAACCAAGAAGTGGATACAAATGGAGAAACAGAAAAAGGGCGCACCGACCTAGTGCATTATCGTTTAAAATAATTTATTAAAGAAAAAAATAGGTATCATACTCACAATGGACATAATAACACAGGCATGTCAAACTGAACAAGACGTATGATCCAAACAACATCTGAGTCCATACGATGGAACCCTGGATGACCAACTGGCTAACGCGTTTCTAGGGCTCTGAGGAAGAGGTTTTGTCCTCGAAACGCGTTAGCCAGTTGGTCATCCAGGGTTCCATCGTATGGACTCAGATGTTGTTTGGATGATACATCTTGTTCAGTTTGACATGCCTGTGTTATTATGTCCATTGTGAGTATGATACCTATTTTTTTCTTTAATAAATTATTTTAAACGATAATGCACTAGGTCGGTGCGCCCTTTTTCTGTTTCTCCATTTGTATCCAGTGTATTCGAACCACCCCTGTCTGTTGAGGGCAGCAAGCAGTGCATATTCCAGAAAATTCCAGAACATTCCTATTGGGTCTACTGAGTCCTTTCCTAGCGCAGGAGTAAAGTGTTTGTTGTGTTAGAGAAACCAAGAAGTAACTGAATAAATGTAAAAAAAAAAGTTTAAAACAAGTAAATATAATACGCATTTCTAACTATTTACTAATAGTAGCAGCTTAAGGATTAAAAATAGTTGATGTTGATTGAGAAATTTTAGTTGCACTTTAAGTTTACTTTGGGGGGGGGAGTATTGCTGGGGTTAATGCTAGATTTGGGGTAGAGATGTAAAATTTCTTAACATTTTTAAGCCACGAGAAAAAAAATGTTTTCTCCTGTTTTTTTTTTTTCCTGAAAAAACTTAGGTTAACAGGGAGGGTACGCTTGACTGTTCCAGAGAGGGTTTGTGTTATGGATATGGGGAGGGGGTAGTGTTCATTTTACCGGTAGGGATAAAATTAGGGTTACAAGAAGGGTAAGGTTCAGGGGCGGACTGACAACTCATGGGGCCCCCGGGCAATAGGGGATCATGGGGCCCCTGTGTCCTTGCCCAAACTCAAAAAAGCCTATGAAAAAGGTACCAGGGGCATCTCATGGGACCCCCTACTGACCTCGGGCCCTCGGGCAGTGCCCGAGTTTCCAAATGGTCAGTCTGCCCCTGGTAAGGTTTAGCGTTGGTGTTAAAAAGCTAATTATTGTAACAGGGAGAGTCAGTGTTAGGGTTACAAAGATGGTACGTGTTAGGCTACAAGGCTACAAGGCGTTGAGTCATATAAGGCAAGTTAGGGTAATAGGGGGAGTAAGTGTGATTGTTCCAGAGATAGGTATTGTTAGGGATACAGGGAGGGAAGGGGAAGTGTTAGGCTTACAGGTAGGGAAAGAGTTAGGGTTACAAGAAGGGTTAGTGTTAGTTTTAAAGACCAAGCTATGGTAACATGGTGGGTTGGTGTTAGGGTTACAAAGAAAGTAAGTCTTAGTCTTAGTAGGAGATCTACTAAAACTGGAGATTCCAAAATCTGGTGCAGCTCTGCATGGTATCCAATCAACTTCTAACTTCAGCTTGTTCAAATAAGCTTTGACAAAAAACCAAAAACTTGAATCTGATTCATTTCTATGCAGAGCTTCAGAAAGATTGTGCACTCTCCAATTTTTGTAAATCAACCACCTAGTCTTACATGGCACTTTAGGGTAACACAGAGGTTTAAGTTGGACCAGGGGTGGACTGACCATTTGGAAACTTGGGCACTGCCCGAGGGCCCGGGGTCAGTAGGGGGCCCCATGAGATGCCCCTGGTACCTTTTTCATAGGCTTTTTTGAGTTTGGGCAAGGACACAGAGGCCCCACAATCCCCTATTGCCAGGGGGCCCCATGAGTTTTCAGTCCGCCCCTGAGTTGGACTGTCACAGAGAGGGTTAGTATTGGGGGTACAAGGATCTTTGGTGTGAGAGGCCATTGGTAGAGCATAATTTTCTGTACCAATCTCCCAGTACTGAAACTGAATGTTATAAATGAGAAGATGTTCAACTGTCAGGCTCTTTTATTTGATATTGCATACAGAAGCATGGGGACAGTCTTAGGCTACTATTGCTACAGAATATGTCTACCTGTCGTTGATGTTTCAGCTTCAGTATTTTCAGAGTCACTGATCCAAGGCAAGTATAGATAAGAAATGCTCTGACTTTTTTCTTAGGGATTAGGTGCCCTTTTATGAAAATAAGTTACATCACTGTAACCCAAGTAGGCATTACCAGCACTACGGTGTTCAGTACATTAATATATTTTTTTTTTAACAAAAGGCATCTATTCTTTAGAGCTATTGGTTTAATTTTACACAGATGGATAATTAAGTATAGAGTACATTGCTTTCCGACTTTGAGAGCACTTATAAACTCTAATGTATAAACCCAGCTGTATACTCTTCAGGAAATGTGTTTCTCTTCTAGGTAACGTTGGCCCCGAACTCTCCTCTACGGACACTAATATGTATATCTCATCAGATGGTGGCAATACGTGGAAGCATGTAAGTTCTCTGGCTAATTCTCTTTTTTTTTTAATTTAGTTTTTTTTTGGGGGGGGAGGGGGGTAATTGCTAGATTGTAAGCTCTAATGAATAGGGCCCTCTGTTTCCTCCTGTACCAAATTGTATTGTTACTGTAATGTCTACCTTCACTTTGTAAAGCGCTGCGCAAATTGTTGGTGCTATATGAATCCTGTATAATAATAAAATAAATATGGGCAATCAAAACAATGTAACTGCTATAAATAATTGGAAAGTAGAATACTGTTGTTTTATGTTAACAATATACAGTATGATTCAGCTTGAAGTTACTGAAATCCATACAACTTTAATGGAGACCATTTTCTCAGCAACTAACCTTTTCGGGGACCTCTTAGTGGCATCCAGTATTTTGCACCCCTAATAATATGCTTCTAATTCACGGGTGATTAGCAACCTATAGAGCAAACATGTATACATTAAATGTATTTTCATTGATGGCTTTAGCAGCCTGTGCACCCTTCCTACTTTCGCTCTGATGGTCAGTGCATAGGTTGCTGCAATATACTGTATGCCTCTTTACGTTTATGGTAAACAAGAGTATCTCTGATAAAAGACCCTTTAATATTGTTGTTTGAAAGAAATGCCCCTACTATAGAGTTGTTCACTGGAAATACCTCCTTTACAATGGTGATCACTCTGGTAAGTGGAAAGGCTCCATTTACCTTGGTAATCATGGGGCAGACCTTCTGGTGGTTATCATACAAGGAATCTTTCTTTACATTGGTGATCATGGGACAGCACTTCTTTTTATTTGTACTCAGTTGACAAGACTTCTTTAATTGATGGTCAGTGAACAGGCCTCATATACATTTGTGGTCAGAGAATAACATAAGTGTTCAATGGACAGGCCTCCTTTACATTGGTGATGTCAGGAATGGACTTGCCAATGGTGGTGGGACTCACCTGCCTTGTGGGCTGCAGTACCAAGGCTGGCCAGCGGGTGCTCTCAGCAGCCAGAATCTCACTCCTGCAATCAGGCCATCACCTAAAGCTGATTGCAGGAGGTGTATTTAAGCAGGACCAGGCCTGTGATCAGTGCCTTGGTGTTTGTTTCCCATGAGCCCCTGTATCTTGTTACCTGTGCCTGATCCTCTGTTCTGTGAAGTACCCTTTGTTGCCGACCCTGCTTTGATCCTGATGACTGTCTCCTGCACTGACCACTGGCTCTTTACCTGACTACTCTCTGCCTGCTCCTCCTGTACCTACCTGCCCGTTAGTTGCTGAACGTGGCTCGTGATCTGACTACTCCCCGCCTGCTCCTCCTGTACCTACCTGCCGGATAGTTATCGACCCGGCCTGCCTGACTACGCTTGTGTTCCCGCACATATTGAGACTAGCTTAAGGTTTGGTTTTGCACTGTGTGCTCTGTGTATTGTGTACCTTAAATAAATTATATTACTTTTACACCATACTTGAAGCCTGCATTTCCCTGTGTCAGTCCACACACCTCTGGTCATACCTGGAGCCCTGACAGGTGATCAGTGGACAAGGCTTCTTTTACAGTGGTGGTCAGGGGACAGACCTTCTTTATTTTGGCAGTTTGTGAACAGACACTTTCAACATTGGTGGTCGGTGGACAGGCCTTCTTTACACTGGAGGTCTGTACTCCTTTAAATGATAGTCAGTGGTTAGGTCTCCGAAACGTTGGTGGTCAGAGAACAGGTCTTCTACATATGTTTTAAATAGACAGACCTCCTTTGCATTGGTGGTCAGTGAACAGGGCCTCTTTTACAGTGGTGGTTAAGGGACAGAACTTCTTTTTTATTGACGGTTATTGGACAGGAACCCATAACACTGGTGGTCAGTGAACAGGTCTTCTTTACATTGGTGATCAGGACTCCTTTAATTGATGGTCAGTGGACAGGTGTCCTAAACATTGGTAGTCAGAGAACAGGCCTTCTACATAAACTTCCTTTATATTGGTAGTTATTGGGTGAGGTGCTTTTTACATTGGTGGCCAGTCAACACAGCCTCTATGTATTGGCAGTTAGTGGACAAGCACCCTTACACTGGTGGTCAGTGGATAGGCCTTGACATTGGCAATCGGAACTTCTTTAATTGATTGTCAATGGAAAGACATCCTGTAGTCAGAGAACAGGCCTTCTACATACGTGGTCAATGGGCAGACCTCTTTTACATTTATGGTCAGTGGACAAAGCCTCTTTTACACTGGTGGCCAGAACCTCTTTATATTGGCAGTTAGTGGACAGGCACCCTTAGCAAAGGTGTTCAGTGGATAGGTCTTCTTTACATTGGCGATCAGTGGACAGGCCTCCTTTACATCGTTTGTCAGTGAAACCACTTGGTCCACTTGATGGACCTATTTCTACTGTTACTGTTCTACTTTTCTATGTTTCTATAAAAACCTTTATCCAAATAATAAGTTTTTTCTTTTTGCCATTAAAATTTTATTTTTTATTTTCAGATTACAGTTTAAAATAAAATCTGATTTTGTATGTGTGCCCCTGCTTCGTCTTGGTGTATTTGATATTAGATGTTTTATTATTATTATTATTATTATTATCATTATAATTATTACATGTTTTTTTGTACTGTTGCCAGATATTTGAAGAAGAATACAATATTTGGTTCTTGGACTGGGGCGGAGCTTTGGTTGCCATGAAACACACCTCTCTGCCGGTACGCCAGTTGTGGTAAGAAACCAGTCAATTTTCATTTTTACAGGGGTGCTGTTTCCAAACACTACAATAGTTCTCAGAAAGACAGATGGCATGGCAGAGACTTATGTAAAAAGAGTCTTTAGATCCACAAAAGCACTTTAAAAAGCTTGCTGACTCTGGATGTGGCGGATGATAGAAAACTCAACTTAAAGGAGTTGCATGGGCATAACCCACGTTTACCCCAAACCTCCTTCTCACCCTCTAGAGAATGTCCCAGCATCTTTTGTCTTACTTTTACCTTGTTCTGTAAAAGTACCAAACAAACATCCAAGAGTCCAGTGTTTTTAAAGATAAAATTGATTCATAGCAGAAAAAAGCCAACCATTGTGCTCCTCTGGCTTAACATGCCAACATGCCCTTCTGAAATTGTTCCAAGCAGTTAATTGCAGATCTCTTTGGTATCTGCTTACCTGAGTCCATTTAAGCACAGTCCAAATTCCTAAGCACTGATGAAAGGGGAGTGTAATTGGCCTCCAAAACGTGTTGACTTTTTCCCGTTATGAGCCAATTTTTTAATTAAAAACCTTGAACTCATGGATGTTTGTCTGGTGCTTCCATTAGGCTGTATGTATGTGGATTATCAACTCTGAACACTTTCCTTGTTCCTGAGGGGGGGCCCACATTTTGTGGAATGCTGCTGAATCAGAGCTAGTGTGTCCAGTGACCCTAAAAACAAAATCTGAATCCAGCATTCTATGTGTTCTTTTGTTTGGATTATCACTCCCTATGACATTGCAAAGCTTGTAAAAATACTTGCAAGAGTATCTGCTAGGAGGAGGGATCAGCAAGTTCTCCTGAATCAGTTTCTATTGGCATAGGCACACAACCCCAGAGCTACATGTACCAAGAGCCCTTTGTGTGAACACGCTCTTGGGAGACAAAAACTTCATTGAGTTGGTGGGAAATAAATTAGGATAGGTGGGGCACCATAGTTTGGCAGTAGAGAACTCAGGGATGATAAACTGCTTGGGACTTCAGTGCAAGATGGTGTCAAACCAAGAAGCCCCTCTGTTCCAAGCAGCTTCCTCCCGCTATCAATCAAACCATGGGGGAAAACTTGGACAACGGTGGGGACTGCCTTTGCCATGTTCATAAATGATTCATGCAATGAATAGGGATGCTTGTGATATACCTGCAGTGCAAAGGCACCATATTGCAGTCCTATTCCTTTCCCTGTCCCTTTTTCTTTCCCCAGAGGAAAACTGAAACTCCCATGCTCACTAACCAGAACAATGAAAAAGACGCTGCACTCCAGGTTAATATCAAGTGTCCTCATGTATTGTAGGAATCATCCATGAACAATGGCAATGACAGTCCCCCGCCTAGGATTTCTCCATTGATGCATTTCACCCAATCAGGGTTTAGTCGTAGAGTCTACCACTAAGCCCTGATTGAGTGAAACTCACCAGTGGGTGATCCTATAGTGGGGACTGCTGTTGCCATGTTCATGGATGATTCACACAATGAATGAGGATGCTTTTGAACTACGTGGACTGCAGAGGCACCATATTGCCAGCCAACAAAATAAGTTTGTGGTGCACTGGATTTCTGGCAGGATCACTGTAACAGAACCAGTCCCCAACTGCACTAGGGTATTTCCGTTAGACTCCAGCTTCCCTGTCTGAACACAGATCCACAGACACCACCGCTGACCATACAAGAGGAGACAGCACCAGACATGAAGGAAACCAGGGGATAGACTGCTTTATTTTAACACAGTTACAAGATATATACACAGGGCAGGCAATACATTTAGTAACAAGAGACACATAGCAGACATCCCCCACCAAGCCAATACACAAACACATGCATCCCATAATAGTTTGCTCCCAAGCAAGACACACAATAGAACAATGGGACAACCACATGGCAGTGAACAATGAACAACCCCCACCACAACTATACATGTCTACACAATAGCAGGACATTTCACCCTGCACCTCTAACAGGCACAGGGTGACTTACACATAAGTGGGTTATGGGGAGCTGAGACAGGGGTCTCCCTACCTCTCTAAAGGGGGCTGTGTTCCATGGGCCCCCCACCCAAAGTGACTCCCATCACAATCACCATGCATTTTTCTCTACCTACAGCATTTTTGAGACAGTAAAATACGAGGAACGTATTGCAAAGATTTACAGAACATTTCCTTTCAACTTTTATTTTGAGACGACGTACACATTCATGCAAATTGAATGGACTTTTTGATTTCTGGAGTTGCTATTTAAATATCACCTGTTGCTGCACATAGTAAAGGAAGCCATATTATGGGAGGAGTCACAATGTGCAAGAAGTACTTGTGACATCACTGATATATCTATTTTTTAATGCTTAATGGCTCTTGATAAAAAAAAATCACATGATTATTTTTTACCTCTTCTAACCATACAGATAAGTAACTGGTTAATAGGAACAAAACAAATTCAAGTTGTTAGAGTTTGATGTCAATAGAAGTCATTCTTTTCCTTCCAATACACCTTAAAATGCTTATAATTTTCACCTACATGTAGACAGATGAAATACATATACTGTATACAAGTTGTTTCCCTTTCCTGTCTGGCAGGAGAAAGGAGAACAGCAGACTGATGCACTCATCCCCCAATCACTCTGCTCTCTCCTCCTATCAGCAGGCTACCACTCCTGCCCCTCCTTTTCCCAGTCTGAGCCCTACAGGAATTGCATGAGGCTGATACCAAGTCAACTTCCGGTACTTACACTGCTTGGGAACATATTACATTAAATAATGAATTAAAAACAAATTAAATTAATTGATTAATTGAAAAATGTAATTAAATAAATGGTTAGGTAAATGAATAAATACAGAACTGCATTCATTTGTGCCTTTAATACCTGCTGGAATTTTGTCTTTAGCGTTTTATCAGTAAAATTAGAAAAAATAAGATATTCTCTTCAACAGCCATGGATATCTTCCAATTCTTTTAGACCAGTAATAGATTATACTGTTACTAAAGGTTTAATGCTAAATGTGTTCAGGCTCAGAAAATATTCAGAAGTGAGGAAATATTCAGTCTTTTCTGCTTTTACAGCCTGAGCATCAATTAAAGAAAATGTTGAAATGGACAATGCTTAAAATGCCAGTTCCCGGAAGGTTGTAATTTAAAGACGAATCAATAAGCTTTCATAGGCCCACATTGCTTTGATTTGCTTCACAGAGTGTAAGGGGCCGCTCACTAAAGAACTGAGAGTACAAAGTGAATGGCGAGAACACATGTTATTATCCCGAACTTTGCTACAAGCTCTGCGGAACTCTTTGACAACAGCCGCCCTGTCCGTTTCATAACAGCGCACCTCACATCCTTCTGCACAGCTATGTCCTATGTTAGGAAACATTAAAGGGAGATACTTCTTAAGGATGCTGGGTTTATTTTGTCCTAGGTTGAGCTTTGATGAAGGCCGGACGTGGAGTAAATACAGTTTTACGACCACACCGCTGTTTGTCGATGGGGCACTGGTGGAACCTGGAGTAGAGAATCAGATCATGACGTGAGTAGGATAAAAATATGTTGTACACTTTTTAATGAAATTCACTTTTCCCAATCTGCCCTTCTTCCTTTCCCTTTCAATTTTCTTTTCTTTTCCTTCAGTATTCATATTCCTTTCCCTTTCCCTCTATTTTCCCTTTTCCTTTTTTCCCCTTTCCCTTTTTTCCCTTTTCCTTTTTTCCCTTTTTTCCCTGTTCCTTCTCTCTTTCCATTTCCTTCTATTTTCCCTGTTCCTTCTCTCTTTCCATTTCCTTCTATTTTCCCTTTTCCTTCTCTCTTTCCATTTCCTTCTCTCTTTCCATTTCCTTCTATTTTCCCTTTTCCTTTTTTCCCTTTTCCTTCTCTCTTTCCTTTTCCTTCTCTCTTTCCATTTCCTTCTTCTTCCATTTTCCTTCTCTCTTTCCTTTTCCTTCTATTTTTCCTTTTTCCCTTTTCCTTCTCACTTTCCTTTTCCTTCTATTTTTCCTTTTCCTTTTTCCCTTTTCCTTCTCTTTCCTTTTCCTTCTATTTTTCCTTTTCCTTTTTCCCTTTTCCTTCTTTCTTTCCTTTTCCCTTTTTCCCTTTTCCTTTTTACGCTTTTCCGTCTCTTTTTCCTTTTCCTTCTATTTTCAATTTTCCTTTTTCCCTTTTACTTCTCTTTCCTTTTCCTTTTTCCCCTTTTCCTTTTTTCCCTTTTCCTTCTCTTTCCTTTTTTCCCTTTTCCTTCTCTCTTTCCTTTTCCTTCTATTTTTCTTTTTTTGCCTTTTCTTTTCCTTCTATTATTCCTTTTCCCTTTTCCTTCTCTCTTTCCCTTTTTCCCCTTTTCTTTCTCTTTCGTTTTCCTTCTCTTTTTCCTTTTCCTTTTTTCCCTTTTCCTTCTCTCTTTCCTTCTCTTTTCCTGTTCCTTTTTTCCCTTTTCCTTCTCTCTTTCCTTTTCCTTCTATTTTTCCTTTTCCTTTTTTCCCTTTTCTTTTCCTTCTATTTTTCCTTTTTTGCCTTTTCTTTTCCTTCTATTATTCCGTTTCCTTTTTTCCCTTTTCCTTCTCTCTTTCCTTTTCCTTTTTTCCCCTTTTCTTTCTCTCTTCCTTTTCCTTCTATTTTTTCTTTTTTCCCTTTTCCTTCTCTTTTCCTTTTCCTTTTTTCCCTTTTCCTTCTCTCTTTGCTTCTCTTTTCCTTTTTCCTTCTCTCCCTTCCCTTTTCCCCCTTCGGCTTTTCCTTCTCCCTTTCTGTTTTTGCCTTTTTTTTCTCCCTTTCCCTTTTTGCCTTCTTTTATAAACTGGAAGATTATAAGGTACAAATGACATGTCCTTTGTTTTTTGGGGATTAAGCAGACCATAAATCAGGAAAATGGATAGTTCAACACTTTAAAATGGAACTACACCACATACCACCATAATTTAATGGCACCCCAAACATGGGTAGCAGTCATCACAAAATGTGTAATGCAGCTTGAAGGTGATAAACACAGCAGTAGAAAAAAAAACTATTATAACAGCTTCCGATTGAGAAAGCCATTGTTGGTGGTGGTGAAATATGCTGTTGTGTATGCAATGAATTTTCAGCTACAACCTCCTTTTCGGCTACACTGGACCCAAAGGCTCCAGAAGGCCTCCTTTATGGGTAAATCAAGTCATTGTGCCAGTAGGCATCCCATGTTCTGGGGTAGCACAGTGGCTTAGTGGTTAGCACTAGAGTCTTGAAACCTCAGCCAGCATACTGCCTGCAGTCCATTTGCATTTTCTACCTATGCTTGTATGGGTTTCCTCTGGGTACTCTGGTTTCCTCCCACACTGCACATGATGGTGGCTCAGTTGAGTGCAAAATGGCTGCCTGCCCTCCTAAGTGTGTTGACTCCCCAGGGAGAACAGCGCTATGGAAATACAAATTTAAATTAAAAATATTCTATCTGGTTGTGGTGAACTTTTATAGGTATTTATATTAAGTGCCATGTTGATTCAGCAGCTTGTAATTGCCAGCTACTAATTTACTGTATAGCGAGCCTGTTGTTTGGAGATGATAATTCCATGCTGTCTTTATATATGGCCAGCCACGTCATATTCCTCACAGTGGAAAGCACGTTTTATAGTCTTCTTTCCATGGATGGACTATTGTAAAGCTTTTGAAGGCTTCATTGTTTTTGATGTTGACATGCTTGTCAACGTATCATATGTAATGGATGTGGGGCTGTTTCTGGTGGGGAGTGGATTCATTTAGTCCTGGCTGTGACTTAGATGATGTAAAGACTTGAAGTAATTGAAGGATTATTCCATTAAGCTTTGCTTTATACATTATATGTTTTGCTTCATTTGTGTTGGACAGCATGTCCGCAACATAGTGGCCTTTTCTGTTCTGCTTCATCTTGGCCAAACTGAATGCTTGCTGCATTACTGGTAATTACAATTCCTGATGAGGAGTGAAACCATCTAGCTCTGTCTGCTTTTCAGATGGCGTATGAATACTAAAAAGCAGCCTATCTCAACTTTGTTACCCCAGAGGAACCCCTAAAGTAAATTTGATGACTCGGGGAACCCCTAATCAAACCAATTGATAATGAAGGGAAATTTTAAGAGACATATAAGGGACAATTTTGCCATTGACCCATAATGGGTCAGTGGCAAAAATGTCCCTTATATTGGTGGTCGGTACAAAGAATGCAACCATTACAGTGGTGGTAAGAATGCTACCCTTACAGACAGTAAAAAGAATTGGTGTCATGGTACTGGCTTTGTTAAATGGCATTGGTCCTTGAACTAAGCAGGCACCATCAAATAGGAACCCCTATCAACCTCTGGAGGAACCCCAGGGTTCTAAGGAAGCCTGGTTGAAAATTAATCCTATAAAGACTCATAGGAACTATACACTATTACATGGGTTTCCAAACTTTCTAAACAAAGGGCCGGTTTACTGTCCTTCAGAGTTTAGGTGGGCTGGACTGTGGCCAGTGGGATAAGTAAATGCCTCGGCAGGAGTAGACAGGGTTTCAGTCTTGATGGTCAGTGGGAGTAAGTAATTTACATGGCACCTGTGGTTAGTATGAGGAGTAATAGTGCCTCATCGATGGTGTAAATTGGAGGAATAGGGCTCCACTGTTGGGTTGGTGTCAGTGGGAGGAATCGTGTCCCAATGTTGTTGTCAGTGGAAGGAATGGTGCCCCATAATTGGTGTCAGTGGAAGGAATGGTGCCCCATAATTGGTGTCAGTGGAAGGAATGGTGCCCCATCATTGGTGCCAGTGTGAGGAATAGTGTAATATCATTGGCTTCAGTGGGAGGAATAGTGCCCCATCATTGGTGTCAGTGGAAGACAGTGTCCCACTGTTGGTGTCAGTGGAGGAAATGGTGTCCCATCGTTAGTGTCAGTGAAAGGAATGGTGCCCCATCATTGGAGTCAGTGTGAGGAATAGTGTCACAATATTGGTATTAGTGGGAGGAATAGTGTCACATCATTTGTATTAGCGGGAGGAATAGTGTCACATCATTGGTGTCAGTGGGAGGAATAGTGTCACATCAATGGTGCCAGTGGGAGGAATAGTGTCACATCAGTGGTGTCAGTGGGAGGACTAGTGCTCCATCATTGGCATCAGTGGAAAGAATAGTGTCCCACATTTGGTGTCAGTGTGGGGAATAGTGTCACGTTATTGGTATTAGTGAGAGTTATAGTGCTCCATCGTTGGTATCACTGGGAGGAATAGTGTCACATCAGTGGTGTTAGTGAGAGGAACAGTGCTCCATCATTGGCATCAGTGGAAGGAATAGTATCCCATTGTTGGTGTCAGTGGAAGGAATGGTGTCCCATAGTTAGTGTCAGTGGAAGGAATGGTGTCCCATAGTTAGTGTCAGTGGAAGGAATGGGGCCTTATCATTGTTGTCAGTGTGGGGAATAGTGTCACATCATATTAGTGGGAGGAATAGTATCACATCATTGGTATTAGTGGGAGGAATAGTTCCCCATCATTGGCCTCAGCGGAAGGAATAGTGTCCCATCATTGGTATCAGTGGAAGGAATAATGTCCCACTGTTGATATTAGTGGAAGGAATGATTTTCCATCTTTGGTGTCAATTGTATGACTAGTGCTTTGTATCAGTAGGAGAAATAGTGTCCAAAGGGTCAGATAAAGGCAAACAAAAGGCAGTATCCAGCCCGAGGGCCACAGTTTGGAGACCACTACACTATTCTACTAAGCCCAGCTATACCGTATACAACATATGCATTGCGTTATCTGCACTGGTTTGCATGCCTACTGCATGATGACTACTTATGTAGTTGCATGGTGGTTAATGACTTCAGAGTAATTTGATAACTCAATGATGTCATGCTGAGATATATTACAATTAAAAGGGCCCCAGATGGTCATTATTGCTTCCAATATGGAGTCAATTATCTGCTGTATTAGCTGCATTGTATATATGTTGCATGTTGATTTTATGTCTATTATAGGACAAGATATGTTAGCCTCCAGTCGGTGCTGAAATATAATTATTGAAGATAGCGTTTACAATGTTGCAATTATAAAAGCTCTCATAAAGATTATTTTGAATATATTATATGACTTTATATCCTACTGAGGTGTCATAACACACTATTGATAGCAATTAAAGGGTGTTCTATACAGTTGTGTTTAGATATAACGTTGGTCTCATTTTTTTGTATTATTGGAGTTTTAAATTGGCACGTCCCCCTTATTTCGAGGGTATAAAATGCATATCATTTGGTATAGGTATGCCACTCATAAAGAGTTGATTATTTGATATAATGTGATAGGCGTGAGTACAGGTACTTTGGTGATTGTGGCTTGATTTTTTTTAAATTATTTAAATGTTTAACCCTTGATGTACCTGATGGTTCGATATCAACTTTTGTAGTCGGCTTGTTAAGCGTTTTGTGTAAATTAATATTTTTTGTCACAAGGCTGCTCTAACTGCTGATGAGAAAAGGTATTTAGCAGTTTATATTTACTAAAAAATTTTCATTTCCATGTTGTGTGTACTGTGGGAGACTAGATATAGAGCATGCAGGGTCCCGGGTGAGACCAGATATAGTGAATGCAGGGTCCTGGGAGACTGGATATAGTGAATGCAGGGTCCGGGGAGACCGGATATAGTGAATGCAGGGTCCTGGGAGACTGGATATAGTGAATGCAGGATCCGGGGAGACCAGATATAGTGAATGCAGGATCCGGGGAGACCAGATATAGTGAATGCAGGGTCCGGGGAGACCAGATATAGTGAGTGCAGGATTCGGGGAGACCAGATATAGTGAATGCAGGGTCCGGGGAGACCAGATATAGTGAATGCAGGGTCCTGGGAGCCTGGATATATTGAATGCAGGATCCGGGGAGACCAGATAAAGTGAATGCAGGGTCCTGGGAGACTGGATATATTGAATGCAGGGTCCAGGGAGAGCGGGTATAGTGAATGCAGGGTCCTGGGAGACTGGATATAGTGAATGCAGGGTCTGGGGAGACCAGATATCGTGAATGCAGGGTCCGGGGAGACCGGATATAGTGAATGCAGGGTCCGGGGAGACCAGATATAGTGAATGCGGGGTCCTGGGAGACCAGATATAGTGAATGTAGGGTCCTGGGAGACCAAATATAGTGAATTCAGGGTCCTGGGAGCCTGGATATAGTGAATACAGGGTCCGGGGAGACCAGATATAGTGAATGCAGGGTCCTGGGAGACCAAATATAGTGAATGCAGAATCCGGGGAGACCAGATATAGTGAATGCAGGGTCTGGGGAGACCAGATATAGTGAATGTAGGGTCCGGGGAGAGCAGATATAGTGAATGTAGGGTCCGGGGAGACCAGATATAGTGAATGTAGGGTCCGGGGAGACCAGATATAGTGAATGCAGGGTCCAGGGAGACTTTATATAGTGAATGCAGGGTCCTGGGAGACCAGATATAGTGAATGCAGGGTCCGGGGAGACCAGATATAGTGAATGCAGGGTCCGGGGAGACCAGATATAGTGAATGCAGGGTCCTGGGTTTAGTGTTTTTGGTTGTGAGGATTTTTTTCTATATGATTTTCATTACTTCTCATTTGGCAATAAAAAAAGGTAAGAGCGGACTGTACTTTACATTGGATTTCTTGTATGTAAGCCTTTGGAACTGAACGTAGGGCAACATGTAAGGCTGGTAAAAGCTACTGTACATTATTAAAGTGTTTCTAGGCGCTCTTGCTGCAGCTTCTATTACACATTGAGAGAAGCTCACAGTGTGCAGTGAAATCAGAGTAAACCATTTCAATCCAGGAGAGGAGCCGCTACAACTGTGCGAGACTGGAGGGAAAGCTTATATAAGCCCAATTTGTATTTATCACGGTGTTCATTGACTAGGAGATTTAAAGTGGCAACAGCAGTTACTTACGTTGGCCATGTTCCATCTGTCAGTAGTATTCAGTGCAGAGTAACACTGGTTTCTAGGGAAACAATAATTACCTGCCGTACTTTCAGAGATGGGTGTATTTATTGACCAAGTCTATGTTCATCTAAGGGTGCAAGCAGGGGCGGACTGACCATTTGGAAACTTGGGCACTGCCCGAGGGCCCGGGGTCAGTAGGGGGCCCCATAAAATGCCCTTGCTACCTTTTTCATAGGCTTTTTTGAGTTTGGGCAAGGACACAGGAACCCCATGATCCCCTATTGCCCGGGGGCCCCATGAGTTGTCAGTCCGCCCCTGGGTGCAAGTCATCTAAGTTTCAATTAATGCCTTTGATGACAGCCATCCTTATGGACAATAAAGTGTTTACCGGGTAGTTTGATTCATTTATATTAGTGATGTTTTTACAGCTTATTGGTTTATGAAACTTGGCTTCCTGGGGTTGGTGGCATAATGACGTGTCCTGTCTATAATGCTTGGTGATGGCCTTTAGGGATTAGCGAAGATGACAGTTTTGCATTTCCCTGAAGTTCTGTTGAGGATCAGATTTCAGCAAAATTTTGGTAATGAATATACAAGGGGCGTTCACGTTAACCTGGGACTTTTAATTTTACAGATATAAAAAGGGATGCTAGCATGGCAGTCCTACACGTAGTAGTAAGCAGGGGTGGACTGACCATTCAGACACTCGGGCACTGCCCGAGGGCCCTGGGTCGGTAGGGGGCCCCATTAGATGCCCTTGGTACCTTTCATAGGCCTTTTTGGGTGTGGTTTGAGTGTGGGCAAGGACATGATCCCCTATTGTCCGGGGGCCCCATGAGTTGTCAGTCCGCCCCTGGTAGTAAGTGGCAAGTGTGTCCTATTACTGATAGGTGGCGCACATGTCACGGGCCAGTCCAGAGACCATTAATCAAGATGGCAGACAACAGTGTTAGTGTGTGCATGGAACACCGTGTGGTGATGAAGTTTCTTGTGAACGAAGGTGTAAATCCCACAGATATCTACAGAAGACTTCAAGCACAGTACGGTGATGAGACGCTCAGCTGCGGTAAGACATTTGAATGGTGTAAACATTTCAAAGATGGCCGTACGTCTGTCAGTGACGATCCCGACCGTGGTGGTTCCCAGTGCACAGCAGTCATTCCTGTGAGCATTCAGCACATAGAACACCTGATTCTGGATAATCAACGCATAACCTGTCATGAGATGAATCTGTGGGAACGGTGAACACAATGATGATGAAGTGAAGCCGGCTGTCCTAGGATGGTTCAGGTGTACTGACACATCTTTCTATGCCGAAGCTTTCCAGGCATTGGTTAAATTCTGGGATAAGTGTATAAATGTAGCAGGGGAGTATGTTGAAAAATAAATGCAGTTTCCACTCCTTGAAATTTGTTCTTTTATTAAAAAAACTCAAAAGTTCCAGTTTGACTTCATGCCCCTCATACGTACATATCTATCTATACTCACTGGCCACTTTATTAGGTACACCTGTTCATTTGCTTGGTTACACAAATTGCTAATCAGCCAATCACATGGCAGCAACTCAATGCTTTTAGGAATCTAGATGTAGTAAAGACGACTTTCTGAAGTTCAAACTGAGCATCAGAATGGGGAAAAAAGGGGAATTACTGTATGTGATTTTGAATGTGGCATGGTTGTTGATGCCAGACGAGCTGGTCTGAGTATTTCAAAAACTGCTGATCTACTGGGATTTTCACGCACAACCATCTCTAGGGTTTACAAAGAATGGTCCGAAAAAGAGAAAATATCCAGTAAGCGGCAGTTGTGTGGATGAAAATGCCTTGTTGATGTTAGAGGTCAGAGGGGAATGGGCAGACTGGTTGTTGCGACATTCAGATGGTAGGGTCAGAATCTGATGTACACAACAAGAAAGCATGGATCCATCCTGCCTTGTATCAGCGGTTCAGGCTGGTGGTGCTGGTGTCATGGTGTGGGAAAGATTTTCTTGGCACTAGCAAGCTGTACCTAATTAAGTGGCCGGGGAGTATATGTACAAGGGCTGCACCGAAAGTAATGCAAAAGTATTAACTTACATAGAGGGGTTAGACAAAAATATGGAAACACTACATAATTTGCAGGTGTGAAAGTGACAACATGTTTTGCAGGGGAAGCAGAAGTGATGTAACATTCTTTTGCTTCTGCTGTGTGATGAGACACCTAGCTAACAGGTGGGAAGCCACACTTTCGTCATTTACTAGGTGCTCCAGTAGTAATACGGAGTTGTGTCAGAGCTTCCTGAGCTTCAAAGAGGGCAAATTGTTGGTGCCGCTTAACTGTTGCCCCTGTGACTAAAGTTGCCATTTTATTTGCCGTGTCGTGAGGTCCAGTATCAAAGGTTATGGCGTCATATACAGTTTTCAGGAAAATGTTGATTGATAAGCATAAGCACAGTCGGCATGGCCAACTGACTGAAAGAGACAAAAGGACATTGCGCAGGATTGTAACCTGCCTTGGTGATATGTTTTGTGTCATTGTCATGCTGGAAGACCCATCCACAACCCATCTTCAGTGTTCTGAGGGAAGAAGGTTCTCATCCCAGATTTGACAATACATGGCCCCATCCATTGGCCCCTCAATGCGGCAAAGTCAGCCTGCACCTTTAGCAGAGAAACAGCCCCAAAGTATAATGTTCCCACCTCCGTGCTTGACCGTAGGGATGATGTTCATAGGGTCATAGTCAGCATTTTTCTTCTTCTAAACATGGCGAGTCAAGTTAATGCCAAAGAGCTCAATTTTGGTCTCATCTGACCACAGCACTTTCTCCCAATCCTTCTCTGAATCATTTAGATGTTCATTGACAAACTTCAGACGAGCCTGGGCATGTGCCATCTTGAGGAGGGGGACCTTGCGGATGCTGCAGGATTTCAATCCATGGCAGCGTATTGTGTTACCAATGGTTTGTTTGGTAACTGTGGTCCCAACTGCCTTGAGATCATTCACAAGCTCCTCCCATGTAGTTATGGGCTGATCCCTCACTTTTCTCACGATCATCCTTACTCCATGAGATGAAATCTTGCATGCAGCTCCAGACCGAGGGAGATGGATGGTTATTTTGTAGTTCTTCCATTTGTGAATAATCACTCCAGCAATTGTCTCCTTCTCACCAAGCTTCTTACTGATGGTCTTGTAGCCCATTCCAGCCTTGTGCAAGTCTACGATCTTGTCCCTGACATCTTTTGATAGCTCTTTGGTCTTGCCCATGGTGGTGCCCAAGAAAGAGTTGCTGTGAACAGGTGTCTTTTATACACATAACGAGTTGTCATTAAGAGCACCTTCTTAAATCTGTGTACCACGTAAGTGCATAGCCAGTCTATGGGAGCCAGAATTATTGTGCATTGGTAGTGGATCAAATACTTATTTTACTCACTGAACTGCAACTCAATTTATAAGATTTGTATCATGTGTTTTTTTCTGGATTTGTGATTGATATTCTGTCTCTATCACTTAAAATACACCATGATAAAAATTAGACCCTTCATTTCTTTGTAAGGGGGAAAACTTACAAAATCTTCAGGGAATAAATAATTATTTTCCCCACTGTGTGTGTGTGTGTGTGTGTATATATATATATATATATATATATATATATATATATATATATATATATATATATATACAGTATATATAATATATACAGTGCTCAGCATAAATAAGTACATCCCTTAGACATGGTGCCCAGTAGTGATGAGCTAAGAACCCACTGGAAACTGTCAAATGTTGGGGAATTCCTTGGCCCGCAGATGCATATAAAGGAAAGATGCTGGGATCCTAGTGACATCATTGACCTATATGGCTACATGCCCTATTTTACAATGTCATTGTAAGGGACCGCCCGGCGGTACCACCAGCGCTCCACTGAGTAGGCGTCCCCAGCGCACGGAGTCTAAGTCCCAGGGCACTTGTTCACCAGGGCCCCTGATGGTGGGGATGGACTTGGAGCGCCCTGAGACCAGGTCGTGACTACTGGGTATACCTGTCAGTGGTAGTGGTATACGCCGGGGGCTCCCATGGAGGAGCGCCTGATATGAGGAGGTCTGAAGACCCCGCTGAGAGGGATGGATGGATGGCTGAGCAAGTGCGAAGTCAGGCAGGCCGGGTCGGAACTAAGAGGACGGTGTGGTACAAGGCAGCGGGCAGAGACTAGTCGGGTCACACGCCAGGTCAGCAACAGCAGGTCAGATCCAATAGGGGGCATCCAGGAGAGAGGTCAGGCAAAGCAAGGGTCAGGACAGGAGAATATAGCAAGGTCAGGTACAATCCGGGTCAATAACTCACAAGGCACAGGTTCGCAGGTTCACAGGGAAGACCAGAAGGCACTGAATGACAGCTCAGGGCCAGTTAAATATCCCGCCCTGTGCTGTCATTGGTGCCGCGCGCATGCCCGCGATCTCTACTGCGCATGCGCGAACTCGATTGTCGCGGTCGGCCAGGTCCCAGTGCCCGCGTCCCTGCACAGGGCGGTGCACTGCGCCTGCGCCGAGCCCAGCGCTGCGGCGATCCCCGACAGTCATTGACCCTTGAACTCTGCACTCTGTACCTAGTACACCCCTGAACTCTGTACTCTGTATGTAGTGTACCCCTGAACTCTTCACTCTGTGCGTAGCATACTCCTGAACTCTGCGCTCTGTGCATATTGCACCTTGAACTCTGCCCTCTGTGTTTAGCACACCCCTGAATTCTTCACTATGTGCGTAGCACACCCCTGAACTCTGCACTCTGTGCATATCATACCCCTGAACTCTGCACTCTGTGTGTAGTGCACCCCTGAACTCTGCACTCTGTGTGTAGTGCACCCCTGAACTCTGCACTCTGTGTGTAATGCACCCCTGAACTCTGCACTCTGTGTGTAATGCACTCCTGAACTCTGCACTCTGTGTGTAATGCGCCCCTGAACCCTGCACTCTGAACAGAGTGTGCACCCCTGAATTCTTCACTCTGGACGTAGTGCCTTCCTGGTACTTAATGCCCCTTTAAGACCCTCCCACTGTTAGTGAAATTTGACCACACCTACTATTTGATGTCGCTTGTTGGGTGTATGTATGGGGGGAGGAGAGTTGTTTTGAGTGGGGGCTTGGTTATGGTCCTGCCCCTATTCTCTGAGAAAAAAAAGCCCCGATCTACATCTGCTCTCTGAGCTGACTGCTGGAAACAGGGAGGTAGAATGATTCCTTTGCATGTATTTCACCTATCATCAGAGATTTTTGGATGGAGTTGGCCCTTAACCTTTCCCTCCAGCAGTCATGGCTGCCAATGGTCTGCTGAGTGATCAGACATTAGAAGGGAAGATTTTTCACTGTGATGTATCCATGCCCGGGAGAACTATTTTTAATTCTGTTTGCCTTCTGACTTCATCCCTCCCGCAGTCACACACAAACACAAGCGTTGCTCGCCAGACAAAGCTCGCTACGTGCTCACGATGGACGCCTGTAGCTAGTGGCCTACTGGCTTTCAGGAACACATCTGCTCAGCCCTCTGCTACCAAGGGATGTGAGCACAAAACCAATATCTGATTCCACCAAGTTCATCACATTCATCCCAATTTACAGAGCGTTTCCTTACAACTGTCTATGAGGAAAGCTTTAACGTTGGACTCCAGGATTAGTAAATATTGTCTACATCCATTCGTCATGTATATACTTCTTGAATCTTGGTGTGCTTTGTGTATTTCTGTCAGATCTATGCAGCAATCCAATGTGTTTTTTAATTTTCCCCATGTTTTTTTTTTTTTTTTTTTTTTGGGCTGAAAAACAAGCTGCTGATTAGGCCTGTGCTTTTGATTCACACTGGAAAAAATACAATTGTTGGTCCAGTTCACTTCTGGTTTGTTCACTTTGTTGCCCATAAAGCGCTGATGAAGGGGGCACTTGGACCCCTGGAACGCGTTAACTAGTTTTTGAATAGTACCCTGGACCTTAACCATTTCAATACCGGGCAATTTTACACCTTCCTGCCCAGGCCATTTTTCAGGTTTCAGCGCTCTCACACTTTGAATGACAATTGGGAGGTCATACAACATTCTACCCAAACTAAAATTTTATCATTTTCTTCATACAACTAGAGCTTTCTTTTGGTGGTATTTAATCACTGCCGGGGTTTTTATTTTTTGCTAAATTAACAAAAAAAAACAAAAATTTTGAAAAAAAAACACGTTTTTCTTTGTTTCTGTTATAAAAGTTTACAAATAAATAATTGTTCTTCATAAATTTAGGCCGAGATGTATTCTGCTACATGTCTTTGGTGAAAATAACCCAAATTAGGATGTATTTTTTAGTTTGTTGGAAAGTTATAGAGTTCACAAACTATGGTATAGATCTGAATATTGATCAATCCTGAAGTACTGACAGCCAATCTAATTTCTTGGTCCAAGAATGTCAGAACAGTACAGATATCCCGCAAATGTCAGAACAGTACAGATATCCCCCAAATGTCAGGACAGTACAGATATCCCCCAAATGTCAGGACAGTACAGATATCCCCCAAATGTCAGGACAGTACAGATATCCCCCAAATGACCCCTTTTTGTAAAGTAGACAGTCCGACGTACTTCATAAGAGGCATGGCGAGTTTTTTGAAGTTGTATTTTTTTTGTCATAATTTTTCGGAAAATGGAAAAAATTATTTTCCCTATTTTTTTTTTTACATACTGTCACCAGTGCAGTACAGCATCATCATATAACTGGCATGGCGGTGAACAGGGACACTGACTGGTGACAGTATGAAAAAAAAAAAAAATATATATATATATATTTTTTTTTAATTTTTTTATTATTCTTAATTTTTTATTACATTTTTTTTTAAGATTTTTTTTCATATTTTACTATGACTAAAGTAGTACAATGTTACCATAGTAACATTGTACTACTTTGGGGAAGTGATCAGTATTTTTTTTTACACAATTTGCTTATAGTAAAGAATTACTTTGCTATAAGCAAGCATTTACCTGAATGACATCGATTCATTCAGGTTTTTTTTTTTTTTTGTGCTTAGCTGTGATTTGGCCAGAGCTAATCACATGACATGTGCATGTGACCTGCTGTGACTATTCACAGCTAGACACTAATATACAATGGATGGCATGAATGAAGCCATCCATTGTATACAACTGTCATGTGACCTGCTGTGATTGGTGATTGGTCACAGCAGGTCACATGGTACCGGCAACAGGGGCCGGTACTCAGATCTGTCATTGGCCGTGTCCGAGGTACACGGCCGGTGATAGATCGCGCTGCTGCGCGGCACTGCAACCGCGCAAACTGTGCATGTGCGGGAGGACGCCAAATGGCGTACACCCCGGAAAGCTAATGCATTTTTGCGACCGCCAAACGGCTATAGGCCGGGCGGCTAATGGTTAAAGGATTAAGGTGTCCTTTTATGAAACAGAGAGCAGCGGATCCTAAGGATCATTGCTGATCTCCGATCATTAATGGTTTAGGAAACAGAGATGATCAGTGGAGAACATGTTCTCCACTGATCATCTCAGCACACAGATGGCCAGTATATGAAGGAGCGATGTCAGCCCTTCACTAGCGATCTGTGTTCTCCCTCCAGTTTCTCCAGCCCAGAGCTGAAGAATCGGGGGAACCGCAAATGAAGCAGCAATAATTTACTACTGCTTTGTAAACGGTGTTTGAGTGATCTCTTACTGTAATCTCGCAAGATTATAGTAACAGCAGCCATTTTCCAGCGTTCAAAGCGTTTGTAGTTCGTTTCTCCCTTCATTCGGAGAAATGATCTACACTGCTTCATAAAAAGGCATTCAGAGGAGAACTCTTTCCTCTGAGAATGCCGGAGAACTGAGCAGCGGCCATATACCGCACCATGATAAAAGGACACCTAAACCTTTTAGCAGTGTTGTGGCACTTCAGTTTCAACTTTTTTGACATCACACTACAAGCCAAGGAGACTGTGGAAATCCTCTGGGGTGCAGAAGCCGCCTGCCTGGGAACCAGATCATTTACACCAACATTAATACCTTAAGAGAACAATACCAGCAAAATACGCCTACAGGTCCAGTACTGTCTTTCCATTTTCCTCAACTCACCCTATATGCTACTGCAACCACACCAGATGTAAGTTGATTTGATTTTCTCTACATAGATCATCATTTTTGATTCAACAACTACACCAATGACACACAGTACATTGTAAGGGCTCTCTCGCCTCTCCCCTTATTGTTCTAGTGGACACTCCAAACTATCTTATGGTCCTTCATTTTTGACCTCTTGGACTTCTGAGGACTACCACCATTCAAATCTTACCATTAAAATTTCATTTGATCAAGAAAAAATGTCTATACTTTTTATTCAAATGTCATCGTCTCTGCAGTCATAAATGGTGGAGTTGACTCATTAACTGTTAGAAAACTAAATGAACATTTCAAACTAATTCTAATGGCTTTAAACTTCATCTGAACCAGTGACGGAAAACACAACAAGATGTCAGTTTGATGAAATAGTCCGATTTTTGGTAACCAGTAAAATTATTTTCTTTGAGTACATCCCTGGACACAGAGCATCTTCAAATTCATAAAGAAAGGGTTTTGCTGGTACCTTCAGGTGACTGGACATTTACAAAAAAGCAAAGTCAAGAAGTGCCCTCGCAGATATAATCTCTGTGTCCTGTGATTTTATAGGTAACCAAAAATGTGACTTTTTTTTGTATCTCCAAATTCATAATGATAGGAATGTCCTAAAGCAATGACAAACAACCAACCACCAAGAAACTCACACAGGTGCCTGCAAGATGCACCAACTGAAAGGAGTGCCCAAAGGCATGAACTGAATCCCAGTCAACAGCTTTACAAACTTGAGTTACTGAGCCTGATGACTAGTCCAGGAAGTTCCAACACTCTTAGTAGAATGAGCTTCATTGGAAAAGGAGACACTAGTGTACCCCCACACCCCAGAGGCAGGAAGGCACATCCAGAGATGGGGTGTTTACCTTTTGGCCCAAGGGCTGAGTCCATGGCTTAAATGGGGAATTGAGAAGGAATATCGGGCGCCAGTCACTTTTGTCTTTTTAAAGTTTTATTGTAGTATAGGTAAGGGGGTGAGGGTTTTGGATACCACAGCAAATCACTTACAACCTCTCCAGATCAATGTCCAGCTTCACAGCATCACAACCCTTAAACCGACCTTGTAACACTGTAAGTACATTCCCACATTTCAGTGTTTCCTTCACGTAAGTTACCAGACCCTTCTGAGAGACCAGCCTTCTTCCTGGCTCTTTCCCGCAAGGGTCCTCCTCTGGATGTTTTCCTTGGCTAGCACAGCTTCTTTCACACCATTCAGGACAGCTCCACGATCAATTCAATGATCACACAGTGGGCCCCAAACTGGCTATTGGCCTAACAACAGAGCTACATTCAGCAGTACCTACCCAGGCCTCAGCCCAGGGGAAGAGAGAGCACATGGCCTGGCCCAAATATTTATATCCTCACCCAGCATGCATCAGCGGCCTGAACTTCCTACTGGGTTGGCTTAAGGCTGAAATTTCATTCTATTGCCATTGATACCAGTGACAACTACTGGTGACAATGACAAATCGCAGGCTCACTGAGTTTAGGGAAAGACCAAGTGAACAACTAGACAATTAGAGGAAGCTGACTACCACCAGGAAAAAACAAAATTTAGACTAATAGCCCCTGTTTGGGGCAAGGAAGCTACACTTGTATAAAAATTGAAGCTTGGCCTCAAGGGAATCGGTTATATCAGGGAGGGAACTTCCTGTCTTAGCTTTTTTTTTGCCAGTGTCCAATCACCTTGAAGGTGCCAGCATAACCTATTGTTGTGAACGTGAAGGGGTTAAATGTCTACAGTTGCTTCCCTGTTATCATCCAGTCTTGTTAAGCAGAAAAACTCATTTCTAAGGACATTTTCGGACTTTACGCTCAGAAATGGATTTTTTTTTCCTCTCTGACAGGCTGGTACAATATCACAAACCACAGTAGCTTTAATAAAGACATTTCAAAGAGGAAAATGTCATCCGCTGTCAGGGATACAGAAACACGGGCTTGAAAAAAAAAAATCTCCATTGCAGCCTTTTTATTAGGAGCCGAACAGCCTTTTATTATTCTGTCTGCTTCAGCCGGAAATTCAGATGTGCAAATAAAACGCCGCTGTTTACTGCTTATGCTACCTTTAAATTTCAGGCTTGGTATACATTTATTTAGATTTCCTATAAAACTTGCTACTGTGATCAAAGCAGTGAACAGGAATTTATGCCGTTCCCAAAACACTATTTCTTTTTAATATCAGTATTATTCTTATTAAGGCCAATATAAAAGGCACACATTAATGCAGCTCTTTATACATTATTGTATCATTAAATGCATTTTTTTTCTTTTAAATGCACGCAATATAAGTACATGAATTTGACCCAGTATAAGCATCTTGCAGCCTATGTACAGCAGAGCCCAGAGTCGGGGAAGGGAAAATAGTACAAGGAGCCTATGGTGCATGAGAGCATGTTGATAGGAGTAGAGTACAGAGCGAAGATGAGCTCATCAGCCTGCTGTTTTTACATTTCATTGTAGAGTCACGGGTTAGGAGAGGGGCAAGACCTGTAAATGTTTCTGTACTGCAGCAATAAAAGTCAGGTCTTGTTCCCTGCCAGTCAGTACTGTGTGGTAAAGCAATGTAAATCTCAGCACTGGATGGACAGAATTACAGTGCCTTTGCAGGTAAAATAGCTCCCTTATGTAAAAGATTTTATTAGAGGATTAAAGCTTCAATCACAATTGTCCAACTTTGGAGCGCAAATTTGGTGAAACTTTTGACTGAGATTTGACACAATTTTGGATGGGTGCGACTTGGATGTGACTTGTCCCTCTGCAAAGTCAGACATACTGTCGCACCACTGCTACATGTAAAACATTCACGTATGACTTTCATACAACTTTTGAGGGTTATGCTTGATTCACACTTCTGCGAGTTAGGATCCAACTTGTGAGACCCAAAGTGGCAGGACATGTGACATGCCATGTATCTCTTTGAGAGCTGTTCCAATTGACACTACTAAATTTGCTGTGACTTCAGAAAAGGTTCCTGAACTATTTGATGCGACTTTGATAAGCCTTCAGTGCCAAAGAGTGTAAAAGTCGTATAAAAGTCACATCAAAGTTGTATCAAATGTGAAAAATATACAAATCACAAATAATAGCGCAAACCAAATCACACAACTAAATATAACCACCACCAAATAAGTGCATATTAATACAATACAAGAGGGTTAGGAGGGCCCTGCTCTTTGGAGCTTACAATCTAGGAGGGAGGGGCTAGTGGTACAAAAGGTAGTAACTGTGGGGGATGGACTGGTTGGAAGAGTAGAAGATTCCATTATTAGCTGAGGGCAGGATAGGCTTCCCTGAAGAGATAGGTTTTCAGAGATCACCTAAAAGTGAGAAGAGTAGACGATAGTCTGATAAATTGGGGTAGAGAGTTCCAGAGGATGTGGGGAAGCTCTGGAGAAGTCCTGGAGACGAGTATGGGAGGAGGAGACAAGGGAGCTAGAGAGCAGGAGGTCGTGCGAGGAGCGGAGAGTACAGTGTGGTTGATATTTGGAGACAAGATTGGTGATATAATTGGGGGCAGAGTTATAAATGGCTTTATATGTTATTGTTAATGTTTTGAATTTTATCCATTGGGCAATCATCACAGACATCATCAGGGGAAGTGGCTACCACTGCAGCTTAATAAGATCCACCCCTAGCAACGAAGCACCAGGATCATACTACTGTCTGGCTGGCCAAGAAGGAATGTGATTGACCACTTGGATGGGAGCAAAGCCCCGTTCACTGCTGAATGGAGCAGGGAGCCCAGGGAGAAAGATTGCCTTTAAGAAAATTCCCCTTACATTGGTGGTCAGTGGGATGAATGACTCCCCTTACAATGGTGGCCAGAATGGTACCCTTATAGATCGGTTTAATAAGATCCACCCCTAGCAACGAGCCACCAGGATCATACTACTGTCTGGCTGGCCAAGAAGGAATGTGATTGACCACTTGGATGGGAGCAAAGCCCCGTTCACTGCTGAATGGAGCAGGGAGCCCAGGGAGAAAGATTGCCTTTAAGAAAATTCCCCTTACATTGGTGGTCAGTGGGATGAATGACTCCCCTTACAATGGTGGCCAGAATGGTACCCTTATAGATCGGTTTAATAAGATCCACCCCTAGCAACGAGCCACCAGGATCATACTACTGTCTGGCTGGCCAAGAAGGAATGTGATTGACCACTTGGATGGGAGCAAAGCCCCGTTCACTGCTGAATGGAGCAGGGAGCCCAGGGAGAAAGATTGCCTTTAAGAAAACTCCCCTTACATTGGTGGTCAGTAGGATGAATGACTCCCCTTACAATGGTGGCCAGAATGGTACCCTTATAGATCGGTTTAATTATCTTTTGGGTCATGCTATTGGCTCTGCCAAGTGCTGATGGACTTGGATCTATGAAGCCACTATCAGATGGGAGGTCAATTAGCCAAAACGTAAGGAATCCCTAGCAACCTCTGGAGGAACTCTGGAGGTTTCACTGATCCCTGGTTGAGAATAACTGATTTAGACAATATTTGCTTATGCCTGAGTTTAATGTTTCAGAATTATCTAAGGGATCCAGCTTTACCTTCATATCTTTTATTGCTTCTAGCTTTCTCCTCGGGCCATCTGGCCAGCCTCAAAAACAAATTCTTAATTACCATTAATATTGAAACACTCGCCATAAATAATTTATGACGAGGGCAGCTGGTCAATTTGTACATTATGTGCCGGGTATTGTGCGTTTGAAAAATTAATGAAAAGTTTAATTATAGCAGAATTTCCACTGACCTTTTCAGATTCCCTTTATCGTAAATCTGAAAGCACGTCGAAACCATTACAGGTTGCTATTAATTAGCTTCACTTTAATAGACGGGTAGTGATAAAGATAAGAAGCGGGTCATTTGAGAGAAGGAAAAGAAAAGACTTGACGTTGGGTGGCTTTGTGCATTGCTGAACATTCATACATGTTTTTTTTTCCTTTCTTTCCTTTTTTTTTTTTTTTTGCAGCCGTTGCTGCACGCGGCCAAAACTCATTTCAAGAACAATTTGGCAGGGGCAGTTCGTTGCGTCTACATTGTTGGCAAACAGGATGCTTAGCTGGTAAATCAAAGGCTCCATGGCATCTAAACAAGGCCATTAATACAGTCGCCGCTCTCTGAATCTCTACTAGCTGAATAAAGTCGAGATTTATTTTGGGAGGAAAGAACATAAATCATAATACTAACACGAGTTCTGCGGTTTAAAGGCGGCCCTAGGGAACATTCTGATGAAAAGATTTTTGTTTTTCTTTGTGCCGTTAAAGTAAATAATAAAAGATGTATTACATTAGCTAAACTGATCTTACAGGGTGACTAGATGGTTGTTAAAGTGGAACTCTACTATAAATGACTATTTCGGGTTTTGGTGGAGTGATTTGGGTTTGGCTTGACCTCCCACTGGATATCCTTCCATTCTCAGTTTTTGTATAATTATTATTATTATTATTATACAGGATTTATATAGCGCCAACAGTTTGCCCAGCGCTTTACAAAATAAAGGTAGACATAACAATTACAATACAATTTGGTACAAGAGGAATCAGAGGACCCGGCTCATTAGAGCTTACAATCTAGGAGGAAGGGTTGAGTGATACAAAAGGTAATAGTTTTTTTGGGGGGGGGACAGGGGCGGACTGACCATTTGGAAACTCGGGCACTGCCCAAGGGCCCGGGGTCAGTAGGGGGCCCCATGAGATGCCCCTGGTACCTTTTTCATAGGCTTTTATGAGTTTGGGCAAGGACACAGGGGCCCCATGATCCCCTATTGCCCGGGGGCCCCATGAGTTGTCAATCCGCCCCTGGGGGGGGATGGGCTGATGGAGGAAATAAATGGTAGTATACTAGGTAGAAGCAGGATAGGCTTCTTTAAAGAGAAAGGTTTTCAGGGAACGTCTAATGTTGGATAGATTAGGAGACAGCCGGAGAGGTTGGGGTAGATAGTTCAATAGGATGGGAGAAGCTCGGGAGAAGTCCTGAAGGCAAGCATGGGAGGAGGTGACACGGGAACTAGAGAACAGAAGGTCTTGGGAGGATCGAAGAGAGCGGTTTGGTTGATATTTTGAGACCAGGTTGGTGATGTAGCTGGGGGCAGAGTTGTGGATGGCTTTGTTTGTTGTTGTTAGTATTTTGAATTTTATTCGTTGGGCGAGTGGAAGCCAGTGGAGGGATTGGCAGAGAGGGGTGGAGGACACTGAATGGAGGCCAGTGGAGGGATTGGCAGAGAGGGGTGGAGGACGCTAAATGGAGGCCAGTGGAGGGATTGGCAGAGAGGGGTGGAGGACACTGAGTGGAGGCCAGTGGAGGGATTGGCAGAGAGGGGTGGAGGACACTGAGTGGAGGCCAGTGAAGGAATTGGCAGAGAGGGGTGGAGGACACTGAATATAGGCCAGTGGAGGGATTGGCAGAGAGGGGTGGAGGACACTGAATGGAGGCCAGTGGAAGGATTGGCAGAGAGGGGTGGAGGACACTGAATGGAGGCCAGTGGAGGGATTGGCAGAGAGGGGTGGAGGACACTGAGTGGAGGCCAGTGGAGGGATTGGCAGAGAGGGGTGGAGGACACTGAGTGGAGGACAGTGGAGGGATTGGCAGACACTGATTGGTTGGTAAGGTGGATGAGCCTGGCAGCAGTTTTCATGATGGACTGGAGGGGGGATAGCCTATGTAAAGGTATGCCAATGAGGAGGGAGTTGCAGTAATCGAGTCGAGAGATTACCAGGGAGTGAATTAGGAGCTTTGTGGTATTATTGGTTAAAAGGAGGCATATTCTGGAGATGTTGCGGAGGTTGAGGCAGCATGATTTGGACAGGGATTGGATGTGGGCCTGAAAAGATAGTTCAGAATCCAGGGATACACCTAGCACCTTGGCATGCAGGGATGGGTTGATTGTGGTGCTATTGATCTGGATCGAGAAATCAGGGGAAGAGGCACGTGGGGGAGGAAATATCATGAGCTCAGTTTTGGATAGATTGAGTTTTATAACAACCAATGATCTGTTGTAGATGGAACCTCTTGATTCTTCACTCTGATGAACATAGCCATTTATACACTATGGAACTGATTTACTAACACTGGAGTTCCCAGAATCTGGTGCAGCTGTGCATGGTAGCCAATCAGCTTCTAACGTCCGCTCGTTCAATTAAGCTTCAACAAAAAAACGTGGAAGCTGTTTGGTTTCGTTACGTCAGATTTTGCACTCTCCAGTTTTAGTAAACCAACCCCTATATGGACAAATCTACAATCAAGTGAAGTGTAAAGTTACTGAACCCCAGCAGCAGACATTTATTATATTGCAGCTCAACAATTCTTAGATGTGCTGGCTGCAGTGGTGTATTTAGGTTTTGTGCTGCCCTAAGCAACACAAAAATTGCCCCCCCCCCCCACGGAGAGACCCTGCCACTCACAAACACCCCCGCTCCCCCATGATAAGAGCCTGACATTGACCAACAACACCCCGCCAGCCAAGAGAGCCTTCCACTACCACCACCCCATACACAATGGCGAGAGCGAAGACACTCACCTTCACAGCTGCCGGACATCCCTGGGAACAAGAGTCAGGCTCTGCATACACCATCAAGCAGCCTGCAGCCTCTCTCAGATCCCGCCTGGTCCCCATGCTGCGTGTGTCCTCTCTTCCATCCCTTCTTTTGGGGGACAGCGCTGCCCCCCTGAAAAATGCTGCTGCCCCCCTGATAAAATGCCACCCTAGGCAAATGCCTTGTTTGCCTTATGGTAAATATGCCCCTGGGTGGCTGCCTTCATTTTCTTATTTAGGCTTCCTTTCCTCTGTTTTTATCTGGTAATCCAGCCAGTATGTTTGTTGTTTTTCAAAAGAACAAGCTTTCCATCAGTTACAGAGATGAGACAAACCATTTAACATTGGCAGGGGTGCTTACTATGATCAGTTTTTATTTATTCATGTCAGAAACAATTGAGTACTGTCCGTGATACTTTTTTTATTTGCACTAACATACAATTTTGAGGACAAGCTTTCGGGGTATGTCCCCTTCTTCAAGGTCCGAGCAGTACTATTAATCCCCAGCATCATCTAGCTCTACTGTCCCTGGCCTGTTCCCTGCATCCACTTGATTTCAGTTCTTTCAGACATGTAGTCATCACCTAGGCCACTATGCATGCAAATGCAGTCTGCCTAGTGTAGTGCCAGGCAGCCCCTTTAAGCCACTCGGCAGGACGTTGCACCCAGCCACAACTTATTCCCTGTCCTTCACTGAAAGAGAACAGGGAGAAGAGAAATGGACACAAGAATAATGAAGCAGGGTGAGTTAATGTTTTCAGGTAACAATGTACAGCACCCTGCAGGCACCTTCCACCAGACATGATCTGCCTGCACTGCATAGAGAACCAGTGATGGCATCACTGGGTCTAAACGTAGGTATGTAACGAAAAGGGAAAGGTTTTAAAAAAAACAATGCATTAGAATGTTGATAAAGGGGGGAAGAAAACCACAGAAGGCAAATAATAGGCAGATTAAACTTCAGCTTTAATATCATAGAAAGACATTTTAGACGAATACCGTGTATATAAAGTCAAAGCTTTTTTTTTGTTTGTTTTAGATCAGAGCAGGGAAGAGTTATATCTATCTAGTAATTTTCTGCTATGTCCAGCTGGGGAGAATTCTCTCCCTGTCATTGAGACACAACAGGATATCTCTTCAAAGTGAATGAAATTCCTATCTTTGAGAGCTGGAACAGGAACATTTGTCCCCATTGGTTGATTTTTCCTGACCTATTGCTCTGTTGGCAACCTAAAATTTAGTTTCTCTGTCAATTTTTGTCTCACAGAGACGGAGAAGCGTGATGGCAGAAAAAAGACCATAGAGTCTGCCCCATATGTTGGCAGCCCTAATGGGCACAAAAAAACAACCGTAGTCACTTTCTTTAAAAATTCTACCACGGGTAATAAGATAGAAAGGTGGGATGTGGTGGCACTGGCAGTCAAGCTAATGGTGCCCAGCCAACAGCAGAAGCATAGGAACATAGAAACATAGAAGGGTGGTGGCAGAAAAAGACCATTGGTCCATCAAAACTGCTCCATTTTTTTAAAACATTTTTTTGTATATGTGATGGGAGTCACTTTGGGTGGGGGGCCATGGAACCCAGCTCACTTTAGAGAGGTGGGAAGACCCCTGTCTCAGCTCCCCATATCCCTATTATGTGTAAGTCACCCTGTGCCTGTTAGGGGTACAGGGTGATCTGTCTTAATATTGGGGTGGAGGGTTGTTGATTGTTTAATGCCATGTGGTTGCATCCCATTGTTCTATTGTTTGTCTGGTTTGGGAGCAAACTATTATGGGATGTATGTGTTTATGTGTATTAGCTTAGTGGGGGGGTGTCTCCTGCAGCCCTCCCTCCTGATGGGACAGTCTGCTGGTGTGAAGTTTGAAAACCTGTGTGTCTCTTGTTGCTAAGTGTAGATTGCCCCATTCTGTGTCATTATGCAGGGAGGGGGGATTTCCCCGAGTGTATAAAAGCTAGTTCGAGTTTCAAATAAAGAGCTCCATGTTCAGACAGACTGGTGTTGTTTGGTCGGCTGTGGTGTCTGTGGTATTATAACGGAAGTACCCAAGCACAGACTGGGTCGGTTCCATTACAGTATAGATCTATGTATGTCCCTAGCATGTTTGAACTTTCTTTTGACTGACTCTCTACCTGTGTTTGAAGTCTTTTCTGAGCATCAACCACTCTTTTGGTAAAAATAATATTTTTTAAAGTGATACTTTTTTTTTTTTTAAACAACAAACATGCTATACTTACTTGCTCTGTGTAGTGAATTTGCACAGAGCAGCCCAGATTCTCCTCTTCTTGGGTCCCCGATGGCGCTCCTGGCCCCTCCCTCATGTTGGGTACCCCCATAGTCAGGAGCTGGCTATGGAGACACCTGAACAGGCGCATATGTCCATTCACACACAGAACCGCTGCTCAGCCCCACCCCCTCCCTATCCTGATTGGCTCACTGTCTGTGACTGACAGCAGCCAATCAGATTTGAGAGTCCCTAGAGAACCAAGGTTCTCATGGACATCATGCGGCTCAGGTAAGTATTAGGGGGGTGCTGGGAGGTTGCTGTATACAGAAAGTTTTTTACCTTCATGCATACAATGTATGAAGGTTAAAAAAAACCTGGAGCCTTTACAACCCCTTCAAGGCTAGTTTTGAACTTTCCTCCAGCGTTTGAGGTAAAAAAATATACCGTATTTTTCGCTCCATAAGACGCACTTTTTTCCCCCCAAAAAAGGGGGTAAAATGTCAGTGCGTCTTATGGAGCGAATATAGAGCGGCCGGTCCGGTATTTCCACCGCCGCCGTGCAGAATACAGGGCCGGCCGCTCAGCTCTGCAGCGGGACATTATGGAGAGGACTGCTGACCTTTGGGGAGGTGGGGAGCGGGTACCTGAATTGGACAGGTACCCGCTCTTACTTCTTTGTTCTTTGATCTTACCTGTTCCTCTATCCAGCGGCGCGCTGTCTTCCCGGCTTCTGTAGTGTGGGCACTGGTCATGACAGCCGGGTGCCAAGTGCGCATGCGCAAGAAGCGGTGCTTTTTGTGAATGGTAAGGCGGTACCTGGGACACATGACCGATCCCAGAAGCCGCCGGACCAATCACAAAGCGCAAGTGCTTCTCGCTCATGCGCACTGGACACCCGGCTGTCATGCCGAGCGCCATTACAGAAGCCGGGAAGACAGCGCGCGGCTGGATCGAGGAACAGGTAAGATCAAACAAAAACTCTGCGGAAGTAAGAGCGGGTACCTGTCAAATTCAGGTACCCGCTCCCCACCTCCCCAAAGGTCAGCAGTCATCTGTACTGTCCGCAGTCTCTGGTCATCCCTGTGCTGTCCGCAGTCTCTGGTCATCCCTGTGCTGTCCGCAGTCTCTGGTCATCCCTGTGCTGTCCGCAGTCTCTGGTCATCCCTGTGCTGTCCGCAGTCTCTGGTCATCCCTGTACTATGTCTGCAGTCCATTAGTTCAGAATTTTTTTTTTCCTGTTTTCTGCCTCTAAAACCTAGGTGCGTCTTATGGTCAGGTGCATCTTATGGAGCGAAAAATACGGTATATAAATTTAAAAAAACCCAGCAGACTCAATGGACCACTTGGTCTTTTTTATGCCGTCACTCTTCTATGTTTCAATGTCATGTCCCGGTGTTCTTTTGTAGCACAGACCCATAACAGGCCCCACAGGTTTATCCCAGGACACCCTTTGCCTTGTCTACACTCTTCAGGATAATTCGCTTCTTGGCAGATAATAGGAGAACAAGTAGCTCAGGGACTCCAAGCACAGGAAAAACTCCCAATTCAGCAACATTGGAGCAGATGTTCAAAGAACTAGAGCGATCAGTCATTAGGATCCAATACTCAGCTCTGTACTCACAATGTCCCCATATACTTGAATGCCTCAATCCAATATTGGTTAGACACTTCAAGAACTCCAAGGCCAGATCCTCAATGAATCCCCTTTGATTTGGCTCCAGCTACTCTCAGAAAATAGGTCCCCCCAGTTCTACCTGATTTGGGACCTTGATGAACTCCTGCAGACTTCAGCTACTACAGGCAACATCCCATCAGGCTGGGGGTTTCTCCTCCTGGCCAAGAACCCTACTGCACTAGGCCCCAGACTATTTGTGCACTCCTCAGCCACCTACTGGGCATCCTCTCCCCCATTAATTGTCTGAAACCACATAAATATTAATGCCCGGGGTCTGCCTCTTCCAACCCTCTACATTCTAGAATCCAATAAAAGGCAGGGGAGGCAGTTGAGCCTGCAACCAGGAGGACCCCTAACTGCCAAAAATAATCACACATTGCCCCATGTATTACAGAGGAACCAAAGAACTAAATGTACCTGAAACTACTTAGCGACTTATTCTAGGAGGGTGCTATATTTGTTATCAGCTTTGTATTGTATAAAGACTGCCCTCCTAAACCTTATTCACACTCTTCATGTATTTAAAGAATTTAATCAACCCCCTTTCCCTTCTTAAGGTGGTCACTAGGGGTGATCATGGTCACCAGGACAAATGAAGGTGTAAATCACCCCAGCGGGGACATAGACAACAAGAAAATATTGCCATCGGTCTAACCCATCCCTAGCCTAACACTGAAAATAAATGTCTTTACATACACTTTACGTTATTTCAATCTGGTAGTTATGCAGGCCATAGACGGGTCAAAAACCGGCCGATTTTTCTTTAAAAAAACGAAAAATCGGTCGTTTAAGCGGCCGATGTTACCAGCAATGGTAAAAAAAAAATCGGACGATTTTCATCCCATCTACAGCCAGCAAAAAGTGTCCCTGCAGAGAGCTCTGCTATTTCTTTGAGAGTTCCTTGACATTTATAGCGGTTGCAACAATGTATCTATTTGTATCCATTTAGGATACAGATGATTTTATTCGGAAACAAATAAATACATTGTTGCAACCGCTATAAATGTCAAGGAACTGTCAGAAGAAATAACGGAGCTCTCTGCAGGGACACTTTTTGCCGGACTGGAATTCTTCTTCTTCCTCTTCCTCCTCCTCCTCCTCTTCCTCCACCTCCTCCTCCTCCTCTTCCTCATCCTCTTCTTCATCCTCTTCTTCATCCTCTTCTTCTTTTTTTCCTTCTTCTTGCAGGTCACTGCTCATGCGCAGATTTTTTTAATCGGTAAAAGATCGGCCAATTTGCCCATCATTGCCACGAAAATCGGCCAATCGGCAAAATTGGCCGATTTTTTTCCAACTTTACCGATAAAAAAAATCTGCCAAAATACCGAGAAACGGCCGAACATTTAGCCCACTAACGATCCGAAAATCGGCCGATTTTATTTTCGGCCGAAAAAGCGGCCGATTTTATTTTCGGCCGAAAAATCGGCCGATTTTCGACCCATCTATGGCCTGCATAACAGTGGGTGGAAAGTTCTCTTCTCTTCCAGCATGACTATGCCCTTGTGCACAAAGCCAGCTTCAAAAAGACCTGGTTTGATAGGTTTGGTGTGGAGGAACTGCCCCAACCCTATTAAACACTATTGGAATGAATTGGAATGCTGATTATAAGTGAATTTGCTGCCAACACCAGTACGTAACTGACTAACAAATGTTCTTTTGGGTGAATGAGCACAAATTTCCACAGACACCCCCCCAAATGGAAAGCCGTCTCAGAGGCAACACACTATTAATTCCCATTTAAATGAGATTGTAGTGCATAGCACATAGGAGCTACAAAGGGCAAAGAACTTCTTAACTGAACCTGTGTATCTCAGGACTCTTCTGTCTAATAGGACACATCTATATATACATGGGCCTTGATGTCCCAACCCTTTACAAGGCACCAGCAGATCCAGGAACGCAGAAGCAGTGAAATGGTGGAAATGTACAGTAGTTGGTAGAATGATGAGACAACTTCTAGCAATGCAGTTTAAGAGGCTCCTCCACTTGTATGGTACTTCCTCAGGATGACTATGTACACCATACACCTCATTGCTTCCATTGAACGCTCTAGTGGGAGGCAGCAATTTTAATAATGTTTAACAGGCAACAATAAAAATGTGCAATTCCTTTCAATAATATGCCTAGGTGATGTCCTTTGGTTTCTGGTTAAGCAGCACATCTAAACAATATATACAAGCTACTATAGCAAAACTGACATTTACAATAAAAAACTGTGTTTAATTTGCTATTAAATGACAGCTCCTGGCAGCTTAAAGTGTTACTAAACCCATAACAGTAAAATCAATTTGTATATGCAGTAAAGCATGCTTGTTATACCCACTGTGGAGCCTAAGGGGTTAATTAAAAAGGATATGTAAAAAGGATGTTTGTCTTCTCTGATCCCTGATCCTCCTCTTCTTCTACTCTCTCCAATATACACTATATTGCCAATAGTATTGGGCCAGCCCTCCAAATCATTGGGTTCAGGTGTTCAGATCACCTCCACGGCCACAGGCATATACAATCAAGCACCTAGGCATGCAGACTGCTTCTACAAACATTGGTGAAAGAATGGGTCGCTCTCAGGAGCTCAGTGACTCCAAGCGTGGTCCCGTGATAGGTTGTCACCTGTGCAATAAGTCCATCCATGACATTTCCTGGCTACTAAATATTCCACGGTCAACTGTTAGTGGGATTATAACAAAGTGGAAGCAACTGGGAACAACAGCAACTCAGCCACCAAGTGGTAGGCCACGTCACATGACAGAGCGGGGTCAGCACATGCTGAAGCGCACAGTGCGCAGAAGTCACCAACTGTCTGCAGAGTCAATAGCTAAAGACCTCCAAACTTGGTGTGGCCTTCAGATGAGACCAATAACAGTGCGTAGAGAGCTTCATGGAATGGGTTTCCATGGCCGAGCAGCTGCATCCAAGCCTTACATCACCAAGTGCAATTCAAAGTGTCGGATGCCATGGTGTAAAGCACGCCACCACTAGACTCTAGAGCAGTGAAGATGTGTTCTCTGGAGTGACCAATCACGATTCTTTGTCTGGAAATCCAATAGACATGTCTTGGTTTTGCAGTTGCCAGGAGAACAGTACTTGCCTGACTCCTAAAGTGTAAAGTTTGGTGGAGGGGGGATTATGGTGTGGGGATGTTTTTCAGGGGTTGGGCTTTGCCCCCTAGTTCCAGTGAAGGGAACTCTTAAGTACATACCAAGACATTTTGGACAATTTAATTCTCCCAACTTTGTAGGAAGAGTTTGGGGATGGCTGCTTCCTGTTCCAACATGAATGCAGACCAGTGCAAAAAGCAAGGTCCATAAAGATATGGATAAGTGAATTTGGAGTGGAGGAACTTGACTGGCCTGCACAGAGTCCTGACCTCAACCAGATAGAACACCTTTGGGATGAATTAGAGCGGAGACTGTGAGCCAGGCCTCCTCCCCCGACATCAGTGCCTGACCTAACACATGCCTGTCTGGAAGAATGGTCAAACATTCCCATAGACACCCTCCTAAACCTTGCATGTACATGTAATCAGCACTGGGACAATCTGCACTGTCTAGACAGAGGGTCATGGGTTATGCAGCATCACAGGACAATGCAAACTCTTCCTACAAGCTTTAACCAGTGCTCTGCTGGATACTGATAGAAGTCACAAGACTGCTATATACTGCTGATTAGAAAAGGTATTTAGCAGTTTATATTTACTAAAATAATTGCATTTCCATGTTCTGTGTACTGTGGGGGACTAGATATAGTGAATGCGGGGTCCGGGGAGACCGGATATAGTGAATGCAGGGTCCGGGGAGACCAGGTATAGTGAATGCAGGGTCCGGGGAGACCAGATATAGTGAATGCAGGGTCCGGGGAGACCGGATATAGTGAATGCAGGGTCCGGGGAGACCAGATATAGTGAATGCGGGTCCGGGGAGACCGGTTATAGTGAATGCTGGGTCCGGTGAGACCAGATATAGTGAATGCCGGGTCCGGGGAGACCAGATATAGTGAATGCAGGGTGCAGGGAGAGCGGATATAGTGAATGCAGGGTCCTGTGAGACCAGATATAGTGAATGCAGGGTCTGGGGAGACCAGATATAGTGAATTCAGGGTGCGGGGAGAGCGGATATAGTGAACGCAGGGAGAGCGGATATAGTGAATGCAGGGTCTTGGGTTTAGTAACACTTTCATTCTGTTTGTAAACAAAACAGTCAGGGCTTCCCTTTTAAGGCCCATTAACACCAGAAAATGTTGCAGGAAACCCTCATTCAAAAGGCATCTGCTTGCAGTGTGTTGTGTAAAGTAGTGCATACACTTCTTTTGATGCAGTGCATTGTGATTTCAGCCATTTCAAATGAATGGACTGAACATTCACTGCATAAAATCACAAAGAAATCACACATGAATGCGAGCAAGCATTCATTTGTGACACATGGTGTGAATCAACCCTAAAAAAGGGCTTCTGCTTTATTTCCTTATCCTTGATGAGGTATTGGTATGGATGTCAGTGGGGAACCAAAGCATAAAAAAAAGTAATGGGATCCTCTCCCAAATTTCACACCAGACCCATTGGGTATTGATTTTAAGGAACAACCGAAAACATAAAGCAAGAAAAAAAACCTCAAAATCCATACTAGCTCCTTATGCGAGTTGTCATGGTGGCATGTTTTTTTTTCTTTTGCCAAGTAAGAGGGCTTTGTTCATCATCATTGATGAGGATCTCATCACTGCATGACTGACAATGGGTTTACATTGCGGGAATTTTTTTATTTTTCAATAATGTGTCTTTATTTACTATTTACATTTTTTTGTGAATGGGTAGCGGGTACTAAGTACCCCTTACTCATTCACACTAATGGGAGTGAGGTATCTGGGAGCCTGTGTATTTTTAAAGAGGGATTACAGATTTTGCAGACCCCCACAAACACCGAGCCAGGGTTGTGGGAAAGAGGTCCTTGTTTTCAACCCTCTCCCTGGCACGGTACCCTCCAAAAATTGTGGCCCGCACTGGTTGGTGCAGGACAGGAAGGTTTCATGCTCATCCCCCCACATATCCTACCAGGCTGAATGCTGAGAAAAGGGTCTGGTGTAGATTTTTTTTTTTGGGAGGGGGGGGGGGGGGCATTCTTTTTTTCTTGTTTTCTCCATTCCCACACAAACCAAAAGGTCTGGAATGAAATTTGGGGGGAATCTCAACATATTTTTTATTGCTGTTTTTTCCCTTTTTCACACTATCTCTGGCCCTTTGTGTACATTCACAGGTCAGCAAATACTCCTCAGCTTACAGCTGAATGGGCTGGGTGGGAATGAGCCTTTGGTTGTAGGGACATCATCAGCTCCCCAACAAACATGATCCCAGAGCAAGAAGCGATCACATTTAACAGCGGTAGTAATATAGCTACTAAATGTTTCACTTCTAGCTGCAGGTTCAGCTTGGCCAAATACCCATTTGGTTTGGCTATTTGCTGAACCTCCAATGACGCAAAATTTGGTCTGAACATGGGTTTGGAACAAACCGATGCTCATTCCTCTTGATGAAATATGTAAGCTTGTTGCTAAATCAATTAAGCCAAAATCAATCTGATCATCCCCATGATTGATATCCAAATGGTTCTTTTGTTGATATTTCCAAAGAGACTCACTGTTTGCCAGTGGCAGCAGGTAAATAAGATACAGTATATCAGTATATTGATGTAGAATAGACCACATTTTGCAAGAGTGAAAACATATCTTTTATCATTGGGAAGATTACACTTTTCTACTTTAAATTTCCTGTAAACCAAACGGTACAATCTATCGCTATTCCACCACATTTGCATTTTAATACATTATTAAATCCAGTCCCCAACACTTGCCTGACATTCTTTCTGAGCATGTTATCATCTACATGACCTCTACCCCTGTTGCAAGGAGATCTGTGTGTAGCCTATTGTTTACACGTCTTGTTTGCAGATATGCAGATCTCACTTATAGAAATCAGATACAAAAGGTATGCTAGCTGGCTGATTTAATTAACATGCTCCTTGTGCTACATTGGTTCCATTCGCAATGCTAATGCGTGTATTTTCATTTTTTGAAAACTCTTGGCTAATTACCGTAACTGTGCATGCATCTTAATGAATCTGTGTTATTCATAGTGAAAACATCTCAGCTGTGACTGTCATCGGTAAAAAGGGGAATTTTGACAGTCAGTCAACCGCGAGTCTCCAGATGGATTCCACTAGATGGAGTGTATCTCTTGAGCTGGGGGTTTTGGATCAGTTCACTTTGGATGAGAAAATGTTCATGGTTTAGTTTTCCAAAACAAATGGAAAACATCTGTACTCAAATTCCAAAAGCATACATAAATGTTAACATAGGTGGGGCTAAAGGGGCATGGCAACCCTTAATATTCTCAATTAATTTCCCTTAACACCATTGTGTGTCCTGTACCAACGTATTAGCTGCTGGGAGCCATCATGGCATCCTGTAGAGTACATGATGGGGACTCTGAAGTGTTGGATGTTATTGGCACCTGGAACTCCTTAGGAATGAAGGTTTTACAGACTACCCACTGGAAAGGTGAGTAATAAAGAGGATATAAAGAAAACAAACAGAGGGCGCACCGGCCTAGTGCAATACCTTAAAAAAACATTTATTGAAGGAATAAAGATAGGTATTGTACTCACAAATGACAATAATGTCTACGGCACATCATAAAGATACTAATCCACACTACGTGACTGTCTGCAATGGGAACCCTGGACTTCCAACAGGCTAACGGATTTCGAGGACTTGCCTCTTCCTTGGAGCCACTCTGAGGAAGAAGCAAGTCCTCAAAACTCATTAGCCTGTTGGAAGTCCAGGGTTCCCATTGTGGACAGTCACGTAGTGTGGAGTGGACAGTGCGGTTCTTTATGATGTGCCTTTGACATTATTGAGTACAATCAGGGCGGACTGACCATTTGGAAACTCGGGCACCGTCCGAGGGCCCGGGGTCAGTAGGGAGCCCCATGAGATGCCCCTGGTACCTTTTTCATAGGCTTTTTTGAGTTTGGGCAAGAGACACAGGGGCCCCATGATCCCCTATTGCCCGGGGGCCCCATGAGTTGTCAGTCCACCCCTGAGTACAATACCTATCTTTATTCCTTTAATAAATGTTTTTTAAGGTAATGCACTAGGCCGGTGCGCCCTCTGATTGTTTTCTTTATATCCAGTGCATTTGGACTTCCCCGGTCTTTTGAGGGCAGCAAGGAGTGCACATTCCAGGACATCTGCGATGTGGTCATAGCCTATGCTGAGTCCATTCCCAAGTGCAGGAGTATTTGGGTTTGCTGTTTTTGGAGTATTAAAGAGGGCCTTCCACTTCAGGAAAGGTCTGCCAACCATGTGGCCCACCTCTACCTTTCTTAAATGCTGAAAAAAACATTGTGGGAGGAAAAGTAGATTGATCCACTTGTAGAGCTCACCCACAAGAAGGCCCACTAGTTTATCCCAGGTTATTTGGCCAAGTTGATGATACTGCAACCAGGTACACAACAGTCACTCTTTCTGGCTAGTGGGTCTATGGGTGTCTTTTTTTATGCTCTATTGTAAAATGGACCATGGATAGGGATCAAGGAGCAGTGGGATGCTCCAGCAACACTGGATAATAATAAGAGGACACTTCACTTTATCAAAGCTTTTTAGCTCAGTCCCTCCAGTACTAGCAAAGTACTACTGAGCAACTCCGAGACACCATAGAAAATGTCCTAATATAAGGAAGCTCTGGCACTGATGCACAAGGAATAGTAGCAGCAAACAGACCCTAGGATCCTACACTCAGGCCTGTACTCACAATGTCCCTGGATACTTAAATGCCTTTTTCCATTATCAGCCATACATTTCTCCTGTGAATCTCCAGATGAGATCCTCAGTGAAATCTCTTAATCAGTTCCATAAAGTTTGCAGCTAGACACACCCCTTAGCTCTAGCATATCTGTGACCTCGAGCACATGTAGAACTACAGCAGGGCTTTTCCTCCTGTAGGGAACTTCTCATTTTGGACAAGAACAGGGCTGACTCAGGCCCCAGACTATTTTTGCACTCCCCAGCCATCTACTGGTTATGCTCCCCCAGGGATTGGCTGAGACAGCATAAACATTCAGGTTTCCGATTTGCCTTTCCGGCTGCCAACTACATTTTAGAACCCTCCAGAAGTCGGGGGGAAACAATTAAAACCTGCAGCCTTGAAGTCCAGGCCAGCCCAAAGCAATCACACACTGTTCCACTGACTACAGAGAAGCCAAAAGATCAAAATTTACCTAACCAATCAAGCAACCTATCTAAGAGGGTGCTACACACTTTTCCCTGACTTCTGTAGTGCAGGGGTCAAATTCCTGCCAACAGGACCTCTGGAAATGCCAAGTAGCCCAGATCTGAGGGGAAGATACAACAGCATAGTGCAGGATCATCTTCTAGCGCAATGTCAGCACCTCGACATCCTATGAAATCTTACCGGAAGAAGGTCACCCTCCCCAAGGTGTCACGGTAGAAGCAGGTGCAAGGTAAGTATATTATTGACCCCTCCCAAGGTATTGTTTTTATCCAGCATTTTATGGAGGTGGCCACATTGAACAAGAGGACCTTGTCACTGAGGTACAAGATCTGCTTTGAAGTACTTCTTTTACAAATTGGTGACAGTTTATTGTTTTTTTTTACTAGTTTACTTGTAGACATGGTCACTTGAAAATGTATCCAAAGGTATTTTTTTGTTTGTGAGTAGGAGGGGCTAAGTCTCTTATCAGGTTTATTTTTAGTGGGTCTCTGGTGGGAAGATTTACTATGTTTGTCCTGGCGCCTCTGATCAGTGGGACTGAAAGTGATTGGAAATCCAAAATGTTGAGTTGTTACCTGATTAGGAAATAGAGAGGAAGAGGGCACTTGTTTTGGTGCTCCCTCACTTAGGAGAGATTTATTTTAACTTCCTGCATCTACAGGACAGGAAGTGAAAGGGAATCCTCCAATGGCACACTGATTGTTTAGAAAAAAAAACCTGACTTGTATTGTAATGCAGAACAACTCAAATCAGCAAAAATCCCACCAAGACCCATCAAATATCATTTTTAAGAATGCTGCACATGTACAAATAATGGAGATGACATGTTGAAACTTATAGTATATACTGTAAGTCAACCGTTTCTAATGACCATCACCTGACATTCCTTTTCTGTTGATTGTGGTCTACTCTATTTTACTACTCCAATTAGGGCTGCTGTTAGAAACCATGGGGCCCCATGCAGCCAACCTGACAGCCCCCCCCCCAAAAAAAACACAGTCTGCTATGCTTCAGTTATGAATGAACACAGTGAGTGATCAGTACTGATCACTCATTGTGTTTATTCAACAAAGAAAGGGGCTGGCAAATGTGACATATTTTCTGGACCCTTCTTCATCATGAAGGTCCCTATTGTATGATTGCAGCTGCCAGTGGGAAGGAGAGAAGGGAAGCTGGCAGCACTGCAGGGGTTGGGGGTGCACAGGGGGGCCTGGGCAGCAGGGAGAAATGTGTGGTGCACAGGGAGCATGATGGGTGTTGCCAGGGGCGGACTGACAATTCATGGGGACCCGGGCAATAGGGGATCATGGGCCCCCTGTGTCCTTGCCCAAACTAAAAAAAAGCCTATGAAAAAGGTACCAGGGGCATCTCTTGGGGCCCCCTACTGACCCCGGGCCCTCCAAATGGTCAGTCTGCCCCTGGGTGTGGCAGAGGGGCAATTACTGGTATCGATCCCCTGTATAGAATTCTCTGCAGCAGCTAAAAGCCAGTGGGAGGGAGAGGAGAAGAATCCAGCTTTCAGCTGCTGCAGAGTGAGCCATACAGTGGATTGGTTCCAGTAATTGATTACCCTCCCTGCCCAAATCTGATTTACCCAGCTGTCTGGGCCCCCCTGCTGGCCTGGGCCCCGTACAGGAGGACTGGTGGTACCCCTTTTCCACGGCCCTGACTCCAATCATAATATATAGTATGTGTAATGGCAGCAACAGAGAAGACAGATTAGAACAGATGCTACTGCTGGATCTGAGCCCTGGAAGGAGAGAGTGAATTCATGAAAATAACATAATCCATCTATTACCACATTTCATCCAACACTCTAAAATTGGCCTTTAAATGATTTTTGATAACAGCATTGGTCATTGTGTATACACATTCTATTTTTCTTGTCTCCCCAGCTGATATTGCTATTGTTGCGACACGTAGTGTGGTCTTGTCTCCAGAGTAAAGCGTTGAGCTGCACGCATTAAATTAATAAACCTCTAGGTGCAATTTCTCTATTGATACAACTTAGTCTAGCCTTTCACATGGATGCACAGGAGTTATTATTCAACCCAGTCCGAGGATTGCTTTCATAATATCATTGCCTTAGCTGTCTATGATCTTTGTAAAAGTACACAGGTTGTCATAGCAATGTTAGGAGAAGATAGGAGAAGACTGACCTTCTTCTATATTAAATCTCTGTATATAATATAATTTCATTGTTAGCTAGGGTGAAAAAAGATCCGTTTCCAACATCTCACAAGCTCTTGTGGTTTTGATTTGGAGGAAGATAAGAAAAAACCCTGGGGATGTATGTACCATAATGGCGCTGGGACTAGTGAGCCAGGGAGCCAGTACAAAGACTTCAAATATGAAAATTTGGACCAGGGGTGGACTGACAACTCATGGGGCAATAGGGGATCATGGGGCCCCTGTGCCCTTGCCCAAACTCAAAAAAGCCTATGAAAAAGTACCAGGGGCATCTCATGGGGCCCCCTAGTGACCCCAGGCCCTCGGGCAGTGCCCGAGTTTCCAAATGGTCAGTCCGCCCCTGATTTGGACTACATATTGGAGCAGATTTACTAAAGCAGAAGCACTCAAAATCTGGTGCAGCTCTGCATGGTAGCCAATCAGCTTCTAACTTCAGCTTGTTCAAACTTTGGCAATAAAACCTGGAAGCTGATTGCTTCCTATGCAGAGCTGTACCAGATTTTGCACTCCCCAGTTTTAGTGAATACATTTCATTGTGTTTCTCTCTTGTCTCCTTTCCCCTCAGGGGTAATGGATGCTGTTATCCACCTTGGTACCTTTCTACTTTTTCTTTTGGAGCCTCCATTACATAAAAATCTTTAAAAGCTAAAAAAGTATGTAAGACACCTTTCTAATGGCCAAGACAGGAGCTTGAGACTGAGCATCAGAAGTCTCAACACCCAAGTATCTGAGATACACCATATGAGCAAAGATTTGAAGACACCTGACCACCACAGTCCTATGAGTTTGTTGAACATCCCATTCCTAAAACTATGAACATTAACATGGTGCTGCTTGAATTGTGGCTAGAACAGTGTCCACTTTCAAGAAGATTGTATTTATAAATATGTATTTTTCTATGGTTGAACTGGATGGACTTTTGTCTTTTTTCAACAGGACTGACTATGTAACTATATATGTTGATCATATCTGCCCCTTAATCGCCTCTTCTCAAGAGAGAATAAATTCAGTTCATCTGTGTTTTCCATTCTGGAAGTAATCATATTTTTTTTTTAGATCTGACTCAGATGTGACTCTGTTACTTTAAAATATTCCACCATTTTGGTCTGATAAAACAAGAAAAACAAAACAAAAAAACACAACATGATAGCTAAAAAAAAGATCATCTGATGGTGACCTCTTGGCGATGCTAATGATGAGATCATCCTACCATACTAACTAACTCTGGCCTAGCACATCTTTGAGTCCTGGGTATTCTCATTCATGTTTGGATGTTTTTACTTCTGCTTTTGCCTTCTCCATAATTTTGATATCTCTATGATATTTGGTATAATATACATCTTACATGGAGGGTTCTCTTGCCAGGCCAAAAGACCTGGCAGACCTCAGAAGTCAAGTGGAGAGCTCTCATCACATTAGACATCTGACATATCCGTCTTGAGAGCAATGGTCCATATCCTTCCTTTACAAGCTAACAACCATTTTAATTGAAAGTGGATCAATATGTCAGGAGTCTTCATTCATTGTGAATGAAGGCATCATCCAGTGTTATCATCTACTTCCTGGGCTGAGATGTGAGCTCAGAGATTACACAGCTATGTAACTCCTGGTGCCTGTGCAATTGTTGGCTGTGACAGATTGGCCCCTGCTACACCCACTTACTTTGTGACAGTGTTAGGTAGGTGAAGCGTGGTCTGGCAGGCAGAAAGCCCACAGAGCCCTGATTTGCAAAAAATGGTGTATTGCAGTACAAGAAAAACAGTACAATATGGCCCAGTGGGGAGACTCACTCGACTGAGGTACTATAAACAGTTCAGTGAGGAGATAACGACAGCATCTGTCAGGAGGAGCAGAGTGCAACCTGGCCTTTCTAACCCAATGGGGAGCTTCCTGAGAAGGCAGACGTAGTCCCTACTCTTTCCATACTTCACTGGAACTCTTCCCTGCTGTTAATGCTGTCCCTGAAAGATGGGTGACTTGTCCCTACGCTAGACACATGCATAAGGCACATAAAAACCCAGGGTCAGAGTCTTAAATAGACTCTGCCTGACCCAAGATGGCCACAAGTGCATCCAACCAGATTACTGGCCTGTGTGACCAAAGAAGTCAAAAAGAAACCCAGTCGCCCTTCACTTCGTCTCCCCACTGCCTTGCCTCTATGGTGCAGTGCCACGTGCAACGGAGAGCGCAGGCTGCACCTGCATACAACTAGATACACAGTTAAGTTGTACATCGTTGCAGTTTGATCACTGGGGGAGAGGAGACTGATGAAATCCTTCCTCCTACCTGCAGCGGACTGAGGACTTAATTTTACCCTAGGTAAATTCACTGATTGGAGCTCAAGAATAGCTTTATAACGAGAAAGGTGGAGCTTTCCCAAAAAGGGATACCCTCACTGTATATTATGTCATGTCAGAAATGTATCTGTACAGACCAGGGGCGGACTGACCATTCTGGTACTGCTCGAGGGCCCCGGGTCAGTAGGGGGCCCCATGAGATGCCCCTGGTACCTTTTCATAGGCTTTTTTGAGTGTGGGTGAGGACATAGGGCCCCATGATCCCCTATTGCCCGGGGGCCCCATGAGTTGTCAGTTCACCCTGATACAGACTTGTAAGGTCCACTTTTAATTCCAATTTTCTACAGGAAGTTACCCAGATTGCTTCCTTTCTGGCCGTAATAACATTTCAGAATATTGATTCTTTCCCGGATGGTGTGGTATTTGTTATGAGAAAACCATTTCATGGGGATATGCATGTTCTCAAAAGAGCTAATCTGAGAAATAGTTTGCATGCTCATCCAAGACTGCCTTCAGATCTTCCTGGGCAAAGAACTAAGAGACAACCGCTCATATTAAACTGATTGATACAACAGCAGTATTGATCGACGGCGCTTTCATTCCTCCGGAGGCCGAAATAGAAAGAAGTCCACAGCCTCCAGTCAGAGGAACAGGATTATCGGGAGAAACCTTTTTTTCTGATGATAAAAATGCCTGTTACGTTTAATAAGTGGAATAACGTGCTTAAGGCTTAACCATACTGTCTGTTTCTTTGCAGAGTGTTCGGACACTTCAGTCTCTTGTCAGAGTGGCAGCTGGTGAAAGTGGATTACAAATCTGTTTTTGGCCGGAGGTGCACTGAAAACGACTTTGAAAACTGGCATTTGCACAATCAGGTAAGAAAGATCTAAGTGGGCCGGGCATTCAACTAAAATCATAGCTGGTGATAAGAAAACAATGGCACCTTATCCCTGTCCACCAATAGTGGGGGCTACCAGGTCCTAGAGTTGGAAACCTGTAAAGTAAATGCTGAGCCGGCACAGAGGCAGACTAGTATGGTTGAGTGGGGTGACCTCAGCAAAATTTATATTTTCTGCAAAAGGTACTGGCCACCAGCCAACGTGGAAACTCCCAATTTCACAAATTTGAATGAAAAATTATTCTCTTTTTTTTTTAAGTTTTTTTTTTTTTTAGTGCCCATTCACACCACTGTGGTTATGTCGTACATTAACAAGGGCTGTGTTAAAGTAGTTGTAAACCTCTGAATGAAAAATGAACAAAGCCTATACTTCCATAGAGTGTACTAGCCAAAATCCAATGCACCTAGTGTGGTTCCTGTCTGCTCATTCCTTCCTCTGTTATCTGCATGAGCCACTTCTGACAGGCTATACCAGGGCAAAGACGATGAGGGGGCAGGAGCGGTGGCTGCCCTGTACATTGTGGTGTCATGTGAGTTGAAGCTTTCTATGACATGAAGGAATTGGGTGGCTTTGTAACTGATAGCCTAGTGATCTTTTAATTACAGTCAATGGCAGCCTGTGCCAGTACAAGCAGCATTGGTTACACACGCCGGGGGTTGCCGGTGCCGGTATCACGCTGTTTTTCTCGCCATCTATGGACTGTTGGTGGAATGGAATCCATTAATAACTCTCTTAGCAGCTGGTGCTTCTTTCTACTCTCTGCTAGTCTGCTATTTTGAGAAAGCAACAAACAAAGTAAATGTACAGTATCCATTATTTCTTGCTTTCTGGAATTGGTGAGCAAAAAGTGCTAAGTAAACATCATTACCCGGCCGGTTTTTCATTCTACACTTTCCTGGATCATGTTAATGACATTGCACGGCGCTGTTCTGCAAGATGTGTTTCGGATGCTAAGCAGTGTGCATATTGTTCCAGTTATTGCCGGAGATCTTGTGTTTGTGAAACATAAAGTGTAACTACATTAATCAACTGAATGTAAATACAATAGAAACGTTCCTGATAGCATACTTTCCCATAACTTGTCTGGTTGTATCGTCTCATTGCTCCCTATATCTAGAGTTACTCTTTAACCCCTCGCCTACCGGGCACTTATACCCCCCTTCCTGCCCAGGCCAATTTTCAGCTTTCAGCGCTGTCACACTTTGAATGACAATTGCGCGGTCATGCGACACTGTACCCATATGACATTTTTATCATTTTTTTCACACAAAAAGAGCTTGCTTTTGGTGGTATTTATTCGCCGCTGGGTGTTTTATTTTCTGTGCTATAAACAAAAAAAAAGCAAAAAAAAAAAGTTTTCTTTGTTTCTGTTATAAAATTGTGCAAACAGGTAATTTTTCTCCTTCATTGATGTGCGTTGATGAGGCTGCACTGATGGGCAATGATAGGAGGCACTGATAGGCGGCATTGATAGGTGGCACTGATGAGATGACACTGATGATGCTGCATTGATAGGCAGCACTGCTGGGCACTGATGGGCAGCACTGATGGGTGGCACTGCAGGGCACATGTGGGTGGCACTGATGGGTACAGATGGGTGGCACTATAGGGCAAAGGTGGGCAGCACTGCTGGGCACAGGTGGGTGGCACTGCTGGGCAGCACTGATGGGTGGCACTGCTAGGCAACAATGATGGGTGGCACTGCAGGGCACATGTGGATGGCACTGATGGGTACAGATGGGTGGCACTATAGGGCAAAGGTGGGCAGCACTGCTGGGCACAGATGGGTGGCACTGCTGGGCAGCACTGATGGGTGGCACTGCTAGGCAACAATGATGGGTGGCACTGCAGGGCACAGGTGGGTGGCACTGGTGGGTACAGATGGGCGGCACTATAGGGCACAGGTGGGTGGCACTGCTGGGGACTGATGGGTGGCACTGATGGGCACTGATGGGTGGCACTGCTGGGCAGCACTGATGGGTGGCACTGCTGGGCAGCAATGATGAGTGGCACTGCAGGGCACAGGTGGGTGGCACTGGTGGGTACAGATGGGCGGCACTATAGGGCACAGGTGGGTGGCACTGCTGGGCACAGATGGGTGGCACTGCTGGGCACTGATCATCAGGGCACTTATAATCAGTGCCCTGATGATCAGTGCTGGTCACTTCTCTGACAATTGTCACAGTGTGAGGAAAGTGCAGCTGATAACCGGCAACTGTATTTACCCGGTGATCTGCCGTGCCATTGGACATGGCTGATCACGTAGTAAAAGGCTGTGATTGGCCGTTCATCGTATCCCATGATCAGCTGTGTCCTTAGGACACAGCGATCACTGGAGGCGCCGGGCGCGTACCACTGGGGGTGTGTAGGGGGCGTGTTTTGGAATGACATCCATGGGCGTCATCACGGAACCAGACAGCCGCGCTGTAGCCGTCCTTCAGCTATAGTGCGGTATCGAAATGGTTAACATAATGTAATAGAAAGTTGACCAAAAATCACAATGATTTTTCTTAGAGCAGGGGCAGGCAACCTTAAAAAGGTAGAGGTCTGCCTGAGCACCATGGGAGAAGTCAAAGGTCACAGAGGCGCAGCGTTGCCTCCTCACCCCTGATTTAGATCTCTTCCGCATTGCAATCACGTGCATTGAACAACAATCGAGGGTTTAAATCAGGTGATGAGGAAGCAATATATCACTTCCTCACTGCCTTGTGAATGAGCCCCTAGTTGCGTTTGACAGCTGCACCCTTGGGGCTCATTCACACGTAAAGTTGGGGGTGGTAAAACTCTGTGGTTGAGTCACAGTTTTGCCACTCCCAATCAACTAGCCAGCAGCCAAGGTTTTACACATGCCACAGCAGGAATTAACCCCATGTTGCTTTTGGTGGGTGCTACCTCCTGCCAGTCATGACCTATTCAAATAAATGGGGCCACTCTGCAATCGCTCCGCAACTCTATGCAGTTTTGCTGCGCTTTCAGAAAGTGCAGCACACCGGCAGGATATAATAGAAGTCTATGGCTAAGTGCAGCAAACTGGCAGGATATAATAGAAGTCTATGGCTAAGTGCAGCAAACTGGCAGGATATAATAGAAGTCTATGGCCTAGTGCAGCAAACTAGCAGGATATAATAGAAGTCTATGGCCTAGTGCAGCAAACTGGCAGGATATAATAGAAGTCTATGGCTAAGTGCAGCAAACTGGCAGGATATAATAGAAGTCTATGGCTAAGTGCAGCAAACTGGCAGGATATAATAGAAGTCTATGGCCTAGTGCAGCAAACTGGCAGGATATAATAGAAGTCTATGGCTAAGTACAGCAAACTGGCAGGATATAATAGAAGTCTATGGCTAAGTGCAGCAAACTGGCAGGATATACTAGAAGTCTATGGCTAAGTGCAGCAAACTGGCAGGATATACTAGAAGTCTATGGCTAAGTGCAGCAAACCGGCAGGATATAATAGAGGTCTATGGCCTAGTGCAGCAAACTGGCAGGATATAATAGAAGTCTATGGCTAAGTGCAGCAAACTGGCAGGATATAATAGAGGTCTATGGCCTAGTGCAGCAAACTGGCAGGATATAATAGAAGTCTATGGCTAAGTGCAGCAAACCGGCAGGATATAATAGAAGTCTATGGCTAAGTGCAGCAAACTGGCAGGATATAATAGAAGTCTATGGCTAAGTGCAGCAAACCGGCAGGATATAATAGAAGTCTATGGCTAAGTGCAGCAAACCGGCAGGATATAATAGAAGTCTATGGCTAAGTTCAGCAAACCGGCAGGATATAATAGAAGTCTATGGCTAAGTGCAGCAAACCGGCAGGATATAATAGAAGTCTATGGCTAAGTGCAGCAAACCCGCAGGCAAGCTGTAGGTACACTGTGGGTAAACCGCAGAGCATCAGTGTGAAAGCAGCCCTAAACTATAATGCCCAGTGTATGGCTTCACACTGACCTGAAGATCTCTTCTTTCCTGCTGCTGGCACCACTCTGGAGGCTGCTAGCCAGGATAAGAGGTGGAGTTCCATTGGTATCACTCGGCTTGGGACAGGAGGCGAGACTACAGAGGAGGCATCGGCTTATGTGGCTCTTGCTCCGTACTACAGCTCCAACTTTACAAGCATTCCCTCTGCATTGCTCTCTGTTTAAGGCTCTTGGATGGAGATCAGCAAGTCCAGATCACGATCTTACAGACACTTAGCTGTGATCTACTGGTTGCTAACCCCTACCTTCGAAAGACAGTTTGCTTAGACATTGGTTACATACAGGGCTTTTTTTCAGTGGGAACGCAGTTCCGGCACCTCTAGCACTGAATGTATGTAATGGCAAGAGGAGTGGGGTGCGATGGAGGATCTAATGCTGCTGGCTGCTTGGGGATCTATTGTCAATGGAGGGGATTTATTTGGTGTGGAGGTCTATTGTTGCTGGTGGGGGATCTATTCTTGCTGGAAGGGATCTACTGCTGAGGGAGAGGTCTTGTTAAGTACTTTGCTTGTGAGCCTGATGGCAGAAGAAGGCCTCTCGTACAGCTCCAGCTCGGGGGCCACTGAAGGTGGAACAGCAACCACAAGAGCACAGCGGGGTATAAGTGGCTGGTCAGTCCTGTAGTCTGTGCAGGAATTGTTGGCACTTTGCTGGCAGATGGGACGGCTGAACCGGTTGGCAGCAGAGCAGGCCAGTAGCAGGCAGACGCCACGGCTGGACAGGCTGGTGGCAGAGCAGGTTGGCAGTGGGCAGACATCACAGCGGAGTAGGCTGGTAGCAGAGCAAGCTGGCAGCGGGCAGACATCACAGCGGGGCAAACTGGTAGCAGAACAGGCTGGCAGTGGTCAGATGTCACAGCGGGGCAGGCTGGTAGCAGAGCAGTCAGGCAGTGGGCAGACATCACAGCAGGGCAGGCTGGTAGCAGAGCAGGATGGTAGCAGAGCAAGCTGGCAGTGGGCAGACATCACAGCAAGGCAGGCTGGAAGCAGAGCAGCCACAAGAGCACGGCGGGTTATGAATGCCTGGTCAGTCCTGTAGTCTGTGCAGGAAGTGTTGGCACTTCGCTGGCAGATGGGACGGCTGAACTGGCTGGCAGCAGAGCAGGCTGGTAGCAGGCAGACGCCTTGGCTGGACAGGCTGGTTGCAGAGCAGGCTGGCAGTGGGCAGACATCACAGCGGGGCAGGCTGGTAGCAGAGCAGGCTGGCAGCGGAGCATGCTGGTAGCAGGCAGACATAACAGTGGGGCAGGCTGGTAGCAGAGCAGGCTGGCAGCGGGCAGACATCACAGCGGGGCAGGCTGGTAGCACAGAGCAGGCTGGCAATGGGCAGACATCACAGCAGGGCAGGCTGGTAGCAGAGCAGGCTGGTAGCACAGAGCAGGCTGGCAGCGGGCAGACGTCACAGCGGGGCAGGCTGGCAGCGGGCAGACGTCACAGCGGGGCAGGCTGGTAGCAGAGCAGGCTGGTAGCAGAGCAGGCTGGTAGCAGAGCAGGCTGGCAGCGGGCAGACGTCACAGTGGGGCAGGCTGGTAGCAGAGCAGACTGGCAGTGGGCAGAAATCACAGCGGGGCAGGCTGGTAGCAGAGCAGGCTGGCAGCGGGCAGACATCACAGCCGAGCAGGCTGGCAGCGGAGCATGCTGGTAGCAGGCAGACGTCACAGCAGGACAGGTAGGTTTCAGAGCAGGGTAGCATGCTGTATGCAGAGTCAGACAGGCCGGGTCGGTAACAGATAAACGGATCAGGCATAAATGGCAGGCAGAAGAATAGTCGGGTCACAGGCCAAAGCCAGTAATGGTGGGAGCAGATAAAGCAGAGACAGAAGGCAGAGGCAGTCCAAGAAGCAAGCCGGGGTCAATCACAGGTATGACTCACAGGAACAGACACAGGAATACAGGAGGGGAGCTGCAGATCAGACAGCACAGGCTAATAGTGATGCTGGGTTTAAATAGTCTAATTGGCGCCAACATTCGCAACGGGCAATCATGGGTGCACACATAGACATGCGTGGACCAGGGGCGGACTGACAACTCATGGGGCCCCTGGGCAATTGGGGATCATGGGGCCCCTGTGTCCTTGCCCACACTCAAAACACACCCAAAAAAGCCTATAAAAGGTACCAGGGGCAGTTTACGGGGCCCCCTACTGACCCCGGGCCCTTGGGAATAGGTCAGTCCGCCCCTGGCGTGGACGCAAATGCACAGGACTATGCACAGCATAACTTGCCCTCGCACATTCACGCCTGCGCCATTGTGTAAGCCCAGAGACTTCAGCCGCACTATGGCGAGCATCTTCCTGACAGGTCTATTGTTGCTGGCTGCTGGAGAGTCTATTGAGTGCTGTCTGTTGGGCGATCTGTTGTAGCTGCTGGGGGTCTATTGTTGCTGGGGTGGTATTTTGTTTTGGGGGTCTATTGGTGCTGGAGGGATCTATTGTTGCTGGGGAAGAGGGAGTCTATTTCTGCTTTTCTTGTTATCGTTAACAAATTCCATATAAATTATTTAGCACCACAAAATGTTACTTGGCTCTGTATTCTCTAAAAGGAGAGGTACTGGGAGTCGGGTAGGGGGTGGAACCAAGTGACGGTGCTCGGCGGTGGGTAGGGGGCAGAGACAAGAAGTGACTCAGAAGGGGGGACTTCTTGCACCTCTTTTTTGAGAAAAAAAGACCTGGCTACATTGTATATATTATTTCAACAGCGACAAAAAAAAATTCTTGGTTTCTGCAATACATCATAACCGTTACCTACTCATCAGAGATTTCAGCAATAAATCAAATCTGTTTCTATTTTTGTAGTTATGGGACTGTAAAGGTAAATGGCACAATGAAAAGTAGAGGGACCCGAATCTCTGTGTCTGTATAAAACTCCTTATTTATAAAAATAGATGTATCTCTCTGCACCATTAGCCTATCAGTGCAGACTCCATAATAGCAAATCTTCCAGCGTAAGCACTTTAGTACTTATCTGATTTCTGAGAAGTCCATTAAAAGGCCGTCATGACACATGCGGGCACAAATCTTGTCTATAGAAGAGTGATTGAGTCAGTTGAGGGGCAATTACTTAAAGTGTTACAGGCGAAGGTTTAGGATGGAGGAGAATAAACCTTACCACATGGAAGCATAAAAAGAAATGGAAATAATGGCCAAGGATTGCTAGGCAAGAGTAAGGGTATGATTGAGAAATGGGTATATCTCAGAAGTAATGTCAGACATTTTTTACCTTTTCCATTTAATTTATGAATTCTAAGAAGAGTTGGAAACATAGCATGTGTACATTTTCGTAGTTGGTTTTTCACTCTCAAAATAAAGTACGGAGTGATGAGAAAAACATCAAGGAAGGTGTGGAAATACAGGCTTTCATCCTTGATGGTGGCCACACTTAAAGTGATTCTAAAGGAAAGAATTAAAAAAAAAAACAAAGCAAAAAGAAACATGTTATACTTACCTGCTCTGTGTAATGGTTTTGCACAGAGCAGCCCAGCTCCTTTCCCTTCCAATCCACTCCCCGTCCATTACTTTCCTTTCCAATCCCTTCCTATCCATTATTTTCATGATCATTTTCATTAATTCCCTTCTGTTTTAATAATTTCCTTCCCCATTCTTTCTTTCAATTTCCTTGATATCCTATTCCCTTTCCCATCTATTCCTTCTCTTCCTATCCATTCTTGCCTCTTCCTTTATTTTCCCCTCTATCCCCATCAATGCCTTTCCCTTCATTCCAACTGTTTCTTATTTATTTTATAATTTTCTTTCCTGTCTTTTCATTCCCCTCTTTTCTCATCAATTCCTTTCCTTCTTATTTAAATATTATTATTATTATACAGGATTTATATAGTGCCAACCATTTGGAAACTCGGGCACTGCCCGAGGGCCCAGGGTCAGTAGGGGGCCCCATGAGATGCCCTTGGTACCTTTTTCATTGGCTTTTTTGAGTTTGGGCAAGGACACAGGGGCCCCATGATCCCCTATTGCCCGGGGGCCCCATGAGTTGCCAGTCCGCCCCTGGTGCCAACAGTTTGTTCAGCTTTTTACAATATAAAGGGAGACAATACAGCAACAATACAGTTCAATACAAGAGGGTTAGGTGGTTCCTGTTCCTTGGAGCTCACAATCTAAGAGATTTTTTTTTTTCCTTCAAACTCTTTTCCTTCAAATTTTTACTCCTTCACTTCTTTTCCTTCAAATTGTTACTCATTCGCTTCCCTTATATTCCCAACTATTCATTTCTCATTTTGTTAATTCAATTTCCTTTTTTTGCCATCAAAAGAACAGAAGGGAAGGGAAAGCCCTTGCCATCTATTCTTTTCCCTTCTACCATTCAATTTTCCTTGCCATCTAGTTTCTACTCTTCTAATGTCTCTGCTTCTTTTCTTGTATTATTTACTCCCTTCCCATTCCTTCTTTCCCCTTCCATTCCCATCCATTAATTTCCCTTCTAGACACTCCCTGTACCTGGTTTTGCATTCCCCCGTCCTTGTTTCCTATCTGTTCTCTTCATGCTTTCCTCAATTTTCCAGCATTTAACATTTTTGTTCCCTCCTTTGCCTTAATTTGCTTATTTTACATTTCCACTATCTTCCTATCTATCATTCCCCTTTGTTAGCATTTCATTCCAGGGGCGGACTGACCATTCGAGCACTCGGGCACTGCCCGAGAGCCCAGGGCCAGTAGGGGGCCCCATGAGATGCCCCTGGTACCTTTTGTTACGATGTTGCTGGGAGACCTCTGTGTGTGTGTCTTGCTCTAACTCACTTGTCTCTTCTTAAAAGTCCCTCTCAAACGGGCGGGGGGGGGGGGGCTCTGACTACACGTTTTGGGAGTGGTCAGTGGGAAACTCTGAATTAACTATAGCTTCATAATACATGACATGAAACATACGGTTGACCTGAGGAATGTGCAATTACTCTGGTCAGTTTGATAATGTGTGGGCTTACACCGTTTTGGGTCAATGCTTCCCAGCCCTCTGAAAAATGCGGCCTTATCAGACGTAGGTGAGAAAGGTGACAGTTCTCCCAGCCTGCTGGCCCCACCAGGAATGTTTCTCCTGGGCTGACCCCCACCATCTGTCAGGAGATAACATTGGTCTCTCAGGACTGGAAAGGGGGGATGTGAGGAATGATCCAGGAATACCTCAAATAACAGAAGGAACAAGAAAAAGAAGAACTCCACTTCCAGTTCTGATGAGCTAGTTTGTTACACCTTTCAGAGGCTTTTTTGGGTGTGGTTTGAGTGTGTTGGCGAGGACACAGGGGCCCCATGATCCCCTATTGCCCGGGGGCCCCATGAGTTGTCAGTCCACCCCTGTTTCATTCACTTCTGATCTGTCTCATCCATCCCCTTCTTTCTCTTCCCTCTTTCACCATTTCCCTTTCTTCACTTCTCTTTCTTTTCTAATGTGGATAAATTGTAAACCCAAAGAGGAAGCCCTCTGTTTCCTCTTGTACCAAATTGTATTGTAACTGTAATATCTACCTTCATTTTGTAAAGTGCTGTGCAAACTGTTGGCGCTAGATAAAGCATGAATAATAATAATAATAAATCCGTGTCCCATAACTTCCTAATCACAGAATCCCTGTGATATAGTTTGTAGCAATTTCCTCTTAAATAGTAGTTGCTGAATTTCTCCGGTTGATATGTACACAGCTCCTAAGAATAAACTGTCTTCCTCTCTATAATGTCTGAAGAAAATCTAAACAAGGAGCGAGCGACTCCATAATTATACTTTAATTAAAGCATGCGTAGGTGGTTTTCCCGAAGGATGTTCACTTAACAGAGTTCTATTGATCACTCCCACTTTCTTTTCTTCTGGAAGTGATATTCTGCCTATTCTAGACACTGAGAGATTATGATGGTAAAATATTCATTTAACCTTTCATAATAGGTTGAGCAGAAATTTATAAAAATTCTTCCTGCGCCAAGGAAACTACTAGAGGATCTACCCTGCTGCTGTGCAATGTGATAAAACACAAACAATAACTGATATAAATAAACAGCACAAACATAGACCTCTAAATCCAATCAATGTATAAAGTGTGTACTAATATATCGTAAATCATATTAACCACATGCCGCCCAGCCACCGCCTATAAACGGCGGCAGGGCGGCGCTCGTAGGCAAAACGACGTTTTAAAACGGACCTCCGCAAAACAGGTAGGGGGCGCGAGCAAGGCGCGCGCCCGCCCTGCCTGTCCCGCGGGTGTCCGCAGCGGGTGTCAGCCGCCGGGTCACGGCCGGTTTTTAGCGGCCATTTTCCCGCAATGAGCTGTCATCACTGTCACAGAGCAGGGATGCATTGTTTACACACAGCCCTGCTCTGTGACAGTTCCCCGACAAGCTGAAGAGAGAGAGAAGAATTTCTCTCCCTCGATCAGCTCCCCCCTCCCTCCCCCCCCCCCGTCCAGTACACCCCCCGCCCCCTAGTAAAACACTCCCCTTACACAGTAAACTCTAAATATGTTAACCCCTTCCTCCCCAGTGACATTAGCACAGTATCAGTGGGGTTTTTTTCACTGATCACTGTATTGGTGTCACTGGGGATGTCAGTGACCCCAAGTCAGTTCCCCCCCAGTGTCAAAATGTCCGCCACATTCCCGCAGTCCCACCATAAGTCGCTGATCACCGCCATTATTAGTATAAAAAAAATTAAAAATCCCAGTATCTTTCCCGCCATTTGTAAACGCTATAACTTTCACGTAAACCAATTAATTTACACATATTGGGATTTTTTTTTAGAAAAGACATGTCGCAGAATGTATTTTGGCAGAAATTTATGACTAAATTAGATTTTTGCATTTTTTTTACTGGACATGTTTTATAGCAAAAAGTCCAAAATATTGTTTTTTTTTCCTCAAAATTGTCAGCCTTTGTTTTTATGGCGCAAAAAATAAAAACCGCACAGGCGATCAAATACCACCGAAAGAAAGCTCAATTTGTGGGGAAAAAAAGGATGTACCGTATTGCATGACAGCGCAATTGTCCGTTAAACTAGCGCAGCGCTGTATAGCAGAAAAATGGCGTAAATTGCAGTATTTATACCATAGTTTGTAGACGCTATAACTTCCACACAAAGCAATCAATATACACTTATTGGGATTTTTTTTACCAAAAACATGGAGCAGAATACATTTTGGCCTAAATTTATAACCAACTTTGAATTTACTATATATTTTTTATAGCTGAAAAGTAAAAAATATTCTTTTTCTTCAACATATTTGGTCTTTTTTTGTTTATAGCGTGAAAAATAAAAAGCGCACAGATGATCAAATTACACCGAAAGAAAGCTCTATTTGTGTGAAAAAAAGGACGTAAATTTCGTTTGGGTGCAGCATTGCATGACCGCGCAATTATCAGTTGAATTAGTGCAGCGCCGAGTAGAAAAAAGAGGCCTGGTCATTAAGGGGGGTAAATCCTCAGGAGCTCAAGTGGTTAATAGTGAAAATCCATCATAATAATAAACACCAAAAGTTTGTGAAATATATAAAAAATATCCGTGTAAAGATAAGAAATCCAAAATTCTTCAGATGCAAAAAAACTTCCACCTTCCACCCGTGCAAACCAACATCAAATACACTCACCAGATTTTTGGTGAATGAGACGCCTTTTAGGGATTTAAAGGGATCCTAAGCCCTCTTTCGTATCCACTCTATAGGATTCCTCACCATCAGAATAGGCTACACCGTTCAACCAGGGGAAAAAAATCTCAAACAGTGTGATATTGCTAATTGATAATATTATTAAAAACCTTAATCTTTGATCCCTTTAAATCCCTAAAAGGCATCTCATTCACCAAAAATCTTTTTATTCATATGAGCAGAAATTTAGATGTTAACCTCTTGCCGTCCGCCTGCTGTTTATAAACGGCAGGGCGGTGGCAGTCCAGGGGCGGGTACGAGATCCCAATCATGTGATCACTGATTGGCGAATCAGCGATCACATGCAAAGTAGTAAGCAAGATGTCACTTGTGACATCATTGCTTACTACGTGTGAAATCTCTGAATGATCACAGAGGTCACATGGTACAGGGCTATTCACAACAGCCTTGTACCATGTGACAAGCTGTGACCAATCACAGCTCACTCAGTACTTCTCAATGACTGCAAGAATGCAGACAGAGAGAAAGAGAAATGATTGCTTTTACATCCTATATGGGTGTAAAAGCAATCAGCGTAAAAAAAAAAAAAATGGTGACACTGTACTGCTAGGGTGACAGTATGTAAAAAAAAAAAAAAAAAAAATTAATATAATAAAAATAAAATAAAAACGTAAAAAAAATGTTTAAAAATTATAATTTTTGGTTATAAACTAATTTGGATTTTTTTTTTTTTACTAAAAAAAAACGGAATAAATTTTGGCCAAGATTTATAATGAAATATTATTTATTTGCAAAATTTTATTTAAAAAAAACACTTTTTTTCAAAATTTCTGGACTTTTTCATTTACATAGTAAAAAAAATAAAAATCCCAGCGGTGAATAAATACCACCAAAATAAAGCTTTATCTGTCTCAAAAAAATGGTGAAAAATTCATATGGGTACAGTATTGCATGACCGCGCAATTGTCATTCAAAGTGTGATAGCGCCTGGGGGCAGGAAGGGGGTAAAAGTGTCCGGACAGGAAGTGGTTAAACAAAAATAAACTCAGCTTCAGCTATCAGAACAATCCTTCCCAATTTGCAAAATAGTAGATCCAGAGATACAACAGTGGATGCTATGAGTAAGGCTGGCCATACATTATACAATTATCTGGAGATTTTTGGTTTAGATTTACCAAAAACCATATAATAGGAGGACAAACCTAAACAACACTTTCAGTTGTATCCAATTAGGCAGGCCCTTGCACTACACAGTTGAAGGTAAATCTAATGGAAAGTGGGCAGAAAATTGGAAGATAATTGTATAATGTATGGCCAGCCTAAATCTTGACTTCTCTCATAAAAAGTGAGCTTGGCCCCCTTCTTTTAGGGCTTGCCATTGGTCAAAGAAAGATGCCAGTCACATTCCTTGATTGGGAGGGTGGATGGGGCACATGTTATGGCCAAGGCATTTTTTAAGTGGGAGTGCAGTTTGACAAGCAGCAGCGCTTGTCAAACTTGCAGATTGAGTTCAATGAAGGAATAAAATATAGTGCTGTTGCGCTTAGGAATAAATATTCATGCAACTTTGATACGTATATGCTGCAGTCCTAATTTGTGAACCAATAACACAAAAACAAACAAAATACCATGTGGACCGTGCATTAATTAAGTGCATTAAATGTAACAATACAGAGTAATATTGCTTCACATATACAAAGTGAATAATTGTAACATTCAGTCCCAATTCAGAAAAATAAAGTGCCCAGGTGTTGGATACTAATTGGTGAACTTCGTGCAAAAAATGACAGGTGCTCCTCTGTGCTCAATCAGTGCCCCACATGGATGTGCACTCACCGTTAGATGTGGACCACCTATCTCTAGGTTGGTCTTAACCACTTCCCGTCCGGCCGTTGCATATAAACGGCCGGACGGTGGCAGTGCAGGGTCCGGTGGGCGGTTATAAACGGCCTCCCCGCACCCTGCTTGTGCGTGCTCCCAGGGAGCGCGCAGCACCGCGATCTGGTGCCCGCTGTGTCCTCCGGACACAGTGAAACACCGATCGTCGGACGGGACCTCTGTATGAGGTCCCGATCATGTGATCACTGATTGGCCAATCAGTGATCACATGCAAAGTAGTAAGCAGGATGTCACTTGTGACATCATTACTTACTACGTGTGAAATCTGTGAATGATCACAGAGGTCACATGGTACAAGACTATTCACAACAGCCTTGTACCATGTGACAAGCTGTGACCAATCACAGCTCACTCAGTACTTCTCAATGAGTGCAAGAATGCAGACAGAGAGAAAGAGAAATGATTGCTTTTACATCCTATATGGGTATAAAAGCAATCAGTGTTAAAAAAAAAAAAAAATCTTCATCACCCCCCACAAGTAGTACAGTGTCACCATGGTGACACTGTACTGCTAGGGTGACAGTATGTAAAAAAAAAGATAAATAAAAAATAATAATATAAAAATGGAAAAAAAAATGTTTAAAAATTATAATTTTTGGTTATAAACTAATTTGGATTATTTTTTTTACTAAAAAGATAACGGAATAAATTTTGGCCAAGATCTATGATGAAATATTATTTATTTGCAAAATTTATAAAAAAAACACTTTTTTTCAAAAATTTTGGACATAGCAAAAAAAATAAAAATCCCAGCGGTGAATAAATACCACCAAAATAAAGCTTTATCTGTCTCAAAAAATGGTACAAAATTAATTTGGGTACAGTGTTGCATGACTGCGCAATTGTCATTCAAAGTGTGATAGCGCTGAAAGCTGAAAATTGACCTGGTCAGGAAGGGGGTAAAAGTGTCCAGTCTGGAAGTGGTTAAGCGCCTGGTTTGGGACTAGCCCAATGCGTGATGGCAAGAATAGCACTAGAGATGAGCGAATCGAACTTGGCGAAGTGGAATTCGTTTCGAATATTAGGAAAAATTCGATTCGCGCCGAATCCGAAAATTAGCAAACTTCGGATGCACGAATCGAATTTTCCCCGATCGGCCGATTTTCATCCCTTCTACAGCCGGCAAAAAGTGTCCCTGCAGAGAGCTCCGCTATTTCTGACAGTTCTCTGACAGTTCCTTCACATTTACAGCGGTTGAAACAATGTATCTATTTGTTTCCATTTAGGATACAGATGTTTTTATTCGGAAACAAATAGATACAATGTTTCAACCGCTGCAAATGTGAAGGAACTGTCAGAGAACTGTCAAAAATAGCGGAGCTCTCTGCAGATACACTTTTTGCTGGAATGGAATTCTTCTTATTTTCATCCTACTTCTTCTTCTTCTTCTTCCTCATCCTCATCCTCTTCTTCTTCTTCATCCTCATCCTCTTCTTCTTCTTCTTCTTCTTCTTCTTCTTCTTCTTCTTCTTCATCCTCATCCTCTTCTTCTTCTTCTTCTTCTTCTTCATCCTCATCCTCTTCTTCATCCTCATTCTCTTCTTCTTCATCCTCATCCTCTTCTTCTTCATCCTCATCCTCTTCTTCTTCATCATCCTCATCCTCTTCTTCTTCTTCTTCTTCTTCATCCTCATCCTCCTCCTCTTCTTCTTCTTCTTCTTCTTCTTCTTCTTCATCATCCTCATCCTCTTCTTCTTCTTCTTCTTCCTCACCATCATCCTCTTCTTCTTCTTCTTCATCCTCATCCTCTTCTTCATCCTCATCCTCTTCTTCTTCTTCTTCTTCTTCTTCTTCTTCTTCTTCTTCTCCTTCTTCATCCTCATCCTCATCTTCCTCTTCTTCTTCCTCATCCTCATCCTCTTCTTCTTCTTCTTCATCCTCATCCTCATCCTCTTCTTCTTCTTCATCATCCTCATCTTCTTCTTCATCCTCATCCTCTTCTTCTTCTTCTTCTTCTTCTTCTTCATCCTCATCCTCTTCTTCTTCTTCTTCTTCCTCATCCTCATCCTCTTCTTCTTCTTCTTCATCCTCATCCTCTTCTTCTTCTTCTTCTTCTTCCTCGTCCTCTTATTCTTCTTCTTCATCCTCGTCTTCTTCTCCTTCTTCTTCATCCTCATCCTCTTCTTCTTCATCCTCATCCTCTTCTTCTTCTTCTTCCTCATCCTCATCCTCTTCTTCTTCTTCTTCTTCATCCTCATCCTCTTCTTCTTCTTCTTCATCCTCATCCTCTTCTTCTTCTTCATCCTCATCTTCTTCTTCATCCTCTTCTTCTTCTTCATCCTCATCCTCATCCTCTTCTTCTTCCTCATCCTCATCCTCTTCTTTTTCTTCTTCTTCTTCATCCTCATCTTCTTCTTCTTCATCCTCATCCTCTTCTTCTTCTTCTTCTTCTTCATCCTCATCCTCTTCTTCCTCATCCTCTTCTTCTTCTTCTTCTTCTTCTTCTTCATCCTCATCCTCTTCTTCTTCTTCATCCTCATCCTCTTCTTCTTCTTCTTCCTCGTCCTCATCCTCTTCTTCTTCTTCTTCTTCTTCTTCATCCTCATCCTCTTCTTCTTCTTCTTCTGCCTCATCCTCTTATTCTTCTTCTTCATCCTCATCTTCTTCTTCTTCTTCATCCTCATCCTCTTCTTCTTCTTCTTCATCCTAATCCTCTTCTTCTTCTTCCTCATCCTCATCCTCTTCTTCTTCTTCTTCTTCTTCTTCATCCTCATCCTCTTCTTCTTCTTCTTCTTCTTCTTCTTCTTCATCCTCATCCTCTTCTTCCTCATCCTCATCCTCTTCTTCTTCTTCTTCTTCTTCATCCTCATCCTCTTCTTTTTCTTCTTCTTCCTCATCTTCTTCTTCTTCTTCTTCTTCTTCATCCTCATCCTCTTCTTCTTCTTCTTCTTCATCCTCATCCTCTTCTTCTTCTTCCTCTTCCTCATCCTCTTCTTCTTCATCATCATCATCATCCTCATCCTCTTCTTCTTCTTCTTCTTCTTCATCATCCTCATCCTCTTCTTCTTCTTCTTCATCCTCATCTTCTTCTTCTTCATTCTCATCCTCTTCTTCTTCTTCTTCCTCATCCTCATCCTCTTCTTCTTCTTCTTCTTCATCCTCATCCTCAGCCTCTTCTTCTTCTTCATCCTCATCTTCTTCTTCTTCATTATCCTCATCCTCTTCTTCTTCTTCTTCTTCTTCTTCATCCTCATCCTCTTCTTCTTCTTCTTCATCCTCATCCTCTTCTTCTTCTTCCTCATCATCCTCTTCTTCTTCTTCTTCTTCTTCCTCATCCTCATACTCTTCTTCTTCTTCCTCATCCTCCTCTTCTTCTTCTTCTTCTTCTTCTTCATCATCCTCATCCTCTTCTTCTTCTTCTTCATCCTCATCTTCTTCTTCATCATCCTCATCCTCTTCTTCTTCTTCTTCTTCTTCTTCTTCTTCATCCTCATCCTCTTCTTCTTATTCTTCCTCATCCTCTTCTTCTTCTTCTTCTTCATCCTCATCCTCTTCTTCTTCTTCTTCTTCTTCATCCTCATCTTCTTCTTCATCCTCATCGTCTTCTTCTTCATCCTCATCGTCTTCTTCTTCATCCTCATCCTCTTCTTCTTCAATTGAAGCTGCTTCTGCTCCGCCACTCTGCCATTGGACTCTTGATAGTCGTCTCCCCACACTGCTGCTGGGGGGACTTTTTAACATAGGCCTCTGTATGGCCTTCAATTTAAGCTGCTTACGCTTCGCCACTCTGCCATGGGCCCCTGTACCGCCTCCTCATGCTGCTGCCAGGTCCAGAGTGTGTCATGGGTCCCTGTACGGCCTCCCATTGCTGCTGTCTCCATCGCCACACTCTGCCATGTGCCACTTTCAGGTCTCCTCACACTGCTGGTGGGTTCCATTTTTTGTCATAGGGTGCTGGCAGATTACGGGCCTCCCATAGCTTCTGCCAGGCCCCTAATCTGCCATGGGCCCCCGTACCGACTCCTCATGCTGCTGCCAGGCCCGTAATCTGTCATGGGTCCCTGTTGTCGCTTGTTGGCATATTCCGCTCGTTCAGATGCTCCTTCTCCTGCTACTCCTCTTCACGGATTCCGTCAGCAGTCTTTCTTGGAATCCGTTTCCAAGAGACAACAGTTTGCGAGCACGCACCCGACGGTGCAGAAGCTGAACGTCCTCCTGTCCAAGTTGCTGCTGACAGGCTCGTAATCTGTCATGCGCCCCTGTACCGCCTCCTCATGCTGCTGCCAGGTCCAGAGTGTGTCATGGGTCCCTGTACGGCCTCCCATTGCTGCTGCCAGGCCCGTAATCTGCCATGGGCCCCCGTACCAACTCCTCATGCTGCTGCCAGGCCCGTAATCTGTCATGGGCCCCTGTACCGCCTCCTCATGCTGCTGCCAGGTCCAGAGTGTGTCATGGGTCCCTGTACGGCCTCCCATTGCTGTTGTCTCCATCGCCACACTCTGCCATGTGCCACTTTCAGGTCTCCTCACACTGCTGGTGGGTTCCATTTTGTCACAGGGTGCTGTATGGCCTCCCATTGCTGCTGCCAGGCCCGTAATCTGCCATGGGCCCCCGTACCGACTCCTCATGCTGCTGCCAGGCCCGTAATCTGTCATGGGCCCCTGTACCGCCTCCTCATGCTGCTGCCAGGTCCAGAGTGTGTCATGGGTCCCTGTACGGCCTCCCATTGCTGCTGTCTCCATCGCCACACTCTGCCATGTGCCACTTTCAGGTCTCCTCACACTGCTGGTGGTTTCCATTTTTGTCATAGGGTGCTGTATGGCCTCCCATTGCTGCTGCCTCCACCGCCACACTGTGGCTCCACACTCTGGTTTTGGCCCCGTGACTGCCCAAATGAGTGAAGTGTGCGGTGATTCTAAGATCGACGGCACTCATCTGCATGTCATACTGACTGACAGTATTATTTCTCTTCCCCAGCAGACTCCAAGGGCATTTAAGTTAAAGGTACAGTGTTCTGCACTAATATAAAGGCTCTCTGAAGCCTAGAAACACCTTTTTATAAGTTAAATTCGCAGCGAATAAATTCGCATCGAATCAAATTTATTCCGCAAATTCGGCGAATCAGCCGAATCGAATTTTTGAATAATTCGCTCATCTCTAAATAGCACCAATATTCATTCCTGGGAATCATGTGATCTGCCTGATAGTAACCAATAGGATGATGACCAGCGTGGATATAAATGACAGTGTAGTTCCAAAAGAGCCTTTTTAAACTTTCTCCTCTCCTCCCAGGCAGTACACCAAGTTTCAGCATGTGAACAGAAACCAAAGCAAACATCCCATAGTGTAAAACCATAAAAAAACTTTAATGATGGGGAGAAATTATAAGAATAAAACTCATAAGCAGTGGCGTACTAACAACTCATGGGGCCCCCGGGCAATAGGGGATCATGGGGCCCCTGTGTCCTTGCCCAAATTCAAAAAAGCCTATGAAAAAGGTACCAGGGGCATCTCATGGGGCCCCCTACTGACCCCGGGCCCTCAGGCAGTGCCAGAGTTTCCAAATGGTCAGTCCGCCCCTGCTCACAAGCAAAGTGCCCATAACCTGGCACTCAGTGTATTCAGCCTTGCTGCCTGTGAATAGGAACCAAGATGGCCGCAGTGTTCCAGCGTGCGTTCCAATGGGCTGAAATGACGTCAGCAGAAGTTGCGTCATCAAACCTCAACCAGTTTCGATCAATGGATCATCATCAGGCACTTCCTGATGACGATCCATTGATCGAAACCTGTGGTCCACGTCTAACGGTGAGTGCACATCCATGTGGGGCACCGATTGAGCACAGAGGAGCACCTGTCATTTTTGCACAAAGTTCACCAATTAGTATCCAACACCTGGGCACTTTATTTTTCCGAATTGGGACTGAATGTTACAATTATTCACTTTGTATATGTGAAGCAATATTACTCATGTATTGTTAAATTTAATGCACTTAATTTATGCGCTGTCCACATGGTATTTTGTTTGAGTTCAATGAAGGGCGCTCAGCAACTACGTGCAATGCATGCAATTATGGCTCAGTAGAGCGGCATTACAGGGTCAAGTCAGGTAAGGATGCATTTAGCTGATTTCATATTTGGGTTAACTACATGCCGCCCAGCCACTGTACATATACGGCGGCAGGGCGGCACTCGCAGGCAAAACCACGTTTTAAAACGTGTGTTTTGTAAACAAATAGAGGGCGTGCGCGAGGCGCACCGCCCTATCTGTCCCGCGGATCACTGCCGCAGATGTCAGTTGCCGGGTCACAGTCGCTCCTTAGCGACTATCTCCCGGCGATCGGCGGCAAACAGTGACAGACAGCACAGCTGCAGTAGCTGTGCTGTCTATCACTTCCCTGTCAGCTCGAGGATGAGCTGATCGAGAAAGAACAGTTTCTCTTTCTCGATTAGCCTTGTCCCGCCCAGTACACACCCCCGCCCCCTAGTAAAACACTCCCCCTCACTCCTATAACCCTTCCCTGCAAAATAAAGTTAACCCCTTCCTCCCCAGTGCCATTAGTACAGTGTCAGTGTTTTTTTTTTGCACTGATCACTGTATTAGTGTTGTTGGGGATGTCAGTGACCCCAAGCCAGTACCCCCCAATGTCAGAATGTCCGCCGCAGTCCCGCCATAAGTCGCTGGTCGCTGCCATAAGTCCCTGATCGCCGCCATAATTCACTGATCGCTGCCATTATTAGTATAGAAAAAAAACGAAAAATCCCAGTATCTTTCCCGCCATTTGTAAACGCTATAACTTTCACGTAAACCAATTAATTTACACGTATTGGGGTTTTTTTTTTAGCAAAGACGTCGCAGAATGCATTTTGGCAGAAATTTATGACTAAATTTGATTTTTAAATTTTTTTTTACTGGACATGTTTTATAGCAAAAAGTCCAAAATATTGTTTTTTTTCCCTCAAAATTGTCAGTCTTTTTTTTTTATAGCGCAAAAAATAAAAAACGCACAGGCAATCAAATACCACCGAAAGAAAGCTCAATTTGTGGGGGAAAAAAGGATGTAAATTTCATTTATGTACCATATTGCATGACCGCGCAATTGTCCGTTAAACTAGCGCAGCGCTGTATAGCAGAAAAATGGCGTAAATTGCAGAATTTATACCATAGTTTGTAGACGCTATAACTTCCACACAAAGCAATCAATATACACTTATTGGGATTTTTTTTACCAAAAACATGGAGCAGAATACATTTTGGCCTAAATTTATAACCAACTTTGAGTTTACTATATATTTTTTATAGCTGAAAGTAAAAAATATTGTTTTTCTTCAAAATTTTTGGCCTTTTTTTGTTTATAGAGTGAAAAATAAAAAGCGCACAGGTGATCAAATTACACCAAAAGAAAGCTCTATTTGTGTGAAAAAAGGACGTAAATTTCGTTTGGGTGCAGCATTGCATGACCGCGCAATTATCAGTTGAATTAGTGCAGCGCCGAGTAGCAAAAAGAGGCGTGGTCATTAAGGGGGGTAAATCCTCTGGAGCTCAAGTGGTTAATATGTCACAACTTGACAACTATGTGACAACTTGACTTTGAGTTTCTTGATTGATTAAGAAGGATCAGTTTCAAAATATTTTTGTCACATTTTACCATGAAGGATAATAAAGTATAATATAACACATGTATGGTTTGGTATACTAGAAGAGTGTAGGGAACCTGAAATATCTGACCATGTGAAGATGATTTTTTAACCCTGAACAAAACTGGATGTATTGTATTGCACTATATTGTTTTTGGCTGCTCACCTAATTATATTAGGTCTGTATTTTTGTAATGTTGTATTTCTTTTTCTCTCATCTTTCTCTCTTTTCATTGCCTTACCCTTTTTTCTCTGTCCCTCCGTATCTCTCTCTTTGCCCCATTCGCTTTCCTACTTAAGCTGGCCATACACCAGTAGAATTTCGTTCGTATAGAAGTTCTGAAAAATTGTTTACCAGAACAATCTTGCCATCATTAAGTCAACTAATTTCATTGCAAACCACTAAATTTTGTCCAGACTTATTACTTGAATGGAATCCCAACCATATTAAAGAGTTTTTTTGTTTGTGCCTAGAACATGTACATTACAGTTTTCAATTTGACTCAACTAACCGTCAGAAAATTGAACAAATGGTCATAAAATGAAAAATTCTACTAGTGTATGGTCAGCTTTATACTGTTTTCTCTCTTTCTCCATCTCTATGTCTCTCGCCATCACTTCATTCTCTCTCCATATCTTGCTCTCTACCTCTCCTCTATTACACTCTCTGTCCCCGTCTTTCTGAATTACAAGTTTTGGCGCTGATGACACAAAGGCGATTGAGTTGATATCCTAGGAGGTGTCTGTCACATGGATCATGATTTGGCATTGCTGAAAGATTGGTCAAAGCAGTGGAAACAGCAGTTCAATGTTTCTGAATTTAAAATAATGTACCTAGGGAAAAATAATCTCTTGATAGAGTACAACATTAGGGGTACAATGTTGGCCAGCAATACAGACGAAAAGGTTTTAGGGATACTTATTTCAGATGATTGCAAAATGAGCAAACGTGGCTAGGCAGTAAGAAAAGCAAATATGAGAAAAATGTGTGAAAATGCGCAAATTGCTGGATCTCCGCAATGTTGTCAAAAGGGCAACCTTTGAGCTGGATCTTCATCTTTGGGAAGAGGGCATTTTCGGGGGCTGAGCTCATTTAATGTCTTCCTGATCTCTCATCATCTTCCAGTGATATTCTTCTGCTCTTGAAGCGCATGTGCCACTCAAAACACCTTGAACAATTTGCCAAAAACTTGCCAAAAACTCTGTGGCAAATTTGCTCAGTTTCATGCAGAATTTCATGTTTGCTCTTTGTTCTAACTTACTGTGCATGATGAAATAGCAGACGTGGTAATGCACATGGTGAGAATAGCACCAGTTGCACAGCTCCCGATGTACACAGAACGATGTCTTTTGGCACACTGATTTATGAAGGTCGGTGCTTCCTGTGACTGTGTGTTCAGCCTTGTGCTGCCATGTTACACAACTGGAAACTTTTTTATACCACCTCGTAGAATTCTACAATGTATCACTAGAAAGATCACAAGCAGAAAGAAGGAGGTCCTAATTCCTCTATATAGATTTTTAGATATCACTAGAGGGGTCACCACTAGGAGGAATGGGTCCTGATTCCTCTATATAGATTATTAGTCATCACCAGAGGGTTCACCAGCAGGAGGAATGGGGTCCTGATTCCTCTATATAGGTCCTTAGTTATCAGTAGAGGGGTCACCAGCAGGAGGAAGAAGGTCCTGATTCCTCTAAATAGATATTTAGTTATCACTAGAGCGGTCACCAGTAGGAAGAAGGAAGTCCTGATTCCCTGTGTAGATCTTTAGTTTTCACTAATCGGGTCACCAGCAGGAGGAAGAGGTCCTGATTCCACTATATAGATCTTTAGTTATCAGTAGAGGGGTCACCAGCAGGAGGAAGGAAGTCCTGATTCCTCTAACTAGATCTTTAGTTATCAGTAGAGGTGTCACTAATAGGAAGAGGGAAGTCCTGATTCCCTGTGTAGATCTTTAGATATCACTAGAGGGGTCACCAGCAGGAAGAAGGATGTCCTGATTCCTCTATATAGACTATTAGGCATCACTAGAGGGGTCACCAGTATGAGGAAGGGGGTCCTGATTCCTCTATATAGATCTTTAGCTATCTAGAGGGATCACCAACAGCAAGAGGAAGGAGGTCCTGATTCCCCTATATAGATCTTTAGGTATTCATAGATTGGTCACCAGCAGGATTATGCAGGTCCTGATTCCTCTATATAGATCTTTAGTGAGACCTCACTTAGAATACTGTGTCCAGTTCTGGAAACCTCACTTACAAAAAGATATTGATAAGATAGAACAAGCTCAGAGACGAGCCACAAAAATGGTGAAAGGTCTTGCTATGGGGGGCACACACAGAAGAGGAGGCAAGTGGTAAGCCGCTGCCAGTCAACACTCTTTGGATATAAACATGCTTGAGACAAACATAGATCTATACTCAGACAAAAACAAAAATGTGGAAGACTCAAAGGACCACTTGGTCTTCTTTTTGACATCATTCTTCTATGTTTCTATAGGTAATATTTTCATATTGTGTTTTATAGAGGGACTTCTGTGTGATGGGAGAGAGGAAGACCTTTCGTAAAAGAAGACCTGGATCCAGGTGTATGCTGGGGAAAGACTATCTGCGGACCATCACAGAGCCATGTTTGTGTTCCCACTGGGACTTCGAGTGGTAAGTTGTGTGCACTGTTTATATATGGCTCCTTTGCTACCAAGAACTTGACTCATCTATGATATACAGTGGGGCAAAAAAGTATTTAGTCAGCCACCAATTGTGCAAGTTCTCCCACTTAAAAAGATGAGAGAGGCCTGTAATTGGCATCATAGGTAGACCTCAACTATGGGAGACAAAATGAGAAAAAAAATCCAGACAATCACATTGGCTGATTTGGAAAGAATTTATTTGCAAATTATGGTGGAAAATAAGTATTTGGTCACCTACAAACAAGCAAGATTTCTGGCTCTCACAGACCTGTACCTTCTTCTTTAAGAGGCTCCTCTGTCCTGCACTCATTACCTGTATCAATGGCACCGGTTTGAACTTGTTATCAGTATAAAAGACACCTGTCCACAACCTCAAACAGTCACACTCCAAACTCCACTATGGTGAAGACTAAAGAGTTGTCAAAGGACACCAGAAACAAAATTGTAGACCTGCACCAGGCTGGGAAGACTGAATCTGCAATAGGCAAGCAGCTTGGTGTAAACAAATCAACTGTGGGAGCAATAATTAAAAAATGGAAGACATACAAGACCACTGATAATCTCTCTCCATCTGGGGCTCCACGCAAGATCTCACCCCGTGGGGTCAAAATGATCACAAGAACGGTGAGCAAAAATCCCAGGACCACACGGAGGGGCCTAGTGAATGACCTGCAGAGAGTTGGGACCAATGTAACAAAGGCTACCATCAGTAACACACTACGCCGCCAGGGACTCAAATCCTGCAGTGCCAGACGTGTCCCCCTGCTTAAGCCAGTACATGTCCGGGCCCGTCTGAAGTTTGCTAGAGAGCATTTGGATGATCCAGAAGAGGATTGGGAGAATGTCATATGGTCAGATGAAACCAAAATAGAACTGTTTGGTAGAAACACAACTCGTCGTGTTTGGAGGAGAGAGAATGCTGAGTTGCATCCAAAGAACACCATACCTACTGTGAAGCATGGGGGTGGCAACATCATGCTTTGGGGCTGTTTTTCTGCAAAGGGACCAGGACGACTGATCCATGTACAGGACAGAATGAATGGGGCCATGTATCGTGAGATTTTGAGTGTAAACCTCCTTCCATCAGCAAGGGCATTGAAGATGAAACGTGGCTGGGTCTTCCAACATGACAATGATCCCAAACATACCGCCTGGGCAACGAAGGAGTGGCTTCATAAGAAGCATTTCAAGGTCCTGGAGTGGCCAAGCCAGTCTCCAGATCTTAACCCCATAGAAAACCTTTGGAGAAAGTTGAAAGTCCGTGTTGCCCAGCGACAGCCCCAAAACATCACTGCTCTAGAGGAGATCTGCATGGAGGATGGGCCAACATACCAGCAACAGTGTGTGCCAACCTTGTGAAGACTGACAGGAAACGTTTGACCTCTATCATTGCCAACAAAGGATATATAACAAAGTATTGAGATGAACTTTTGATATTGACTAAATACTTATTTTCCACCATAATTTGCAAATAAATTCTTTCCCAATCAGCCAATGTGATTGTCTGGATTTGTTTTCTCATTTTGTTTCTCATAGTTGAGGTCTACCTATGATGCCAATTACAGGCCTCTCTCATCTTTGTAAGTGGGAGAACTTGTACAATTGGTGGCTGACTAAATACTTTTTTGCCCCACTGTATACATTAAAAGTACCTAAGTATAGCTTGCCATGTTCTTGCTAGGCTAGGTTGGTTGGGGCACAGTCCATCTTTCTCAAGACAATTCCTATACAGGGAGGGTGATACAAATATCCTAAACTAGGGATGCACCAATGCCATTTGTTTACAGCGAGTACGAGTACCAATATTTTTTTTTTTTGTACTCGCCACTACCAAAAACCAATACCTGACGGCAACGGTTTTGTTTACACTTCAGCTGTCATCAGGGGAAACCCGCAGACATCTGAATGAGTGGTTGGTTGTTAAGGATGCAGCGGCCCCACTCCTTAACCACTCAGGCTCTCACACCTGTTCACCCCTTATGAACCTGAGCAATTTTTGCATTTTTTCTGTGGACCTGATTATTTGGAGATAATTTTGTCATTAGGATAACAACATCATACATATATTGTTTATGGAAAAACAAAGATTACATTTTGTGTGTTAGTTTAAAAATAAATAGTATTACTGCACATAAAAAGTGTGCATTTTATTCTGTCGTTTGCCTTGTTTAAAATGACGCTAAATTATGATTCTGGTACAAAGCATTGAAAAGTTATTTACAAATGAAATAAACGTATCTTTTTAAATGTTGAGCTTTTTTCAATGTGAAACGTGTAAATATATGTTAAATGTGTAAAAATATTAATGAGCAAAGCAAACAAACAACAAGTTATAATTATTAATAGAAATCTAAAATTAATAGAAATGAACAAAAAAAAATTAGCAGACAAATACTAAATAAATGGAGAGGGGAAAAAAGGAGTTAATTAGGGTTGATTAGAGTAAATTAAGGGTTAATAAGGGGTGAAACAGAGAAACATTTCATTAAAAAAAAAAAGAGAAAAACAGAAAACTTTTTCTTATTTGACAGGTTGCCTTTAACTGACTTCATCTGCAGAGCGATGTTCATCTCTTTGATCTGTAGATTAATAAACAGAAAGATACAAAATGAAACAATGTTTCTTTTTATCTTTCTGTTTTAGGCCCCTTTCAGACGAGGTGGACCCGCAGATCTGCTTGCTGAGTGGGGAATCTCTCTGCTGATCCCCACTGAGCAAGTGGATGACAGGTCTGTCTGGATGAGTGGTCCGCTGCTGCAAAGCAGACACAGCCCACTGTTTTGTATGAGGCAGTCGGATGGAAACGGATTGCCTAAGTACAGGATTGGATGCCGTAAAACCCAGGACCCTGCATTCACTATATCCAGTCTCTCCGGACCCTGCATTCATTATATCTGGTCTCCCCGGACCCTGCATTCACTATATCCGGTCTCCCTGGACCCTGCATTCACTATATCCGGTCTCCCCGGACCCTGCATTCATTATATCTGGTCTCCCCGGACCCTGCATTCACTATATCCGGTCTCCCTGGACCCTGCATTCACTATATCTGGTCTCCCCGGACCCTGCATTCACTATATCTGGTCTCCCACAATACACACAACATAGAAATGCAATTATTTTAGTAAATATAAACTGCTAAATACCTTTTCTCATCAGCAGTTAGAGCAGTCTTGTAACTTCTATCAGTGTCCAGCAGAGCACTGGTTAAAGCTTGTGGAAGGAGATTTCATTCTGCGCTGACTGTCCAATGAGGCTGCATAACTCCTGGGCTTCTGCCTGGACAGTGCTGATTGGCCCTGTGCTGATCATATGCACTCTCCCAAAGAAAAAAAAAAACCTCTCTAGCAATACACACTAAACTGAGCATGTGCAGAGTGACTCCTAGAGCTCTGTACTATCAGCAGATAGATTGAGGACAGCAGAAGACGGGGAGGATCAGAGAAGATAGAATCAAACAGACTTTTTATACAATGCAGAGGATTAACCCCTTAGGTCCCACAGTGAGTATAACAAGCATGCTTTACTGCATATACAGACTGATTGTACTGCAGGGGGTTTAGTAACACTTTAAATGGGGACTGAACTGAAATATTTGAAAATCATTGACTGATATGGAAGGGTATGCCATTGTGAAGCAACATATTTGCCATTGGCTATGATCTCGTAGTTTGTTTCAATTGCCAAGTTATTAAGCAACAGTAAAAGGCTTCATAGTAGCCTCATTCTTTAAAGTAAATATGTGGCAATGTCCTTTCTCGACAGTATTGTATAAATATGTGAATGGTCCTCGCCCACCTTGTTCATATACATGTACTTATTAGTGTTGCCAACACTTTAGGAACTGGAAACCATCACATAAAAGGGGGTCAGCAGCCTTTTCCACACTAAGTATCATGTTCATGAGCATAAGACAGCCGGCCAAGGAAAAATATTGCATTATAGTCTCATTTATTTTCAGCTTTCGCACCCATAGCTGTACGGCCAATTGCAAGTTAAACTTGTTAATTAAAATATTGGCATGATTAATGGGTTCAACTTTTCATTAGCAGTACAACTGTGAGTGCAGAAATTAATTAATTGGTGTACACACAAAACATGATCAGCCCCAATTCATGCGTGTAAGACCTCAGATCAGCCCCAATGCATTCACTTCAGACCTCACATAAGCCCCATGGCATGCATGTCAGACTTAAGATCAGCCCCAAAGCATTCACTTCAGACCTCAAATCGGCCCCAATGCATGCACTTCATGCCACAGATCAGCCCCAATGCATGCACTTCATGCCACAGTTCAGCCCCAATGCCTGCACTTCATGCCACAGATCAGCCACAATGCGTGCACTTCATGCCACAGATCAGCCCCAAATGCATGCACTTCATACCACAGATCAGCCCCAATGCATGCACTTCATGCCACAGATCAGCCCCAATGCATTCACTGCAGACCTCACATAATCCCCATGGCATGCATGTTAGACTTAAGATCAGCCCCAATGCCTGCACTTCATGCCACAGATCAGCCCCAAATGCATGCACTACATACCACAGATCAGCCCCAAATGCATGCACTTCACGCCACAGATCAGCCGCAATGCATGCACTTCATGCCACAGATCAGCCCCAAATGCATGCACTTCATACCACAGATCAGCCCCAAATGCATGCACTTCACGCCACAGATCAGCCCCAATGCATGCACTTTATGCCACAGATCAGCCCCAATGCATGCACTTCATGCCACAGATCAGCCACAATGCGTGCACTTCATGCCACAGATCAGCCCCAATGCGTGCACTTCATGCCACAGATCAGCCACAATGCATGCACTTCATGCCACAGATCAGCCCCAATGCCTGCACTTCATGCCACAGATCAGCCCCAAATGCATGCACTTCATGCCACAGATCAGCCTCAAATGCATGCACTTCACGCCACAGATCAGCCCCAATGCATGCACTTCATGCCACAGATCAGCCCCAAATGCATGCACTTCACGCCACAGATCAGCCCCAATGCATGCACTTTATGCCACAGATCAGCCCCAATGCATGCACTTCATGCCACAGATCAGCCACAATGCATACACTTCAGATCTCCGATAAGCCCCAGTGCATGCATGTCAGACTTAAGATCAGCCACAACACATGCACATAAAATCTCAGAACAGCTCCAGTGCATGCACTTCAGACCTCATATAATCCCCAACACATCCACTTAAGACCTAGGATCAGTCCCAGTGCATGCACTTCTGATCTCAGATCAGCCCCAATGCATGCATGTAAGACTTCATATCAGCTTCAGTGCATGCACACCAGATCTCAGGTCAGCACCAATGCATACACTTTAGACCTCGGATCAGTTCCAATGCTTGTACTTTACACATTGGATTATCCCAACTTCAGACCTCAGAGCAGCCCCAGTATATGCATTTCAGACCTCAGGTCAGCCACAATGCATGTACTTTATTCCTCAGATTATCTCTAAATTCGACCTCAGACCAGCCCCAGCACATGCATTTTGAACCTCAGATCAACCCCAATGCATGCACTTTAGACCTCAGACAAACTGCAACGCATGCAGTTCAGACATTCAGGTCAGCTCCAATGCATGCATTTCAGACATCAGATCAGCCCCAATACATGCATTTTAGACATCAGATCAGCCCCAATGCATACAATTCAGACTTCTGATCAACCCCATTGCATGCACTTTGAACCTCAGATCAGCCCAATGCATGTACTTCATGCCACAGATCAGCCCCAATGCATGCACTTTATACCACAGATCAGCCCCAATGCATGCACTTCATACCACAGATCAGCCCCAATGCATGCACTTCATACCACAGATCAGCCCCAATGCATGCACTTCATACCACAGATCAGCCCCAATGCATGAACTTCATACCACAGATCAGCCCCAATGCATGCACTTCATACCACAGATCAGCCCCAATGCATGCACTTCATACCACAGATCAGCCCCAATGCATGCACTTCATGCCATAGATCAGCCCCAATGCATGCACTTCAGACCTCAGATCAGCCGCCGAACCCTGCACCTTTATGAAAGCAGAGTACCACTGTAGGCATGTGGATGGGTTTCTTCCACACAGCACACCACTGTCCTCAGCAGCCCGTGGGCTTTCAGTGATGTCAAGGAGGTGAGTGGGTCCACACATTGAAATAAACAGCCTAGTAAAATTAAATTTGCAGCCAATGGCATGGATATTTGTAAAGGTGCACAAACGTTCCCCATGGGATTCAGTGAAAGAAGAACTCTGATTAGATGGTGGGATTTTCTGTGCTCTGAACACTTCTAGTTGACTAATTTCCCAATGAAAGACCTTCTACTTAAAAAAAAATGTTATCTAAAATTTTGGGCTCACCAGGTCTTTCTTCTCTTCCGCAGCTGCTCTGCTCGGGGAAGTTGCCGGGACTCAATTTAGAAATAATAAAAACATGATATCAATAAAATCTCAAATAAACTTTCAGTTTAAATCAACGGGATACATTCAAGAGCACCAAAATAAAAGATATTCAATGTCATTCACAGTAGAAAAGCCTGTCCCCCGCCAGCATATGGCAGAGAAGGACCCTTGCTTTCTGGATGAAAGCAGTGGTCTCTCTGCAGAGGTCTAGCACATCCCCAGCTGAGTTTGCGCCTGAGCTCTCCAATCAGAAGGGAGCATGAGCTTTACTGATGGCAAAAGTACAGGTTTGGCTCAGCAAGGACCGTGTTGGACATCTGCAGACAGACCACTGCTTACAAATAGAGTGCAATCGTTCTTCTCTGCAGTATGCTGGCAAGGGACAGGCTTTTCTACTCTGGCTTTGGCTGCTTTGGAAAGAAACAGAGCTGTAAGAAACTGACCAACTTCTGTTTTGATGAACCTGAAATATATTAAGGTTGATTTAAACTCAAGCTTAATTTGGGCTTTAAACACTTAACATCTGCCCTATAGCAGTTTTACTGCTACAGAGGGGCATTCCTGTGCAAAATCACATATATACGTGATTTTGCACTTGCATCATTCTGAAATGTCACAGCACAAACCGATCTACAAGTTGCTCGCTGACACCTGCAGATCGTCAGTCAGGGAGGAAGAACAGAGCTGTATCTATGTTTACATAGACACAGTTCTGTTGTGACACGGGGGAGTCATGGATCGTGTGTCTCTGCAGAGCTGAGAACATGATCCATCACTTCCCCTAGTAAAAGCACCACCTAGTGTACACCAAGTATATAGCTAGGCACACACTTAACCCTTTGGTCACCCTAGATGTTAATCCCTTCCCAACCAGTGTCATTAGTACATTGATTAGTGTATATTTTTAGCACCAGTGACTGTATTAGTGTCACCGGTTCCCATAAAGTGTCAGTTAGTGTCAGTGTAAAAATGTCCACAGCAATATCACAGTCACTGATCGCCACTATTACTAGTATACATTTTTTTTTAATTCCAGTATACAGTATGTACCATAGTTTGTAGAAGTTATAACTTTTGCACAAAATAATCAATATACAATTATTGGCATTTTTCTACCAAATATATGTAACAGAATACATTTTGACCTAAATTTATAAAAAAATTTGATTTTTAATTTTTTTTATTAGATGTGTTCTATAGCAGAAAATAAAAAAAATGTGCTTTTTTTTTCAAAATTGTCGGGTTTTTTTTTGTTAATAGGGCAAAAATGAAAGAAGTGATCAAATACCATAAAAAAGCTCTATTTGTGGGAAAAAAAGGATGTAGATTTCATTTGGGTAAAGCGTTGCATGACCGTGCAATTGTCATTAAAGTAATGTAGCGCCGTATCGCAAAAAAATTACCTGATCAGGAAGGGGAGTGAATCTAGCGGGCAAGGGGTTAACATGCTAATGTAATTCCCAAAGTCATCACTAATTTTTTTTAATTATTATTATTATACAGGATTTGCATAGCGCCAACAGTTTGCTCAGCGCTTTACAATATAACTGGAGACAATACAGCAACAATACAGTTCAATACAAGAGGGTCCTGCTCCTTGGAGCTTACAATCTATAATCACTGGTGATCTTGCCATGGAGGCCTTTGCTCAGACACTTCATGCTATGGGGTGACAACCCTCTCCCTGTCTCCCACTTGTACTCTTACATGTCACTAGGGATGAACAGATGTTTCGGACCTAACCTATTTTCAGATTGAACTTTGGCTGTTTGGATGTTCAGATGAACACCCAAACTATTGCCTGTTGCAGGTGCCAAGATCGATATATTTAGATGCAGTATTTCTACCACTTCTATACAGCCTCCCGCTGTCAATGGTTTCTAAGGAAGGAGCTGGTGCTGACACCTGCTGTGTTCCTAGCAACCGCAACATTAGCGGCACATTGGCTTCCTTGGCTGGGAATCCTGGGTCACGTAAGGGATAGCTATAGCAGTGACATCACCACCCAAATATGGTCACAGGTCATATTTGGACAATGATGTCACTTCTATCCTTCCTTGATAAAGCCGATGATAGCTCGGAGAGCTGTCGTTCAGCGAACAGTGCTATTGGTATCGGTCATTCGTGCTGGTCCGTCAGGATTTTAAATTCGGTGGGTGGTGGGCATCGTGATTTACAATGGATTGACGAAATTAGAGCAGGGTTTTATTTTTTTTTAATAAAGGAATTTTGAAATGTTTGGGTGTCTTTATTTATAGGTTACAAATTTTTTGTGAATAGGTAGGGGTCAGGGGCGGACTGACCATTTGGAAACTCGGGCACTGTCCGAGGGCCTGGGGTCAGTAGGGGGCCCCATGAGATGCCCCTGGTACCTTTTTCATAGGCTTTTTTGAGTTTGGGCAAGGACACAGGGGCCCCATGATCCCCTATTGCGCGGGGTCCCCATGAGTTGTCAGTCCCCCCCTGCCCCAAAGCATGCACTTCAGACTTCCAATCAACCCAATGCATGCACTTCTGACCTCCAATCAACCCAGTGCATGCACTTTATATCCCCTTTTGCCAGGGGGCCCCATGAGTTGTCAGTCCGCCCCTGGTAGGGGTACCCCTTACTTATTCACATGGGGGGAGAGGGCGGAATCTGAAGGCTCCTGATAGGAGTACTGAGGCAGTGTGCACAATATATATGACGTTCACAGCACCCTGCCAACTCCTCCCACCAGCTCTGATCTGCCTGTGTTGCATAGAGAAGCACAGGTCCCCTGCGATGATGTCAATGGATTTAAGATAAAGAAAGTAATAAAAAGAGAAAAGGAAAAAAATATGTTTAGCATGTTGATAAGGGAGAGGGGATGGGGGTTGAATCAGGGAAAACAAAATATAAGCAGATTAAACTTCATCTTTATTGTCAAGTATTATAGGGAGGATTTGGAAGCTGTGAGCAGCCAAAAGAAGACTGTGAGATGTGTGAATTCCGCTCTTTTTCTTACATTAAATAAAATTACACTCAATGCTTGCTTAGCCTCTCATCATAAAACGTGCCTATGGGCGACGCAGTAATTAAGAAATGTTCGCTAACTGTACAAAGACTCGCATTAATATTTCACAAAATTAAAAACAACATTTCTATCTCCCCCTTAAGGATGATCTCATGTACATTAATGCTTTTTAAATGTGTATTTAACCGAAAACACTTCTGGAATCTCTGCTCCAATGTCTTTGTTTTAAAGTAGATGTAAGTCCAACCACTAATGCCTGTCTCTAGTCTGTAGATTTTGTTTTTAGTTTCGGACAAAACTGGTTGAGGTGAGGACAGAGTTGGGGAATGGGTAAGTGGAGGAAATTTAGAGTATTGATATCTCCAAAGTTGTGGCAACAATTGGTAGATTTTATTGAACTTGGGCCATTTTGGTGACATGCATTGGAGTCAATAGGAAAGGCGAAATTAAGAGTTGTTTGGTGGTTTGAAAGGTGCAGTGAGCCTTACACGGCTCAGAAAGGGGTTACAGGACTGCCTTTAACTATCACAAGAGGCAGCAGAAAATGTGGATGTGGTGGTGGGGGGATGTGGATGTGGAGGGGATGGAGGAGAATGTGGATGTGGTGGGGATAAAGGAGAATGTGGATATGTTTGGGAGGGGAGAATGTGGATGTGGTGGGGAGAATGTGGATGTGGTGGAGATAGGGGAGAATGTGGATGTGGTGGAGATAGGGGAGAATGTGGATGTGGTGGGGAGAATGGAGAATGTGGAAGTGGAGGATGGAGGAGAATGTGGATGTGGTAGGGATAAAGGGGAATGTTGTTGGGAGGGGAGAATGTGGATATGGTTGGAAGTGGAGAACGTGGATGTGGTGGGGAGAGAGGAGAATGTGGATGTGGTGGGTATGGAGGCGAATGTGGATGTGGTGGGGATGGAGGAGAATGTGGATGTGGTGGAGATAGGGGAGAATGTGGATGTGGTGGGGATAAAGGAGAATGTGAATGTTTTTGGGAGGGGAGAATGTGGATATGGTTGGAAGGGGAGAACGTGGATGTGGTGGGGAGAGAGGAGAATGGGAATGTGGTGGGGATGGAGGTGAATGTGGATGTGGTGGGGATGGAGGAGAATGTGGATGTGGTGGAGATAGGGGAGAATGTGGATGTGGTGGGGAGATAGGAGAATGTGGATGTGGTGGAGATAGGGGAGAATGTGGATGTGGTGGGGAGAGAGGAGAATGTGGATGTGGTGGGGATGGAAGAGAATATGGATGTGGTGGGGAAAGGGGAGAATGTGGATGTGGTGGAGATGGAGGAGAGTGTGCATGTGGTGGGGAGGGAGGAGAATGTGGATGTGGTGGAGATAGGGGAGAATGTGGATGTGGTGGGGAGAAGGGAGAATGTGAAAGTGGAGGGATGGAGGAGAATGTGGATGTGGTGGGGATAAAGAAGAATGTGAATGTTGTTGGGAGGGGATATGGTTGGAAGGGGAGAATGTGGATGTGGTGGAGAAAGGGGAGAATGTGGATGTGGTGGGGATGGAGGAGAATATGGATGTGGTGGGAAAGGGAGTTTTGGATGTGGTGTAGAGGAGGGGAATGTGGAAGAATATGAATGTGGTGGAGAAGTGATAAAATGTGGACATGGTGGGAAGGTGGTAGTGTGGTTGTGGTGGGGGAAGAGGTAGAATGTTGCTGTGGCCTGAAGTGCGAGCAAGATGAATGTGATGAAAAAGAGAAAAAAATATGGCTGTGGTGGGGGAGGGAGTTGAATGTAGATTTGGTGGGGGAGGTTGAGAAAGTGGATGTGGTGGCAAATGAGGATGTGGTTGTGAAGGAAAATATGGATGTGGCAGGGGAGGTAGAGAATCTGGCTGTGGTGGGGGAGGGGTGAATATGGCTGTAGGGATGGGGGAGGGGAATGTGATGCCATCACAAGCCTTTGGTGCACATTTTTAGATGTGGTATCAGACACCTGACAGCTGTAAAATGTTTAATATTTAAAAATAATGAAAAGAACAAAACATGAATTTCTTGCTTCTTCTGTCTTTCAGTGACTATGGCTACGAGAGGCATGGGAAGAACCAGTGCACCCCGACGTTTTGGTTTAACCCAGCTTCAATTTCTAAAGACTGCAGCCAGGGTCAGAGCTATCTGAAGAGCAGCGGGTAAGGCTATGGTGATGGCTGGAAATGCCAATTATAACTGACTCTGCACCCTTCTAGGTGACCACCCAACCAAGCCCATGACAATCAAACTTCAAAATAAAACAAACTGCTGACTGTTCTATGCTGCATTTCTTCTGAGTAAATGTTTTTTTTTCTGTGAAAACCAAAATGAAATGACAAATGATAAGAAAACAAACTATCTAGATTTCCCCTGGAGGGATGTTTCCTGTTTTTGAACCAAATTAAAATGACAAGTTGCAGGGTGGAGAGCACTTAACTTGTATACTTCTGATATGGCGGGTATCATCGTGGGTTTATCACTGCTGTCGAGGGAAGCAGATATCTTTGTCTGAATAGATTGTCTCTATTTATTTTCTATACTATCCCTAAAGGTTTACTCCACTGGAATGTGATATTTTAGTTTTAGATAGAGTTTGGTGAGCCTGATCAACCCCTGGCTTTGTTATGTCTGGGATAAGCCAACAGGAAGATCTCCCTGCTCCTGCTATAACTTCCAACTCTGGGAGTTTTGGGTGCCGACACCCACCTTTGTGAATTTCATCTTCTCCTTATATTCCTCGTAGTGTAAAAAAAATAATAATAAAAAACCCAGCAGGGAAGGTGGGAGACCCTCTTAATAGGAAGAGCAGATGTGCAGACCCTGGAACTCAGCATGGGGATGGTGGGAACCCTTCATTATGGGCACAGCAGGTGTACAGAATCAGGAACAAATTTCAGGGATGGCGAGAGTCGTTCATAATAGGCACAGCAAGTGTGGAGACTGAAGAACTCAGCATAGGGATGGTGGGAGACCCTCAGAATGGATACAGCAGGTGTGAAGACCCTGAAACTCAGCATTGGAATGGTGATGGACCCTCATAATGGGCACAGCGGGTGCGCAAACCCTGGAACTCAGTGTAGGAATGATGGGAAATCCTCATTAGGTGCACAGCATGTGTACAGACCCGGGAACTAATTTCAGGGGTGGAGAAAGTCCTTCATAATGGGTACAGCAAGTGTGCAAACTCGGGAACTTAATGCAGAACATTGGTGAGAGTCCTTCATAATAGGCACAGCAAGTGTAAAGACTGAAGAACTCAGCATAGGGATGGTGGGAGACCCTCATAATGGACACAGCAGGTGTGAAGACCCTGGAACTCAGCATTGGAATGGTGAGGGACCCTCATAATGGGCACAGCGGGTGCGCAAACCCTGGAACTCAGTGTAGCAGTGTAGGAATGATGGGAAATCCTCATTATGTGCACAGCATGTGTACAGACCCGGGAACTCATTTCAGGGGTGGAGAAAGTCCTTCATAATGGGTACAGCAAGTGTGCAGACTCGGGAACTCAATGCAGGGATGGGGGGAGATCCTCATAATGGCTACAGCAGATAGGCAGACAAAAAAACTCAGAAAAGGGATGCTAGGAACCTCACATAAGGGCAACAGAAGGTATACATAGCCAGAAACTCATCAAAATGATAGTGGGAACTCATTATAATGGACAAAGCAGGTATGCAGACCTGAGAACGCATAGGTATGTCATTACTGGAGTTCCCATTAGACAAAAAAAACCTTTGTGATGTGCCTTCTCTATTTCTACTGGTGACCACTGAAGTGATGGGAAATTCCAAAAATTTGAGTTGACACCAGAACAGAAATATAGGAAAACCTTCCAAGGAGGGAATCTGTTCCAGTGGCTCAGTTTGGAGAAATTAAAATGATTACATAGTTAGGCTGACAAAAAGACACACGTTCATCAAGTTTATCCAATAGAAAAAAAAAATGAATAACTTGAACACCTGTATATATAGAATCCTACACCCATGATTGATCCAGAGGAAGGCAAAACTTAAACTATAGTCCATTTTACTCTAACAGGGGAAAAAAACATTCATCCTGGCACCCTAAAGCAAATATTCACTGGATCCGTAATCTCGGATGTTATTACTTAAAGGCCCTGGTTCATACTGTGTGGGATGGTTGCGGGAATGGCATCTGTTCCTGCACCTGCAACCACCCACAGCCAAATTGCGCTGCTGTTGGCATCTCAGCCCACAGCGTGATTGAGGGTGTGGGAACAGCACATAGGCCATTCGATTTCCTTTCGACCACATTTTTAAAAAAGGTACATGCCCCTTTTTATGCAGAAAATGCAGGCGCAGCAACCCATTCAAATGAACAGGCTGCCGTGCCCGAGCACATGCCGGCCAAGTGTGAAGCAGGGCTAAATGTTGATAGCCAGTTACAGTATATTCTGTGCATGTAGGAATGCATCAGAGCTGTCACTTTCATTTTGAGGACAGAAGGTGCTAGGAACATCTTCCCAATGGGGCGCAGGTGGCAAACCTACTTATTGAGGATTTTAACCATGCGCTACTCTATCCAAAATTAAGGAGTTATGGCTTTAGATTTACTTTCCATAATGTGTTATTTCTATCAACCTTGTTTTGGAACCACAATTTCCTACAACAGTAACAGTTTTATTCTGTGCTTTTATATTGTAGGTATCGCAGGATTGTGGCCAACAACTGCACAGATGGGTTGCGGGAACAGTACAGAGCCAAGCCCCAGCAGTGCTCAGGCAAAGCCCCACAAGGTCTCCAGCTCACCACAAGTGATGGGAAGCTTGGGGTTCACCAAGGCCAGAACGTGACTTTCCTGGTCCACTTGGAGGAGGTAAGCTCAAAAATAAAGCTGGTTTCTTGCAACTATAGACACCATGCTGTGCCGGAAAGATGGCGGGTCAGATAATTCAGATAATTCCCAGCACTGATGTCACAGCTGCTTTTGTATGCTGGACCTTTCTCCACGACTCAATGGGGGAGGACCCGTCAGCGGATCCACTTGCTCAGCAACATGTCCATTTACACCCATTGCTCCATAGAGGAGAATAGAGGTTCCGATCGGGTCCTCCTTAAAATCAGGCAGGCGGACCCGATCGGAACGTCCGCGTGAAAGGGGCCTAATGGTCATCCCATTCTCTGTTTTAAACCTAAAAGCCTAATTGAAGTTTCTATCAGCTAAATACATTCCAGGTGCATCAAATATAAAAGTGTACAAATTCTTGATAAGGAAAACAATAACCTCTGATCATAGTAAAAGGTTTTAAACATTTATTTTGATGCAAAAAGCTACAAAGTAGAAGATTAGAAAATAGTGATGTAAATATGCAAAGATCCATAGCCACTTCAATTCTGAAAGGTTTTTCCCCGTTCATGACTAGGCCATTTGTTTGCTGTTCGGCACTGTTCTGCTTTCACTGGTAATTGCACGGTCATGAAACGATGTATCCAAACGAAATTTATATAATTTTTTTTCACACAAATAGAGCTTGATTTTGGTGGTATTTGATCACCACAGGGTTTTTTAATTTTCATTTTATAAATGAAAAAAGACAGAAAATTTTGAAAACAACCCAATTTTTAAGTTTCTGCTATAAAACATCTAATTTCTTCATAAATTTAGGCCAAAATGTATTCAGCTACATGTTTTTGCTAAAAAAAAAAAAAAAAAGCACAATAAGTATATATTGATTGGTTTTCGTGAAAGTTATAGCGTCTACAAACTATGGTATATATACTGATTTTTTTTTTATACTACTAATGGCAATGATCAGTGACTTATAGTGGGACTGTGATAGTGCAGTGGGCAATTTGACACTAACTGACACTGGGTGGGAACTGACTAACTGCCACTGACATCACTAGTGACACTAATACAGTGTTGAGTGATAATATTATACACTGTCGCTGTACTAATAACACTGGCTGGGAAGGGGTTAACATCTTGGGTAATCAAGGAAGGAGTTAAAAGTGTGCCTAGCAAGTGTTAATGTGTGTAATGTATGCAGCTTTTTACTAAATGTCTCTTTGTTTTTTCTCCCTGCTTTGCAAGGAGAAGAAACAGGGAGATCACTCCCTCTGCACAGAGCCCTGTGTTGATTGTCAGCACAGGCCTCTGGGCTGCGATTGGACACAGCCAATCAGCAGGTCCCATCCATGAATCATTGGCTGGGTCCTACTGACAAACTCCCTCTGTGTACAATTAGAGCAGGAGTTGGCGGGAGGGCTGGCGTGTGCCCTGTACCTGGAAGAGGCCAGAAACGTACAGGTACGTCGCTGTGCCTGTGTGGCCCGCCAACCCATGGTACATTGCAGGTGGCAAGTGGTTATTAAACAAGTCATGTTTCAAGTTAATTGAAGCTACCTCTGTGCTCATCCTCAGTGTGTCCTAAAGAAGCTAATTGAGAAACGCGTTGACCTATGAAGACTCCCCCCCCCCCACATGGCTACAAATTATGTGATAGTTGAGAACAGGGGCGGACTGACAACTCATGGGGCCCCCGGGCAATAGAGGATCATGGGGCCCCTGTGTCCTTGCCCAAACTCAAAAAAGCCTATGAAAAAGGTACCAGGGGCATCTCATGGGCCCCCTACTGACCCCCGGCCCTCGGGCAGTGCCCGAGTTTCTAAATGATCAGTCCGCCCCTGGCTGAGAAGCAAGTGTAATAAGCCCCTTTTTGTGTGTGGTTGATAAGTAGCAGTGGGTATACAACTTAAACCCTTACATAGGGAGTTGCTTTTTATCTATGTAACCTTGTGATTTTATGAATTGCATGGAATAAAATTTAGCAATGATTTTATATTAGTGCGTGTTCCTCTGTGCCAGTAAAGTCCTTTTTTTCCCTATTAGAGTGGAACTTCACCCAAAACAACTTGATAAAAAAATAATGTTCTTTAGTAAGGAACATACATTCCACATTAATAATGATGCTACCAAAATTAGTCTGTGCTTTAAATTGCCTCCAGCATTGTTCCTGCTTCTTCTTGTTGGAAGCTGCCATTTTGCTGAGGCCCAGAGGTCCTCAGCAGCAGTAAATCTGTAGGCTGTCAGCAGATCAGCCTCTACATTTTCAGTACAGTGCCAAAAAATAAAGAGAAACTAAGCGTGTGCAGAGTAGGGTGAGAGTGTATTACTGGATTTTATACAGTGTAGGCACTTATTTTTAATGTTTTACATACAGTATGCCTGCAAAAGGGGCCAAGATGACATGACCTAGCAAGACTTAGTGCTTCTGACTAAAGTTCCATTTTGGTCTTCTTTTAAGACAAGCATAGGAAGAAAGTGCACCAGACTAGTGCATTACCATGGGACGTTAATTTAAAAATTAGAAAATGCCAAGCTACATACAAAAATAAATAGTTAAGTGCATTTAAGAGAGCAATGCCCCATCCTTTAAGCTCTGAGGAAGGGGGCATTGCCCTTGAAGCATGTAAGCTATGCCCTGGTGAATGGATGTGCTTGTTGGACTCTTATATGCACTTTATTTTTGTGAGTAGTTTGGCATTCTCTCACGTACAGGGGTGGACTGACCATTTGGAAACTCGGGCACTGCCCGAGGGCCCAGGGTCAGTAGGGGGCCCCATGAGATGCCCCTGGTACCTTTTTCATAGGCTTTTTTGAGTTTGGGCAAGGACACAGGGGCCCCATGATCCCCTATTGCCTGGGGGCCACATGAGTTGTCAGTCCACCCCTGCTCACGTATTAAAATCCTAGTGGGGGCTCTCATAACCTAATCGCTTGGCAAGACTGAAGATGAGTTTGTCCTGGAATAATCGTTTTGGAGGGCCCTTTTCCGATAGCATGGACTTTTATTCATTTATATATTGGTCTTCTTATGTTTTCTGGGTTTCTTCCACATTATGTGGTTCCCTGCCACAATGCAAAAACATTCTGTTGAGTTAATCAGCTTTGTGTGTAGTAGAAAGATTGTAGGCTCCTTTTCAAGCGTTGACTGAACAGTTGGGTCAGTGTTGCACCTTAAAGACGTTGTCCAGTGGGCATCCCGTGAGCCAAGACTCATGTTTTGGTTTCTTGTTTCCAGGGCCTCATGGCCTGATCTGTTGCATGCAGATATGCCAATGTACCTACCTCCCAGAAGCACTCCAGAGTTGGCAAATAAAGTGATTGACATTATCACTGCCACTTTGGAACGTTAATGTTATTGGTCAATCAGAGAGACTGTCCTTTGGATGGACCCTACCAGCCACAGCTTGCCCTCTGAGGTGAAATGTTGGAGGACTTTTTAGATGGTCAGAGCAGTACAGGGATTCTCTGCATGTTTAAGCAAGTAACATGGTTCAGTAGTTATGTAACTCACCACATTACAAACAAATTGCAACAGCACAATCATTCTTTCACTTGGTAGTCTCTCTTTCCAGGATATCCTTCACATGGCAGTCTCTCCTTAGTCAGGTTTTGTTTTACATGGAACTAGTTCTGTGGCTAGGCTATCTTTCACATGGTGGTCTTCCTCTAGGCAGACAAGTAAACACGTGGTATTCTCTAATGCCAGGAAAGCAATGCCAGTCTTTTTCTAGCCAGGAAAACTTTTACATGGTATTCTCTCTCTAGCCAAGATATCGTTCACATAGTATTCCTCTCAAGCCACATGGAAGTCTCCCTCTAGAAAAACAATCCTTCACATGGCAGTATCTCTGTATCTAGCTTGTCCTGTCTCCCTAGTACAGGGGTGTCAAACTCCATTTCATCGTGGGCCATATCAGCATTATGGTTGCCCTCATAGGGCCGGTTGTATCTGTAAGACTAGATGTCCAGAGCACCCCACTCCCCATTACATCAGATGTCAAGAATCCCACACCCTCCCTAACATCACTGTGCACCCCCTTTGGGGGCAGAACTGGAAAGCAAAAAGTGCAGGGTCTGGAGGAGTTCCAGAGGAGGAGTGCAGGGGGTACCTGCAGGAGAGGTTCAAGGGCCACATGAAATGGCCTAGAGGGCTGGATTTGGCCCACGGGCCTTGTGTTTGACACCTGTGCTCTAGTAGGTCAGTCTTTCACATTATAGTCTTCATTTAGCCATGCAACCTTTTACATGGCAGTTACTCTGTAGCCAGGCAGTCTTTTAATTGGTGGTTTATCAATTTAGTCAGGCTATCATTTACATGGTAGTCTCTCTCTATGGCTGTCTTTTACATTGCAGTCTCTCTTTAGCCAGGCTGGCTTTTACATTGCAGTTCTGGTCTGGATAGACTGCCTTTCACATGGAAGGCCCCCTCTAGCCTACCCTCCCTTTTTTTACATAACACTCTATTTCAGGTTGCCTGTTACATGGCAGTCTCTTCTTAACCAGGAGAAGTATAGACTTTCTGGAGCCAGACAAAATTTCACATCAGTCTCTTAGTAGCCAGGCAACCTTTCACATGGCAGTCTCTCTCTATCCAGGCAATCTTTTACATGGCAGTCTCTCTGTAGCCGGGCTGTCTTTCACATGACAATCTCTCTTTAGTCAAGCTATTTTTTCACTTGGCAGTCTCTATTCCAGAGAAGCTTTCACATGGCTGTCTCTCTCTCTTGCTCCCTAGCCAGACAAGCTTTCATATGGCAGGGTCTCTCTAGCCAGGGAATATTTCACATGACAGTCTCTCTCTAGCCAGGCTTTCTTTCACATGAGAATCTCTCTCTAGTCAGGCAAGCTTTCACATGGCAGTCTCTCTTTAGCCAACGTTTCACATGGCAGTCTCTCTCTATCCAGGCAAGCTTTCCCATGGCAGTCTCTCTGTAGCCAGGCTGTCTTTCACATGGCAATCTCTCTTTAGCTAAGCTATGTTTTCATATGGCAGTCTCTATTCCAGAGAAGCTTTCACATGGCTGTCTCTCTCTAGCCAGGGAATATTCCACATAGGAGTCTCTCTAGCCAGGCCATCTAACATATGGTCAGGCAACATTTAACATGGCAGTCTCTCACTAGCCAGGCTGTCTTTCACATGACAATCTCTCTTTAGTCAAGCTATTTTTTTACATGCTAAACAATATGGTAGTGTGACAAGAGCACCCCTACCCAGAAAAAAGAGGTTACTAAGAAATCCACGCGGATGTATTTTTTTACATGGCAGTCTCTATTCCAGAGAAGCTTTTACATGGCTGTCTCTCTCTCTTGCTCCCTAGCCAGACAAGCTTTCATATGGCAGTGTCTCTCTAGCAAGGGAATATGTCACATGACAGTCTCTCTCTAGCCAGGCTTTCTTTCACATGAGAATCTCTCTCTAGTCAGGCAATCTTTCACATGGTAGTCTCTCTTTAGCCAACCTTTCACATGGCAGTCTCTCTCTATCCAGGCAAGCTTTCATATGGCAGTCTCTCTGTAGCCAGGCTGTCTTTCACATGACAATCTCTCTTTAGCCAAGCTATTTTTTCACATGGCAGTCTCTATTCCAGAGAAGCTTTCACATGGCTGTCATTCTCTAGCCAGGGAATATTTCACATGAAAGTCTCTCTAGCCTGGCCATCTAACATATGGCCAGGCAACATTTCACATGGCAGTCTCTCACTAGCCAGGCTTTCTTTCACATGAGAATCTCTCTCTAGTCAGGCAAGCTTTCACATGGCAGTCTCTCTTTAGCTAAGCTAACTTTCACATGGCAGGTTCTTTCAAGCCAGTCAAGCTTTCATAGCAGTCCCCCTCTTCCAGCCAGGTTGTCTTTAAATAGTAGTTTTTCAGTCAAGATTGGCTTCTTCCAATTGATCTGCTGTTGAGGTTGACTGCTTCCACAAGTCTGGAAAAGGAGTGGTATTGCCCACAGTCCAAAAAGCTGGAAAATCCAGGTCTATATAAACTGGAACCTTCATTTTACATTTCTTGGCTAGCAAAAAAAAAGCATCTATGATTGTTTGTACAGAGAAATACTTAAATAGGTTTACCTGTTTATTTAAACAAGCTGGGGGTTACGGAAGAGGTGACATTTCTACATTTCATTACAAGAATCTTTTCTTTTCAGACATTTGTCACGATCACCAGCCGTGCTGTTTTTTTTTTTCTTTCAGTTATTCAAATAATCTGGAAGAACACAATAAGAAATTGAGGTGAAAGCCAGAGTGTAGAAATCAAACAAACATAATTATTAGAAATACCAAATGCAGAAGATACAGTATACAAGGCTTGTTCAACCACACATTGGGCACTTCTTGGACATGGATAGGGCTACTTTCTCATTTTGTTGAAAGGTTCATTAACTGCAGATTCTCGTCTAGTTTTTATTATTTGCTGGCTCATTGAAAAGATCATTCTGTTTAGTTGATTGGAAATGTAATTTAAAACCAAGTCCTTTTAAAATTGTTGCTATGGGGGGAACCTTAGAGGATCGAAATATGAGAGCTGCCATCACTGACTTGTTTTCAAATGTACGGGCTCTTCATCTTTGCTTTACTCACTAGTGAGCTACTGATCTGGAGCAAGCATGCAACCAGTGAAGCCAAAGCTCTTTCTCTAGGTCAGTGGTCTCCAAATTGAGGACTGTGGGCTGAATGTGGCCCTTTGCTTGATTTTATCTGGCCCTTGGGGCACTATTCCTTCCACTGACACCAACAGTGGGGCATAATTCCTGTCACTGATATCAACAATAGAGCACTATTCCTACCAATGATTTGAACTATGGGGGACTTCTCCTCCCATTGACAACAATGGTAGGCCACTTTTCTTCCCACTGACACCATTATTGGGGCACTATTTCTCCTACCGATACCAATGATGAGGCACTATTCCTCCCACTGACACCAATAATGGGGCACTAATCCTCCCACCGATACCATTGATAAGGCACTATTCCTCCCACTGATACCAATGATGGGGCACTATTCCTCCCACTGATACCAATGATGGGGCACTATTCCTCCCACTGATACCAATGATGGGGTACTATTCCTTCCACTGATACCAATGATGGGGGACTATTCTCTCCCCTGGCAGCAATGATGGGGGACTAGTATTTCCACTGTTACCAATAATGGGGCACTATTCCCTCCCGTGACACAAATGATAGGGCACTATTCCTCCCAATGATACCAATGATGTGGAAATATTCCCTCCCCTGACACCAATGATGGGGCACTATTCCTTCCACTGATACCAATGATGGGGCACTATTCCCTCCCCTGACACCAATGATGGGGCACTATTCCTTCCACTGATACCAATGATGAGGCACTATTCCCTTCCCTGACACCAATGATGGGGCACTATTCCTTCCACTAATACCAATGATGGTGCATTGTTTAGTCCCATTGACACTTGGGAATTTTCTATCCTCACTGACCACAGTCTGGTCCCCTCAATTTCTTAAGGACAATAAACTAGCCCTTTGTTTACAAAGTTTGGAAGCCCCCCTGCTCTAGGCCATACATCCTCCCATGTCACTGTACTGACTATTTTTATTTCAGTTCAGTTCTTCAGCTATGAATTTTCACCTAGCAAGCACAATCACTCCCTGCTAGGGATAAGCAAACCTGCATGGGGTCAGATAGGGAAGAGGTTCACCAATCTTATTCAAACTTTAGGGTGAATCCTGTTGAAGTCTATGGAGGCTACTCTAATTTTCTGTCATTTGCAGAGCTAATAAGCAAGCTATTTTCAAACAAAAAGGCATGGAAAGCCTAGTACTGTCATGAGAGGCATCTATCAATGCCAAAAAAATCACTAAAACGAAAAGGAAAAATAAAAACAATTTTACCTTGCGCAGAGTTGTCAGCCTTCCCTAACAGAACCAACATACAATGGCACTATGGCTGCTGTAAGCCTACTATTTTAAAGAAAGAGGGATGGGTTATCAATTCCTTCAAATTATTGGCTCTTGTGTCTCAGCTGACCAGGAGCATTACAGGTTGTTCCTTTTATCTGGTGGCATCCCTGCAGCATTTTCAACTAGAGTTTCGTGAACCTTGTGAATCCCAGGAGCCCATAATAGTGAACTTCACCTCTACTTCCTCACTAGTTTATTGGAGACGATATGGTAGGGTTTCCACCTCATCCCTTTAAACCCGAACACATATTAATCACACAGGTTCTGTGGCTGGTTAAGTTGGTAATTAAACTCACCTAGTGCCTTATCTGCATTAAATTAGCCTCAGAACCTGTGTATATAATATGTGTTCAGGTTTAAAGGGATGAGGTGGCAACCCTACGATATAGGCAAGACCCAACCACAAACAAACAAAGGATTTCCCAGCAACGCTCACCAGCCAGCCTGCAAAACAACCAATTTGGCCCTGTCTAACAATTTGCATTAAAAACAGAGGGTTTTGTTTGCACACATTTGCAAATACATGTTTACCACAGTCCCGCATTAAGGGTCCTCTGTAACTAAAATTTCCAGAACCTCCATAGTAGGAGCACACATATCAATGGATATGTTAAGGGAAGGTGTGCCTGGAGGAGCCCATCCCTCCTTAGAGGTACAGGGGCACTCATGATGCCGAGCTATACCAAAATGACAGCAAAGGCATCCAGTGTGTCCTTGCATCCAGATACGCCAAAGTCTCAAAAAATGGCAACCATCCAACCTATAACCAGCCTCAGCAGTAAGGTGAGCATGGAAGGGCAATGTACATTGCAAACAAACAAAGGATTTCCCAGCAACACTTACCAAAGAACAAAAGGTATACCGCTCAGGCAAACAATCCAGATCAATCCACGACAGGTGCAGGCTCTGGCTCGCCGCCACACACAATGCAATAGGAAGAAGGGTCAACCGCACACCGGAGGATTGATGAATATAGTGTGTATTTATTGATCCATAGGACATACAAAACACCAGGACAGGAATGCAGGACGCGTTTCACACGACCTCGTGCTTAATCATGGCACTTACCAGCCAACCTGCAAAACAACCAATTTGGCCCTGTCTAACAGTTTGCGTTAAAAACAGAGGGTTTTGTTTGCACACATTTGCAAATACATGTGTAAGCCACAGTCCCACATTAAGGGTCCTCTGTATACTGTGGACCTAACTCTAAAATTTCCAGAGCCTCCATAGTAGGAACACATACAGTTGTGTTCAAAATAATAGCAGTCAGACATCACTAACCGGATCAATCACTGTTTTTGGTAGAAATGATATTTCTACATGGCAAATAATTTACTAGCCGGTGTAGTAGAGTAATAGAAATCCAACAGACCCAACAGTCATGACATGCATGCTGCTGATTCTGTGTCATTGAATCACTCATTGAAAGGAGCATGTTCAAAATAATAGCAGTGTGGAGTTCTATTAGTGAGGTCATTCATTCTTTGAAAAACAGGTGGCAATTATTGCCCTTATTTAAGGAAGGAAGGCAGCAAATGTTGTACATGCTGGTTACAGTGCATTTCTCTCAGAAATTCTGAGGAAAATGGGTTGTTCCAGACATTGTTCAGAAGAACAGCGTATCTTGATTAAAAAGTTGATTGGAGAGGGGAAAACATATAAAGAAGTGCAGGAAATGATAGGCTGCTCAGCTAAAATGATTGCAAATGCTTTAAAATGGCAACCAAAACCTGAAAGACGTGGAAGAAAGCGAAAAACTACCATTGGAATGGATAGAAGAATAGCCAAAATGGCGCGGACTCAGCCAACAATCAGCTCCAGGAAGATGAAAGAAGGTGTAAAGTTCCCTGTGAGGACTGTTACAATTAGAAGACGCCTATGTGAAGCCAAGCTATCTGCAAGAAGTCCCCGCAAAGTCCCACTGTTGGAAAAAAGACGTGTGTTGAAGAGGTTACAATTTGCCAAAGAGCACATTGACTGGCCTAAAGAGAAATGGCGCAACATTTTGTGGACTGATGAAAGTAAGATTGTTCTTTTTGGGTCTAGTGGCTGGAGACAGTTTGTCAGACGACCCCCAAACACTGAATTCAAGCCACAGTACACTGTGAAGACAGTGAAGCATGGTGGTGCAAGCATCATGATATGGGGATGTTTCTCTTAATACGGTGTTGGGCCTATTTATCGCATACCAGGGATCATGGATCAGTTTGAATACATCAGAATACTTGAAGAGGTCATGCTGCCTTATGCTGAAGAGGAAATGCCCTTGAAATGGGTGTTCCAACAAGACAACGACCCCAAACACACCAGTAAACGTGCAACATCTTGGTTCCAGACCAACAAGATTGACATTATGGAGTGGCCAGCCCAATCCCCGGATCTTAATCCAATAGAAAACTTGTGGGGTGACATCAAAAATGCAGTTTCTGAGGCAAAACCAAGAAATAGAGAACTGTGGAATGTGGTCCAATCATCCTGGGCTGGAATACCTGATCACAGGGGCCAGAAGTTGGGTGACTCCATGCAACACAGATGTACAGCAGTTCTCAGAAACAGTGCGACTACAACCAAATATTCATGAAGTCATTCAAAGGAAAGCAAAATCTTCAAACATTTTTCAGTTTATATAGTGAATGTTTGAGTTTGTAAAGAAGAATACAAACTGCTATTTTTTTGAACAGTCTAATATTCACTTTTCTTCAATTTTTTTAGAGGAACAACACAAATTTGATGTATTTTTCTTCATGTTTTGATTTGGAATAGAATGTGTCGTGTTCCCAATGCATTTGTGTGGATGGAAATAAAAGCTATTAGAAGGATTTTGAGCTTTATTCACTTTTTTCAACACACTGTGTCAGGGATCCCCGCGATCCGTCCCTCGATGGTCCCGGCGCAGGCGCACTGCTCCTCCCAGTACACGGGCACTAGGTCCGGGCCGGCCGCGGCGTTCGAGTTCGCGCATGCGCAGTAGAAGCCGCGGCCGCCCGCTGGGCACCAATGGCAGCGCAGGGCGGGATATTTAAAGGTCCCTGAGCTGTCATTACGTTGCCTTCTGGTCTTACCTGCATTCCTGATCCTGTGAACCTGTATCCTGTAAGTTATTGACCCGGATTGCTCTTGACCTTGCTGATTTCTCCTGCCCAGACCCTTGCTTGCCTGACCTCTCTCCCTGGATGCCCCTCTGTAGATCTGACCTCCTGTTGCTGACCTGGCGTGTGACCCGACGATTTTCTGCCTGCTCCCTTGTACCTTACCGTCCTCTACATTACCGACTCGGCCTGTCTGACTACGCACTTGCTCAGCCATCCATCCATCCATCCCATCAGGGTCACCCGACCTCCTCACATTTGGCTCTCCCTGGTTGGAACCCCTGGCGGACACCCCTACCACTGACAGGTGTGCTCAGTAGAGGCGACCTGGTCTCAGGGTACTACAAGTCCATCCCCACCATCAGGGGCCCTGGTGAACAAGTACCCTGGGGCTTAGATTCCGCGCTCTGGGCACGCCTGACCGGTGGAGTGCTAGTGGTGCCGCTCGGCGGTCCCTCACAGTACCAGAAGGCCATGACTGAGCCTCGAGGAGGACTCACCCCGTTGGACGAGGTGTGCAGGCACCTGTCTACCCTGACGCAAGCTGTAAACACATTACAGGACAGATGTCTGCAGATCGAGAATCGGTTTCAGGCCTGCACCATATCTGTTCCTGTTTCACAGGCCCCGGCTCCTGCACCTCCAGTCGCAGCAGCCCACGAGCCGGCTCCTGGGCCTCCCACATCACTCCCTATGGCGGAACCCCGAGTACCCTTACCCGAGCGCTTCCATGGGGATCGCACACGTTTTCGGTCATTTCGTGACTCTTGTCTGCTCTTTTTTGAACTACAGCCACGGACCTTTTTGACAGAGTCAGTGAAAGTGGGGTTTGTTGTCTCCCTGCTGCAGGGTGAACCCCAAGACTGGGCCCACCGACTAAGGGGAAACAATGACCCTCACCTGGTTTCGGTCGACAGTTTCTTTAACGCTATGGCCATCTTATATGATGACCCACAACGGGCGGCCTCGGCCGAGGCCACGTTATACGCACTCCGACAAGGTCGGCGGACGGCTGAGGAATACGCCTCTGACTTTAGGCGCTGGATGGGTGACACTCGTTGGAACGAGTTCGCCCTTTTACACCAGTTTCGTATGGGCCTATCTGAGGCTCTGAAAGACGAGCTCGCCCGGGTAGAGGTGCCCGAGACATTAGAGGACTTGATTGCACTCACTATTAAAATTGACCGTAGGCTACGGGAGCGCAGATTGGAGAGGTCTGGTCAGGGTCGCGGAAATCCCTGGGGGTCATTTCAGGGATCCGGTCAACATACTAGGCCAAGCATCCAGAACCTGCCGGCTGAAGATGCCCCCGAACCCATGCAGCTAGGCCTGGCTCGGCCTAAACTATCGCCTGAGGAACACCAGCGCAGACGCTCCCAGAATCTGTGCCTGTACTGCGGCGAAGCTGGTCACATGGTGCGTTCCTGCCCGCAGAAACTGAGTAAGTTCACTTCATCTTCTTTATCTGTTGGCGATATGACCCCGTCCCAGTACTTAGTTGTTCCCCTCTCCTTTCAGCTTTCCGAAAGGACCGTGGAGGTGTCGGCCATAGTTGATTCGGGGGCATGCAGCTGTTTTGTGGATATCAATTTTGCTCACCAGCAGGGTATTCCCCTCCGCCCAAAGGAGAAGGGGTTTCATATCTTTTTAGCTGATGGTTCCCGGATAAAGTCAGGAGTAGTCAACCAGGAGACCCCTTCCATTATGACTTCCATTGCCGGTCAGCACCGGGAACTCCTCCGCCTGGATGCTATTGCATCACCCCTTTTCCCAGTCATTCTGGGGCTCCCTTGGTTGCGGGCCCATAACCCCCAAATTGACTGGGAAACTGGGGTTGTCTCGTTCCCTTCCCCATATTGTCGGGAACTGTGTCGAACTTCGGGCCCGGGGGTCCCCCAGGTTCTTCTGTGCTCTGAAGGGGATGACAGCCTGAAACAAGTGGTTCCTGCAGCCTATCACAAGTTCCTTGACGTGTTCAGTGAACGGGGAGCAGATGCTCTACCCCCCCACCGCCCATATGACTGTCCGATTGATCTGTTGCCCGGTTCTGAAATCCCGTTCGGACGAATTTTTCCCCTTTCTGAGCTGGAATTAGGGGCCCTGAAGGACTATATTGAGGATAGCCTCCGTAAGGGATTCATCCGTCCCTCCACTTCCCCAGCAGGTGCAGGGATCTTCTTTGTAGAAAAGAAGGACAAGACTTTGAGGCCATGCATTGACTATCGGGAGCTGAATAGGGTCACCATTAAAAATCGTTACCCATTACCTCTGGTACCTGAATTGTTCCAGAGCTTAAAGGCTGCGGTAGTATTCACCAAGTTAGACTTAAGGGGAGCCTACAATTTGGTTCGCATAAGGGAGGGGGATGAGTGGAAGACGGCCTTCCGCACCCGATTCGGCCATTTTGAATACCTGGTCATGCCTTTCGGGTTATGCAATGCGCCAGCCACCTTCCAGCACTTTGTAAACGACATCTTTAGGGACTTCCTGGACATCTTTGTCATCGTCTACTTAGACGACATTTTGATTTTCTCATCCTCCCTGGGGGAGCACAGGGTACATGTAACAAAGGTGTTGGGGCGGTTGCGGCAGCACGGGTTGTACGCTAAAGCAGAGAAATGCTGCTTTGAACAGACTAGCGTTACATTCCTGGGTCTGATTATCTCCACCACGGGGGTCGCAATGGACCCTCAGAAGGTCTCAGCGATCCTAGATTGGCCTGAACCCACGGACAGGAAAAGTGTCCAGCGTTTTATTGGGTTCGCAAATTTCTACCGGAAGTTCATCAAGAACTTCTCGGGTCTGGTCTCCCCTATCACTCAATTAACTAAGCTTGGGACGCGATTCAGATGGACGCCCGAGGCACAGGAAGCCTTTGAGGCACTAAAAAGGTTATTTACCTCGGCACCCATTCTGGGTCATCCCGACGCCTCCCTGCCCTACATCTTAGAAGTAGATGCATCTGAAAACGCGGTTGGCTCCATCCTTTCCCAGCGGAAGGGCGCCAAGGAATTACTTCACCCAGTAGCATTCTTTTCACGGAAACTTACCCCGGCGGAGAGGAACTACGACATTGGGGATCGCGAGCTACTGGCTATCAAAACCGCTTTAGAGGAATGGAGGTACCTGCTGGAAGGTGCCTCCCATCCCATCCTGATATTCACGGACCACAAGAACCTGGAATATCTGAGGACGGCCAAACGTCTACGCCCACGACAAGCAAGATGGGCATTGTTTTTCTCGAGGTTCCAGTTCCACATCACATACAGGCCCGGCTCAAAAAACACGAAGCCTGACGCATTGTCGCGCATGTATGAGGACACCAAGGAGATCCCAGTGCCCGACACTATTCTTCCGGCAGGGAATTTCTTGGCCCTTCAGACAAACCTTCGCTCCGAGATCCTGAGGGCGTCCACAGCAATGTCTACCTCCGATGGGGCCCCCCTCCAGAACAAGGAGGGACTCCTATGGAGGGAGGACCGGATTGTGGTGCCAGAGGATGCCCGAACCTTAGTCTTGGGACATTGCCATGATCACCCACTGGCAGGGCATTTTGGACCGGTCAAGACCCTGGAACTTCTCCGGCGTTCCTTCTGGTGGCCGGACATGGCCAAGGATTGTAAGATCTACGTGGGCTCCTGTGCCATCTGCCAGCGGAACAAGCCTTCAAGGAACAAGGCATGGGGCCTGCTACGTCCATTGCCCATCCCTGAACGGCCCTGGCAGAGAATCTCCATGGACTTCATAGTCGAGCTCCCTCCTTCGCTGGACCACACAGCAATTCTCGTGGTTGTGGACCGCTTATCCAAGATGGCCCATTTCATCCCCTTACGGAAGACTCCATCTGCAGCCGAGACGGCACAAGTCTTTATTCGAGAGATCGTTAGACTGCATGGGGTTCCCGAAGACATCGTCTCGGACCGAGGGGTGCAGTTTACCTCGCGGTTTTGGAGGGCGCTGTGCAAAGCCCTGGATATCAAGCTGTCTCTTTCCTCGGCATTTCACCCTCAGACCAATGGCCAGACCGAGAGGACCAATCAGACCCTGGAGCAATACCTGCGATGCTACACATCATTCTCTCAGGACGACTGGGCGCCACTCCTCCCTTTGGCAGAATTCGCGTACAACAACGCTTGCCATTCAGCAACTGGGCAGTCCCCGTTCTTCGCCAACTATGGGTTTCATCCGGTCTTCCTCCCGGACTTGGTCCCGGAATGCCCGATTCCAGCGACGCAGGATGCACTGACCTTCTTCACCTCCAACAATAAGAAATTACAGGAAGCCATCCGTCAAGCCCAAGAAGACTACAAGAAGGCTTTCAATAGGAAGCGAAGAGGGAACCTGGTGTTGCAGCCCGGAGAGAAGGTTTGGCTGGCTACGTCAAACTTGAGGATGCTTTGCCCGTCGAAGAAGTTGGGACCTAAATTCATAGGCCCTTTTTGCATCAAACGGATGGTCAATGAGGTGGCCTATGAACTTGTTCTCCCTGACACGCTCAAGATCCACCCTGTCTTCCACGTGTCCCTGTTGAAACCGGTAGTCCCTGATGCCTTCCCGGAACGGGAATCCAGGCCCCCGGAGGCCGTAACGGTTGAAGAGGAAGAGGAATTCGAGGTGGAGGCAATCTTGAAGTGCCGTCGAAGGGGGGGCCAGACCCAATTTCTCATCAAGTGGAAGGGCTACGGCCCTGAGGACAATTCGTGGGAACCAGCCCATAATGTCCATGCACCTAGGCTTGTCCGGAGGTTTCTTTGTGATCACCCGTGGTGGAGAGATCGGGTGGGCATCCGGAGGTTGCCCGTAGGGGGGGGGCAATGTCAGGGATCCCCGCGATCCGTCCCTCGATGGTCCCGGCGCAGGCGCACTGCTCCTCCCAGTACACGGGCACTAGGTCCGGGCCGGCCGCGGCGTTCGAGTTCGCGCATGCGCAGTAGAAGCCGCGGCCGCCCGTTGGGCACCAATGGCAGCGCAGGGCGGGATATTTAAAGGTCCCTGAGCTGTCATTTCGTTGCCTTCTGGTCTTACCTGCATTCCTGATCCTGTGAACCTGTATCCTGTAAGTTATTGACCCGGATTGCTCTTGACCTTGCTGATTTCTCCTGCCCAGACCCTTGCTTGCCTGACCTCTCTCCCTGGATGCCCCTCTGTAGATCTGACCTCCTGTTGCTGACCTGGCGTGTGACCCGACGATTCTCTGCCTGCTCCCTTGTACCTTACCGTCCTCTACATTACCGACTCGGCCTGTCTGACTACGCACTTGCTCAGCCATCCATCCATCCATCCCATCAGGGTCACCCGACCTCCTCACATTTGGCTCTCCCTGGTTGGAACCCCTGGCGGACACCCCTACCACTGACAGGTGTGCTCAGTAGAGGCGACCTGGTCTCAGGGTACTACAAGTCCATCCCCACCATCAGGGGCCCTGGTGAACAAGTACCCTGGGGCTTAGATTCCGCGCTCTGGGCACGCCTGACCGGTGGAGTGCTAGTGGTGCCGCTCGGCGGTCCCTCACACACTGCTATTATTTTGAACACAACTGTATATCAATCAGGAAGGAAAAGGCGGCGCCCTCTAAGTGCAGTATAAAAACTCTTTAATATGGTACAAATTGAGTAATACAGGCCACTGACAAAAGGTAAGGTGAATTGCACTTGTGATCTAGGAAATCATCCGATTAGTGAAGTAGCAGAAATCTCTAGGCATATGGGAAGATCCGGTGTACGGCAGTGATGCTGGTGGCTTTCAGCATGTCCCCCGAGTTCTGGGATTCCCTCAGAGCGAAGAAGACGTCACTTCTGGCCACGTGATGGGGGGGTTGGCGTGCGTTCGGAGCATGCCTGCTCCCTTATCAGGCCGTAGAGGAGCCATCTTAGAACAGGTCAATTATACCTCTAGTAAGGGGAGGGGTGCCAAAACTCCTCCCGCTTGCTAATGCAACTTAGGAGAAAGGTACCAGCGGCAAGTAGGCTCATGATATTGCGCAGGAGTGAGAAATATATAAAAAATAATATAAAATTGCAAGATATAAAACATGATGGTAAAAGACATATAAAGGAATGTAACAATGATGCCTATATAATATGTACCCGATCAGCTGACTAAATGACACCTGAGGACATATAGTAAACTGATATATTCTGATATATATAATCTCTGAAGAAATAGATAACTGTGGAACCTTATGATAAGGGTCCATAATTTTCTTGGGGGTGAAAAAAAAGCATGATCAAGTGCTTGGAGGTGGAGAAAAGTGCAGTCTGTCAATACAGCAGCCTCCTTGCTAGCTGCATTGTCGGATATATAGGCAAGAGAGTCATTTTATAACTGACAAGCCCCCCTCCCTTTGCATTCCTCATGAGATGTTTGTTTTGATAAATTGCTTGGAGAGGAGAAAAGTGCCATCAGTCAAAACAGCAGTCTCCTTGCTAGCTACATTGTCAGACATGTAAGAAGGGAGTCATTTTAGCTGACAAGTCCCCCTCCCCTTGGATTCTTCATGAGCTGTTTCTACTGTATAGTTACATACCTAGTTAGTCTGGCTGAAAAAAGTCAAAGTCCATCCAGCTCAACCATTAAAAAAAAAAAAAAAAAAAAAGTTTATATGCCTACACCCACAGTTGATCCAAAGGAAGGTAACCCCTCCAGCAAAGCATGATCCAATTTGCTCCTGCAGGGGAAAAATTCCTTCCTGATCCCCCGAGAGGCAATCGGATATTCCCTGGATCAACTCTACCTATAAAGTTATATCCAGTTACAGTTGCAAGAAAAAGTATGTGAACCCCTTGGATTCCGTGGAGTTTTCCATGAATTGGGCATAAAATGTGCTCTGAATGTCATCTAAGTCACAACAATAGAAGAACACAGTCTGCTGAACATAATACTACACAAACATTAGATGTTGCCATGGTTTAATTGCACATAACATGTAAACATTCACAGTGCAGGAGGAAAAAGTATGTGAACCTTTGGACTTAATAACTGGTTGACCCTCCTTTGGCAGCAATAACCTCAACCAAACGTTTCCTGTAGTTGCAGATCAGACCTGCACAACGATCTGGAGTAAATTTTGTACCAATCCTCTTCACAAAACTGTTTCAGTGTAGCAATATTCTTGGGATGTCTGGTGTGAATCGCTCTTTTAAGGTCATGCCACAGCATTTCAATCGGGTTGAAGTCAGGACTCTGACTGGGCCACTCCAGAAGTCGTATTCTGTGCTGTTGCAGCCATTGTTTTGTTGAATTACTTGTATGTTTTGGGTCATTGTCCTGTTGCATCACCCATCCTCTGCGGAGCTTCAGTTGATGGACAGATGGTCGTACGTTTTCCTGCAAAATGTCTTGATAAACTCTGGAATTCATTTTCCCATCAATGACAACAATCCGTCCAGGCCCTGAGGCAGCAAAGCAGCCCCAAACCATGATGCTCCCTCCGCCATGTTTTACAGTGGGGATGAGGTTTTGATGTTGGTGTGCTGTGCCTTTTTTTCTCCACACATAGTGTTGTGTGTTCTTCCCAAACAACTCAGTCTTGGTTTCATCTGTCCACAGTATATTTTGCCAGTAGTGCTGTGGAACATCCAGGTGCTCTTTTGCAAACTTCAAACGTGCTGCAATATTCTTTTTGGACAGCAATGGCTTCCTCCGTGGTGTCCTCCCATGTACTCCATTCTTGTTTAATGTTTTCCTTATTGTAGATGTGTCAACAAAAATGTTAGCATGTGCCAGAGATTTCTGTAGGTCTTTAGCTGACACTCTGGGATTCTTCTTTACCTCATGCAGCATTCTGCGCTGTGCTCTTGCAGTCATTTTTTACAGGACGACCACGCCTAGGGAGAGTAGCAACAGTGCTAAACTTTCCCCATTTGTAGACAGTCTGTCTTACCGTGGACACATGAACATCAAGGCTTTTGGAGATACTTTTGTAACCCTTTCCAGCTTCATGCAAGTCAACAATTCTTGATCGTAGGTCTTCTGAGAGCTCTTTCCTGCGAGGCATGGTTCACATCAGACAGTGCTTCTTGAAACCAGTAAACCCAAAACAGGTGTGTGTTTTTTAAGGGCAGGACAGCTGTCAGCAACACATCCAATATCATCACACTGATTGGAGTCAAGGTTGGCTCACTCCTGGCTCCAATTAGCTCTGGGAGAAGTCATTAAACTAGGGCCTCACATACTTTTTCCTCCCTACACTGTGAATGTTTACATGTTATGTGCAATTAAACCATGGCAACATCTAATGTTTGTGTAGTATTATGTTCAGCAGACTGTGTTCTTATATTGTTGTGACTTAGATGACGTTCAGAGCACATTTTATGCCCAATTCATGCAAAACTTCACGTAATCCCAAGGGTTCACATACTTTTTCTTGCAACTGTATATTCTGTGTATCTAAGAAAGAATCCAGGACTTTTTTAAAGCAATCCACTGAGCTAGCCAAAACCAACTCTTGAGGGAGTCTATTCCACATTTTCAAAGCTCTCACTGTGATGAAACCTTTTTTTGGAGATTACATTTCTTTTCCTCCATACTGTATATGAACCACTGATGTATTTATACATTTTGATCATATCCCCCCTTAATCTCCTCTTCTCAAGAGAGAATAAATTCAGTTCCTCTAATCTTTCCTCATAGCTGAGCTCCCCCATGCCTCTTATCAGTTTGGTTGCCCTTCTCTGTACTTTCTCCAGTTCCCCAATGTATTTTTTGTGAATTGGTGCCCAAAACTGAACTGCATATTCCAGATAAGGTGTTACTAATGATTTGTACTGGGGGAATGATATCTCTCTCTGGAGTCTATACCTCTTTTAATACAAGAGAGGATTTTGCTCGCTGTAGAAATCGCAGATTGGCATTGCATGCCATTATTAAGCTAGTGATCTACCAGAACCCCCAGATCCTTCTCCACCGTTGATTCCCCCAGTTGTACCCCCCCTAGTATGTATAATGCATGCATATTCTTAGCCCCCAAGTGCAGAAACTTACATTTATCAACATTAAATCTCATTTGCCACATAGTTGCCCAATTACACAGAGCATTGAGGTCGGCTTGTAAGTTGGAGACATTCTGTAAGGAAATTATTCCACGGCACAGCTTGGTGTCATCTGCAAAGACTGAAATGGGATTTATAATCCCAGACCCTATATCGTTTATAAATATATTAAAAAGTAAGGGTCCCAACACTGAACCTTGGGGTACACCACTGATGACCCCAGATCATTCAGAGTATGAATCATTAACCACTACTCTTTCAATACCATCTTTAATCAGTTTTATATCCATTTACATATGGATTTTTCCAAGACCATAGACTATACTTTACACATTAGCCGTGTGTGGGGAACTGTGTCAAACGCTTTTGCAAAATCCAAGTATACCACGTCCACTGCCATCCCTCTGTCCAAGTATACCGCGTCCACCACCACCCCTCTGTCCAAGTATCCCACGACCGTAGCCACCCCTCTGTCCAAGTATACCACGTCCACAGCCACCCCTCTGTCCAAGTATACCACGTCCACCGCCACCCCTCTGTCCAAGTATATCACGTCCATAGCCAATCCTCTGTCCAAGTATACCACGTCCACCACCACCCCTCTGTCCAAGTATACCACGACCATAGCCAACCCTCTGTCCAAGTATACCACGTCCACCACCACCCCTCTGTCCAAGTATACCACGACCATAGCCAACCCTCTTTCCAAGTATACCACGTCCACAGCCACCCCTCTGTCCAAGTATACCACGTCCACCGCCACCCCTCTGTCCAAGATTTTGGTCACCTCCTCATAAAAAGAAATTAGATTTGTTTGTTTGACAATTTCTCTTATATAAATCCATGCTGTCTGTTTCTTAAAATATCTTTTTCCAGCAAGAACTCATCTATGTGGTCTTTTATTAAACTCTCCAGTATCTTCCCAACTATAGAAGTTAAACTAACAAGTCTATAATTACTTGGTAAAGATTTTGACCCCTTTTTAAATATTGGCACCACATTGACCTTATTCCAATCCAGTGGTACTATGCCAGTCATTAAAGTCATTGCGTTGTCGGACATATAAGAAGGGAGTCATTTTAGATAACAAGCCCCTCCCCTTACATTCCGTATGAGCGGTCTCTTTTCTAGCTGCATTGTAGGATATATAAGAAGTGAGACATTTTAGCTGACAAGCCCTCTCTCCTTACATTCCTCATGAGATGCATGTGTCAGCCAAGTGCTTGAAGCCAGAGGAACATGCTATCTGTCAAAACAGAAGTCTCCTTGCTTGCTGCATTGCATTGGCGGACATATAGGAAAGGAGTCATTTTAGCTGTCAAGCCCTCCCTCCCCTTACATTCCTCATGAGAGGTCTCTTTGCTAGCTACATTGTCGGACATATCAGAAGAGAGTCATTTTAGCTGACAAGCCCTCTCCCCTTACATTCCTCATGAGCAGTCTCTTTTCTAGCTGCGTTGTCGAACAAAAAGAAGAGAGTCGTTTTAGCAGACAAGCCCCCTCTCCTTACATTCCTCATGTGCGGTCTCTTTTCTAGCTGTGTTGTTGGACATATAAGAAGGGAGTCATTTAACTGACAAGTCCCCCTCCCCTTGGATTCCTCATGAACTGTCTCTATGTTGGCTGTGTTGTCAGACATATAAGAGAGTCATTTTAGCTAATAAGCCCCATCCCCTCACATTCACATTCCTCACAAGCAGTCTCTGTTCTAGCTGCATTGTTGGATATATAAGAAGAGAGTCATTTTAGCAGACAAGCCCTCTCCCCTTACATTCCTCATGAGCGGTCTCTGTTCTAGCTGCATTGTTGGATATATAAGAAGAGAGTCATTTTAGCAGACAAGCCCTCTCCCCTTACATTCCTCATGAGCGGTCTCTGTTCTAGCTGCATTGTTGGATATATAAGAAGAGAGTCATTTTAGCAGACAAGCCCTCTCCCCTTACATTCCTCATGAGCGTCTCTTTGCTAGCTTCGTTGTTGGACATATAAGAAGGGAGTTGTTTTTCCTGGCAAGTCCCCCTCCCCTTGGATTCCTCATGAACTGTCTCTATGCTGCTGGCTGTGTTGTCGGACATATAAGAAGAGAGACATTTTGGTTAATAAGCCCCCCTCCCCTTACATTCCTCACAAGCAGTCTCTTTTCTAGCTGAGTTGTCGGAAATATATGAAGGGAGTCATTTTAGCTGACAAGCCCTCTCACCTTACATTCCTCATGAGATACATGTACCAGCCAAGTGCTTGGAGCCAGAAGAAAGTGCTGTCTGTCAACACAGAAGTCTCCTTGCTTGCTGCGTTGCTGGACATGCCCTGTCTGACCTCAAAGCTAGCCTGAGACACACACAGGAAGATGGAACTACATATACTTCCCCTTTCCCCGGGGAACAGAACACATTAATAAAAATTGAAGTGAGACTTTTTCTTGAAGCTCCAGGATTAATATATTTGGCCAGGGCGAGGTGTGTCAAGATATTCCACTGATCTCCAGTCTAATGACTTCATCAGCTTCCTATTTTATAATGGTATCCGGCTACCAGGGATATCCTTTCATGAGCTACAGGTACAGTTGAGGTCGGACGTACACATTTTGATGGAATTCTTAGGACAGAATCTATATTTTGCACTGTATACTTACTAGAAGAGATGATAGAAAGTTCTGAAGCAGTACGGCACGGAAGGGCACAGAACAAGGGTACATTTCATTAAAAAGTCTTACTTTAGCCATGCAGTTCTATTACACAACTCCTTTCCTACACTCTTCACTCATAGGTTTAATGGCAGCGCTCGCGGAACCTGTGTCACAAATGGATTTACGGAGCAGTCACCTTATTCCACTCGAGAAAGCTCATTTCCACATTAATTTATATTCATAAACTTGCAGATAGGGACATTGTCTGAGCCAAGTAAATCGCTTTCAGTATTTCATAGCCTGGCACCCCAGAATAAGTCAGCCAGTGTAGATGTTTGCATGTTGCTTGTCTGAATTCTATGCAAAGTACTCCAAATGTTGGTACCATTAAAGCTGCACTCTGGACAAATATTAAAAATTATTAAAGATTACCTCCAGCCCAGGGGCGGACTGACAACTCATGGGGCCCCCGGGCAAAAGGGCATCATGGGGCCCCTGTGTCCTTGCCCAAACTCAAAAAAGCCTATGAAAAAGGTACCAGGGGCATCTCATGGGGCCCCCTACTGACCCCGGGCCCTCGGGCAGTGCCCGAGTTTCCAAATGGTCAGTCCACCCCTGCTCCAGCCTCACCTTTAGTCCTCATCAGGGGCGGGCTGACCATTTGGAAACTCGGGCACTGCCCGAGGGCCCGGGGTCAGTAGGGGAGATGCATAAAAGTGCATAAAAGTGGCCACCCGCCCAAGTCTATAACTGGCTTATGAAGCAAGGACACATAAACAGGCATCACATAGTGAAAAAAAGGGGGAGAGAACAATGTTCTTGGACAACTTGCCAGCCAGCTTGCTAACAACCGAATTAACCTGTCTAACAGTATGCGTTTATAACAGGGGTTTAGTTAGCACACATTTGCAAATACATACGTAAGCCACAGAGCCACGACACGGCACCCTGATCATCTGTGGTCCTAACTCTAAAATTTGTGAGTCCCCATAGTAGAGGCACATGCATTTAATGGATAGATCAAGGGCAGGTGGACCTGAGGGAGCCACCCCTCTTAAAGGCAAAGGAGTGCACTGGACCCCAGCATGTAGCACAATGGCAACCAGGGCCCTAGTGCACCCACGTACCAAAAAACTCAAACATGCATAAAAGTGGCCACCCGCCCAAGTCTATAACTGGCTTATGAAGCAAGGACACATAAACAGGCATCACATAGTGAAAAAAAGGGGGAGAGAACAATGTTCTTGGACAACTTGCCAGCCAGCTGGTACCTTTTTCATAGGCTTTTTTGAGTTTGGGCAAGGACACAGGGGCCCCATGATCCCCTATTGCCCAGGGGCCCCATGATTTGTCAGTCTGCTCCTGGTCCTCATGCACACTTGACAGTTTTACAGCGGTTGTTTTTGGCTTTTGATATTTTTTTCTACAGCCAGTAAACCCCCCAGCATGTAATCCTATGTATCCATACACACATAGACTGGAGTCAATGTTCTTTGGCTGGAAAAAAATCCAGGACTAGTGGATTTCTAGAGGAGTTTTTTAGCTGTAAAAACACGGCAAAATGTGGTGAAACGCCGCAAACCGGAATATTTTGACTTTTTTTGACCAAAAACCAAATTTTGTTTTTGGTAAAAAAAAACGCTAAAAAACGCAAATGTGGTAAAACGCTGCTAAACGCTAATGCAAAAACGTTAAAAAAAGCTGAAAAACTCATGTTTTTAACGTGACTTTACACAGCTAACGTTACCAGCGTTATCAAAATGTCCCGTGTGCATGTGGGGTCAGACTTGTACAGTTGTATCGGCTCCTCTCCTGGACTGAAATTGCTTCATTTGATTTCATTGTACACTGTGAGCTTCTCACAATGTGCATTGGAAGCTGCAGCAAGTCAGATAGAGCTCACCTCATTTCCTGGCTGGAAGACATCCGGTATCATCTAGCCGAGCGGTCACTAAATGGCAGACCGCGGTCCAAAAACAGCCCGAGCAGCGCTCCCTTCTGGACCGGCAGCCAGCCAGAATGGAATGACAGATCCACCGCTCAGCAGAGTGGTCATCACAGCAACCGATGACATCACGTGTGTGCCCTGCCCCTTGCAGCTCACCGTCTCTCCGGCTCCCGCTCTCTGCCTGTACACAAGCACGCAGCTGATAATTCAGCAAGGATCCCGACATAGCTCCTGTCTGTCCTCAGTGTACGGTGGGGTTGTACAGGGGCACTCTGATGGGCACATTGAATGTCAAAGAGTAAAGCTGATGGGTACATTTAATGTTAAGGTGCACTCTGATGGGCTCAAAATAAAATGTGCCCATCAGAGTTTCTCTTAGCGTAAAATGTGCTCATCAGAGTGCGCATCAAAATAAAATGTGCCTATCAGAGTGCCCCTTAATATAAATGTACCCATCAGAGTGCCCATCAAAATAGAATGTGCCCATCAGAGTGCCCCTTAATATAAATGTACCCATCAGAGTGCCCATCAAAATAAAATGTGCCCATCAGTGTGCCTCTTAATATAAACGTGCCCATCAGAGTGCTCCCTAGTATAAAATGTGTCCATCAGAGTGACCCTTAACATAAAATGTGCCCATCAGAGTTCCCATCAAAATAAAATGTGCCCATCAGTGTGCCCCTTAATATAAATGTACCCATCAGAGTGCCCCTTAGCATAAGATGTGCTCATCAGAGTGCCCCTTAATATAAATGTACCCATCAGAGTGCCCCTCAACATAAAATGTGCCAGAGTGCCCCTTAATATAAATGTGCCCATCAGAGTACCCCTTAGCATAAAATGCGCTCATCAGAGTGCCCCTTAATTTAAATCTGCCCATCAGAGTTCCCCTTAACATAAAATGTGTCCATCAGAGTAACCGGTAATATAAATGTGCCCATCAGAGTGCCCCTTAGCATAAAATGCCCATCAGAGTACCCCTTAATATAAATGCGCCCATTAGAGTGCCCTTAGCGTAAAATGTGCTCTTCAGAGTGTCCCTTAACATAAAATGTGCTCTTCAGAGTGCCTCTTAATATAAATGTACCCATCAGAGTGCCCCTTAGCATAAAATGTGCCCATCAGAGTGTCCCTTAGCATAAAATGTGCCCATCAGAGTGCCCCTTAGCATAAAATGTGCCCATCAGAGTGCCCCTTAATATAAATGTGCCCATCAGAGTGCCCCTTAATATAAATGTGCCCATCAGAGTGCCCCTTAAAATAAATCTGCCCATCAGAGCAGTGGTAGACTGACAACTCATAGGGCCCCCGGGCAATAGATGATCATAGGGCCCCTGTGTCCTCGCCCAAACTCAAACCACACCCAAAAAAGCCTATGAAAGGTACCAGGGGCATCTCATGAGACCCCCTACTGACCACGGGCCCTCGGGCAGTGCCGGAGTTCCCAAATGGTCAGTCCGCCCCTGCATCAGAGTGCCCCTTAACATATAATGTGGCCATCAGAGTGCCCCTTAACATATAATGTGGCCATCAGAGTGCCCCTTAATATAAATGCACCCATCAGAGTGCCCCTTAATATAAATGTGCCCATCAGAGTGCATCTTCCTTACTAACAAGAGCTTTGCAGCACAGCTGATTCTGGCAGTTAAGGAGTTGAAAGGGGTTTTGGATGCCGGGAGCCACAAAAGGTAATTTGAGCGGATTTTCTGGATGCGGCGCCATTACAGCGTCTGCTGAATATTACCAGTTCCACTACATTAGCTCTTGGCTCCAAAAACTCAGCACGGAACATCTGGACGTGGGAATTTTGGATCCAAGAACAAATGTTAATGGCACTGTAAGCACCCATGTCTTCCTCCAACTATCACCTGTCCCCAACATCCCTCCACTCCCGCTAACCTGCTCTCTACGGTTAACCCTTAAAACAGTTATAAACCTGAATGGTGTTTTGCTGAACTCCGGGATCAGAAAATATTGTATTCTTCCTTGAATCTCACTGTGCTTTGTGTGTTTCTTCCAGATCTGTGCAGTCATCCAGTGTGAGACTTTTCCTGTAATAAAGACCGCTCACTGCTGCTCTCTGTTCTTGTGCAGGGAGTTCGGTCTTGTCTCCACCCCCTCCTGTCATTTCCCCTGCTGGCCCCTCCCACAACGTTTCTCTCTGCACAAGCTACATACAGCAGAGTGATGATGTCACTGCTACCTTTACAAGGTAATAGCTGGCTTTGCAACGACATTGGTTGATCATAAAGTGGATTCATACTCTTTATAACTATTGACTTGGGTGAGGAGGAAGGAGCCCCGGGTCTCCAGAGAATTGCAACTCTCAAAAATATAAACATGCACATCGCCCAAAGCGTTTCGGTTGAATGGACTCCTCCTTCTACAGAGCAGGATGTTCCAGCTGCCTCTGCTTTATCACCAGCCGGCACCATGGTAATCCAAAGACTGGAATTTAGAAATCGCTCTGGAAACCACCCTCACCCATAGTGACCTGATAATACTTGTAGTGCTGCTTAAGCGAAGAAGAAGAACTTATGTAGTCCAACTGGTGCTCAGGAACAGGTTGCTAGCAGAAAATACCACCATCTGGTAGTGTGTAGCATGCTCAGGGGAGGACTGACCATATGGAAACTCGGGCACTGCCCGGGGTCAGTAGGGTTCCCATGAAATGCCCCTGGTACCTTTTTCATAGGGTTTTTTGAGTTTGGGCAAGGACACAGGGGCCCCATGATCCCCTATTGCCCGGGGGCCCCATGAGTTGTCAGTCCGCCCCTGAGCATGCTTAGAAAAATCGCTGCTCAACCCAATCCAGTCTATGTGGTTAACGTGTAATGTGGCCTCATCCTTGTGCCTCTCCACAAGCCTTACCCTCTGACATGTTTTGTCCCATCCATTGGGTTTTAGTCATGGGTGAGTGGCGTGAAACATGTCAGAGGATATAAACCATGTGGGAGACAAGGCTCAGTACAGGTAAAGGTTACCCCGCCGGTAGAGAAAGAAGAGGGGATCAGCGTCCCAGGTTATTCCAGAGACTGATACGGTACATGAAGAAGCGGACTGATCCCCGGAGTCAAACAATGATGGCATGTTGTAGATGGCCTCAGCAGAAAAAAAGAAAGGAATTTGGTTGGAGGAGGCTGAGAGCAATAGAAGGGATTTTATGAGTTAAAGTGGTATTAAAAATACATTTTTATTTTTAAATACCAAAGATGTCATACTTACCTGCTCTGTGCAGTTGTTTTGCCCGGAGCAGCCCCAATCCTTCTCTTCTCAAGTCACCCGCCGGCACTCCTGGCCCCTCCCATCTTCCAAGCGCCCCCCCAGCAAGCAGCTTGCTATGGTGGCACCAAAGCAGGCTCGCTCCTGAGCCACTGCTCTGCACTTTCATTCACACAGAGCCCACCCCCTCTAGCTTCTCATTGGCTCACTGACTGTGAGTGACAGCAGCGGGAACCAATAGCTCCTGCTGTTGTCTCAGCCAATGAGGAGGGAGAGTTCCCGGACAGCCAAGGGTCTAGTACACATCGTTGGATCGAGATGGGGCTCAGGTAGGTTTTAGGGGGCTAGGGGGCTACTGCACACATCATTTTTTCACCTTCATTCATAGAATTCATGAAGGTAAAAAAGGCCTGGAACCTTTACAACCACTTTAAGCTTTTTTTAAACCAGAGTTAAGTGTCCCTTTACCTTGCAGAGAATTGCTCCATAAATGTGGCTTGCTATGTGTTTCCAGTGTGATTGTGACTGCCATATCTTCATTGTTATTGACCAGGGGGTGGATCACACACAAATTACCCCTTTCATGGTAACACTGACTTTCCCTTACTGTTTAAATTGCCTTTTTTCTTCAGCACCTGACACCACCACACAATACGAGAATCTGATAAATGGCTTCCAATTTAGAAAACGTGTGACCTTTAGTAGATCCCAACCATCTTGAAGGCAATCAATAAGATAGTTAAATCCTATGGCCTTTTGAAATATGTTCCATGTCTAGAAGAGGGAAAATCCAGAGATAAAATGTTCTGTAGCGATAATTTTGTCCAATAACTGAGGTGCATGGCCTCTTCAAGTTGTATAATACCTCTTTCAGTTGAGTTCCTTGGACTGTAGGTGGAATGATAGTGGAGCCAAAGAGCCACTGAAAGGGGGGCTAATCATGGATTTTCCTTTGGGCTAAATGCAATTTATACAGACATTTTTATAAAAAAACTATATAAAACATCTACAAACCCTCCACCAGTAAAATGACAATGTTGTCACTAACATTATAACCATACATCAGTTAGCTAAGTTGGCCATAACTAAATCCTCATTGAATCAACTATGGTAAACCTACAGGGAAAAATGTCCTCCCTGTTTTCCTAGATGTCAACCAATTGATGGAGAAAATGAAGTTTAGTTTTGTCATATACAAATGCTTTCCAGAATTGATTGGAAGAGAGGGGTGTCTACCACTTCATTCTGCCAATCCCTCCACTGGCTTCCAATTGCCCCTTCAATAAAATTTTAAATATTAACAAAGCCATCCACTATTTTACCCCAGTTCTGCTACATGCCAACCTCGTTATTCCATATTCTGATTGACAAAGAAACGTAAGTTTTATTATATACAAACCATTTCCATCATAGCTTGGCAAAAAGGGGTGTCTATCATCCCTCTCTGCCAATCCCAACACTGGCTTCCAATTGGTCCACCATTAAAATTTTAAATATTAACAAAGCCATCCACTATTTTACCCCAGTTCTGCTACATGCCAACCTCGTTATTCCATATTCTGATTGACAAAGAAACGTAAGTTTTATTATATACAAACCATTTCCATCATAGCTTGGCAAAAAGGGGTGTCTATCATCCCTCTCTGCCAATCCCAACACTGGCTTCCAATTGGTCCACCATTAAAATTTGAAATATTAACAAAGCCATCCACTACTATGTCCCAATCTTCATCACTAACATTGTCTCAAAAATTACCAACCAAACCATCCTCTGAAGATGTCCTGCTCTCTATATCCCTCCTCATCTCCTACCACCCTTGCCCACAGAATTTCTCCAGAATTAAAGGGTGGCTAATCAAGTGAATACCTTGGTCCATAGTCACTTTTTCACAGAAAATCTCTAATAAGCTATATAAAACATTCACAAATCCTCCACCAATAAAAAAAAAACCCAATATTGTCACCAATATCCATGACAATCATACTGTCTGTACTACACATCAATTAGTTTAATTGTCCATAACTAAGGAAAAAAATGTCCCCCAGTTCTCCTGCATGTCAACCACACCATCCTATATTCTTGTTGATGGAAAAAGTGAAATTTAGTTCTGTCATATACAAATGCTTTCCAGCATAGACTGGTAGAGAGGGTGTCTACCACCAACACTGAATTCCAATTGCCCCACCAGAAAAAGTCTAAATATTAAGAAAGCTATCCACTACTATGTCCCAATCTACATAAACCTCATCTAAAAAAATATCAACCAAACCATCCTCCCCATTCCTCTGAAGATGCCCTGCTCTCTATATCTCTCCTCATATCCTCCCATACTTGCCCCCAAGGCTTCTCCAGACTCAAAGGGTATCTAATCAAGTGATTATCTTAGGGCCAGAGTCAATTTTTAACAACAATCCTTTAAAAAGTATAAAAAACATCTATAAACTCTCCACCAGTAAAATGACAATGTTATCATTAACACCCATGACAACCAGACTGTCCAACCATGCCTCACATCAGCTAAATTGTCCATTACTAAATCCCACCCAGTGATCATGGTGACCAAATGTACCCCAGTTCACCCAGATGTCAATCAGGCCAACTCCTCCATGAAGTTTTGCCGTATACAAAAGCTTTCCAGCATGGATTGCTAGAGAGGGATCTCTACCACCCCTTTCTGCCAAATCCATCAATTGGCATCCAAATGCCCCAATGAAATTCAAAATATTAACAAAGCCATCCACTACTCTGCCCCAGTCTATATCATCAACCTCATCTTAGGATAATATCAACCAACTATTACTCTGAAGACCTCCTGCTCTCTAGCTCCCTCCTCATCTCCCTCCATGCTCACCTCCAGGACTTCAGAGTGTTCACCTTTCCTCTGGAACTTTCTACCCAACCTGTCCAGCTATCTCCTACTCTTTCCTCTTTTAGGTGATCTCTGATAACTCATCTCTGCGCTCCCTCCTCATCTCCTCCCATGCTCACCCCCAGGACTTCTCTGGACTTAAAGGATAGCTAGTCAAGTAATTACCTTGGGGCCAAATGCAGTTTATATATATTATAATGTTGTCACTCATGGCTGAAAAACTGTTAGACCACATTCATATATACCTGTTAGCTAAATCATCCCTAACTAAATCCCCAATGAGGCAATGATGGTGTGTTTCCAGGTAAAAAAAAAGTCACCAAGTTCTCCTAGATACCAACCATGTTCTTCCCCATTTCAGTTAATGGAGAAACAGACATTTTATCATATGCAAATGCTTTCCAACATAGATTGGTACAGAGGTGTCTACCACCCCTCTCTGCTAATCCCTACACTGGTTTTCAATCATCCGTCAATATAAATTTCAAATATTAACAAAACCATCCACTACATTGCCCAAATCCACATCACCAATCTCATCTCAAAATATCAACCAAACCATTTTCTCTGCTCCTCTGAAGACCTCCTGCTCTCTAGCTCCCTATTCATCTCCTCCTGTGCTCAACCAAGGACTTCTCTAGAGCCTTTTCTCTGGAACTCCCTACCTAACCTGTCCAGCTATCTACTGTTCTGTCCTCCTTTAGCAAATGCCTGAAAACGTCATGCTTCTTCTCCATCACCTCCCATGCTCACCCACAGGACTTCTCCAGACTGGAGAAGACTTCTCCAGACTGCTCCTCTGAAGACCTCCTGCTCTCTATCTCCCTATTCATCTTCTCCTGTGCTCAACCCAGGACTTCTCTAGAGTCTTTTCTCTGGAACTCCCTACCTAACCTGCCCAGCTATCTACCATTCTGTCCTCCTTTAGAAGATGCCTGAAAACGTCATGCTTCTTCTCCGTCACCTCCCATGCTCACCCACAGGACTTCTCCAGACTGGATGGCTAATCAAATAATTGCCTTCATACCTGTACCTGTACAAACATTATTTAAAAACTACATGAAAGCATTCACAAACTTTCCACAAATAAAATAACAATGTTGTCACCAAACCCGTGATAAACTGTTCACATATTCATATACATCAATTAGCTAAATCATCCATAAGTAAATATCCAGTAAAGCAACTAAGGTATGTTTCCTGGGAAAAATTGTCCCCCAGTTCTCCTAGATGTCAATCACTTTATTTCATATTCAGTTGATGAGAAACAGAAGTTTTGTCATATAAAAACACTTTCCAGCATAGATTGTCATAGATGAGTGTCTATTAGCCCTCTCTGCCAATCTCTCCATTGGCGTCGCTCCACTAATAACATTCAAAATATTAACAAACACATCCACCACTCTCCCCCAATCACTCAAACATCTCAAAAATAACAACCAACCCTTCCTCTCCATACTTCCTGAGCTTTAGAATCCTCCTCCTCTTCTCCCATGCTCACCTCCAGAATGTCTCCAGAGCTCTTACTTTTCCTCTGGAACTCCCAACCTGTTTGGTTATCTCGTACTTTGTCCTCCTTTAGGCGATCCCTAATAGCTCATCTTTGTGCTGTGCAAACTGTTGCCGCTGTATAAATCTTGTATAATAGTAATACTAACAATATATTTTATGCCCATAGAGAAAATGCAACGTTAGTTGTTATAATTTTTATTTGGGACACTGATATTCTGCCAAGAGAAACATCTACTTTATTCAATGCATGTAAGCGCCAGTACAACTGTAGTTTCGTGTTATCACCAGTCCAACCAATAAAATCTTCCTGTGCCCTTTTGGAAATGCAGCATTTGTCTACCTCATTAGGGTCTTGTTAGGGTCACATTTACACATGTAAACACAGGAGGTTAAGTTCCAGTTTTACTGCCCCCCATCTATGTATAATCAGGTCAACAACATTGTCCAAATATGGCCATGTGGCCTTGCTGACCACCCACTAATATGGCCATGTGGCTTTGCTGACCTCCCCCTAATATGGCCATGTGGCCTTGCTGACCACCCCCTAATATGGCCATGTGGCCTTGCTGACCACCCCCTAATATGGCCATGTGGCCTTGCTGACCTCCCCCTAATATGGCCATGTGGCCATATTAGATCAATGATGTCACCATCATGATGTCCTTTGTTACATATGTTGTCTATACTCCCATCGCACACTTTCCTGGAAACAAGGCTCGTCAGTAGCAGGTGCTGCAACAACTACCAGCTGGATACTAGACTCGTCATGGATCAATGTACATATTCCCCAGCACACCATTCAACACCAAATGTTGTCCAATACTTTTATTGTAAAATGATATCATTACAAAGGTACAAGTGCAGTGTTTCGGAGCTGTGCAGGACCCCTTCGTAAAACGTGTGACTGCAGGTTGGAGAATGCAGCAGTTGTCTAATTCATTAAGGCCTTGTCTAGGCCGTGTTTACCTATTTGCCCAAGGAGCAGTAAAAATGGAAGGTTGAGCCATGGTTTGCTGTACCCCAACCATATTTATAGGCCAATGATATTGTTCAGATATAGCCGTGTGTCCATATTAGGTCAATGATGTCACCTGTATCCCCTCTCCATTGTTATGTGAGGCTTTGGGTTGGGGAACGCCAAAGCCACAGCTGATTGGGTGGGGGGCTGCTATCCTGTGACAAATTTCCCACTCAGTTAGGCCCAAGCCTTATTTCATCCCTGCTCTCTAGCTCCCTTATCAGCTCCTCCAATGCTTGGCTCCAGGACTTTTTCAGAGCGTTCCTCAACCTCTGGAAATCCCTACTGCAACCTTTTTGCTATCTCCTTCTCTGTCCGCCTTTAAGTGATCCCCGAAAAGTCATCTGTTTGGGTAAAATGTATCCTACCTCTAGCTAGCAACTGAACCTTACCTTACTTTCTTGAACAACGCATCCCAACTTAGTTACCACCTTGTTATCCACTTGCTGACTACCCCAAAGCAGATGTACTGCTACAGTGCAGTGCTGTCATTGGCTCCCGAAGATGTCAATTACCAGGTCCTGGCCAGCGATTCATGGTTGGGACTCAGTGATTGGCGGAGCAGCTGACAGGGAAGAGATCTGTATGTAAACAACAGAGTGATAGAAAGCAGCACGTTCTCTAGTAAAACTCAACACAGTAAGCACAAACACAACACACAGTTAACCCTTTGATCGCCCAGATGTTAACCCCTTCCTGTCCAGTGTCATTAGTACAGTGTCAGTGCTTTTTATTAGTGTCACTGGATATGTCAGTGGCAGTTAGTCAGTTCTTACCCAGTGTCAGAACGCCCGCCGCAGTCCCTCAGTCCCTCTATAAGTCGCTGATTGCCACCAATACTAGTATAAAATAAATAATTAAATAAAAATTCCAGTATATATACCGTCATTTGTAGACATTATAACTTTCATGTAAACCAATTAATATACACTTATTGGAATTTTTTTTACCAAAGACATGCAGCAGAAAATATTTTGCCCTACATTTATGAAGAAATTGTATTTTTTTCATTTTTTGTTAGACATGTTTTATAGCAAAAAGTCAAACATATATACATTTTTTTAAATTGTTGGTCTTTTTTTGTTTATATTGCAAATATTAAAAAAGCACAGGTGATCAAATACCAAAAAAATAAAACGCTCTATTTGTCGTAAAAAAAAAAATGTCATAATTTTAATTTATGTACAGCGTTGCATGACTGCACAATTGTCAGTTAAAGTAACGCAGGGCTGTATCGCAAAAAATGGCCTGGTCAGGAAGGGGGGTAAATCTTTCAGAGAGCAAGTGGTTATTAACCTTGTGCCACTTGCCCCAGCACTTTAGATTGTAAGCTCTCGGGAGCAGAGCCCTCCTAACCCTCTTGTATTGAATTGTATTGTAACTGTACTGTCTTCCTTTGTATTGTAACGAGCTGTGAATACTGCTGATGCTGTATAATTCTGTATTTTAATACTATTAAAAATAATTCCAGGGTGATCTCCAAAAGATAAATATTCAGCTGGACTTTGGGGACGGCAGCGCTGTGTCCTATGCTAATTTTAGCAAGATTGAAGACGGGATAAGACACGTGTATAAGAGTGCTGGGATATACCAAGTTGTGGCGTATGCGGAGAACAACGTTGGCATCGATAGTGCCTTTCTCTATCTCCATGTGACTTGTGAGTACAGATCTCTTGCCTTTTAGTCTTTGGGTATGACTGTGATAGAAAAATGAATTGGTAGTTGAAATTTTTCTATTTGTGTGTGAAACAATGTATTGTTAAAAAGGAACTGTCAGAGATGTGGGTGTGACCAGAAGTGTGTGGACTGACACAGGGAAACGTAGGCTACAGATATAGTAAATAATATAATTTATTAAGACTAACGATACAAGAGTAGTCAGGCAGGCCGGGTCGGTAGCAAACGGGCAAACGGAGTACCAGGAGGAGGCGGGAGAGTGGTCAGGACTAGCCGAGGTCAGTACAGGCAGAGTTCAGGCAGCGTCAGGACAGCAGAAACAGGATCAGGAAACCAGGGCCAAGCAAACAGTACAACAAGGCACATACTGCAGGTCTGGCCATCCCTTAAATACACCACCTGCAATCAGCCCCAGGTGATGGCTAATTACCGAAGCGAGCCTCTGGTTGTTGAGAGCACCCGCTGGCCAGCCCTGGTACTGCAGCCCACAAGGCAGGTGAGTCCCACCACTATTGGCAAGTCCATTCCTGACAGGAACTGTCTTCTGATTTTATATATACAGGTGAAACTCCAAAAATTAGAATATCGTGCAAAAGTTCATTTATTTCAGTAATACAACTTAAAAGATGAAACTAATATATGAGATAGACTCATTACATGCAAAGCAAGATAGTTCAAGCCGTGATTTGTCATAACTGTGATGATTATGGCTTACAGCTCATGAAAACCCCAAATCCACAATCTCAGAAAATGAGAATATTGTGAAAAGGTGCAATATTCTCGGCTCAAAGTGTCCCACTCTAATCAGCTAATTAAGCCATAACACCTGCAAAGGGTTCCTGAGCCTTTAAATGGTCTCTCAGTCCAGTTCAGTAGGAATCACAATCATGGGAAAGACTGCTGACCTGACAGTTGTGCAGAAAACCATCATTGACACCCTCCATAAGGAGGGAAAGCCTCAAAAGGTAATTGCAAAAGAAGTTGGATGTTCCCAAAGTGCTGTATCAAAGCACATTAATAGAAAGTTATGTGGAAGGGAAAAGTGTGGAAGAAAAAGGTGCACAAGCAGCAGGGATGACCGCAGCCTGGAGAGGATTGTCAGGAAAAGGCCATTCAAAAGTGTTGGGGACTTTCACAAGGAGTGGACTGAGGCTGGAGTCAGTGCATCAAGAGCCACCACACACAGACAGATCCTGGACATGGGCTTCAAATGTCATATTCCTCTTGTCAAGCCGCTCCTGGGCTAAAGAAAAATAGACCTGGTCTGTTGCTCAGTGGTCCAAAGTCCTCTTTTTCTGATGAGAGCAACTTTTGCATTTCATTTGGAAACCCAGGACCCAGAGTATCTCATCTTTAGAGTTGACAGCAACAGATTCCAAATGCAAATAGCACACTTGAAATGAACTCTGGACCTTTTATCTGCTCATTGTAATTGGGATAATGAGGGAATAACACACACCTGGCCATGGAACAGCTGAGAACCCAATTGTCCCATTACTTTTGGTCCCTTAACAAGTGGGAGGCACATATGCAAACTGTTGTAATTCCTACACCATTCACCTGATTTGGATGTAAATACCCTCAAATTAAAGCTGACAGTCTGCAGTTAAAGCACATCTTGTTCGTTTCATTTCAAATCCATTGTGGTGGTGTATAGAGCCAAAAATGTTAGAATTGTGACGATGTCCCAATATTTATGGACCTGATTGTATGTATGTAAAGCACCGTGTAAATTGACAGCGCTATATAAGTACTTGCAATAAAAATGAATATTGACTCTGCAGACAGTTGGCAACTTATGTGCTGACCCCGCTCTGTCATGTGACGTGGCCTACCACTTGGTGGCTGAGTGGCTGTTGTTCCCAGTTGCTTCCACTTTGTTATAATCCCACTAACAGTTGAGCGTGGAATATTTAGTAGCCAGGAAATGTCACGGATGGACTTATTGCACAGGTGACAACCTATCACGGGACCACGCTTGGAGTCACTGAGCTCCTGAGAGCGACCCATTCTTTCACCAATGTTTGTAGAAGCAGTCTGCATGCCTAGGGGCTTGATTTTATACACCTGTGGCCATGGAGGTGATTGGAACACCTGAATCACATGATTTGGAGGGCGGGGCCAATACTTTTGGCAATATAGTGTATATATGTATGTGGCATTTTTTCTCAGAGAATAGATGCAGTTACTCCCCCCTTCTGAATCACCCCTTGTCTCCACCCGCTACCCACCTCCGAGCACTGTCACTTGGTGTGTATGGAATTTGTTAACGATAACAAGAAAATTCCCAGCAGCCAGCATCAGTGGATTCCCCCAGCAACAATAGATCTCCTTAGCAACAATAGCTCTCCCCAGCAACAATAGATGCCTCACAACAAAATACTCCCCCAGCAACAATAGATCCACCCCAGCAACTATAGACTTCTGCCAGCAACTTAGATCTCTCAGCAGCCAGATTCATTAGACTCTCCTGCAGGCAGTAACAGTAGACCCTTCTCTCAACAGTAGTTCCCCCACAGCAACATCTGACTCCCAGTAACAATAATCCTCAACTAGCAAAATTAAGCTTCCACCAGCAACTATAGACCCCCCCCACAACAATAGATCCTCCTAAACAACAATAGATCCCTCAGCAGCCAGCATCAATGGATCCTCCAGCAGTCAGCAACAATAGACCCTTCCCTCAACAATAGATGCCCCCCTCAACAATTGACCCCCCCAAAAAATAGATCCCCCACCACCTACAAAATATCCCCCACCACCTACAAAATATCCCCCTCCAGTAACAATAGACCTCTCCAGCAACAATAGACCCCATGCAACAATAGATCCCCCAGCAGACAGCATCAATAGACCCTCCAGCACACCCCAGCACCTCTTGCCATTACATACAGTCAATGCTGCGTTCCCCCGGGTTCCTGCTGAAAAAAAGCCACATACAGTATATATATATATATTATACAGTATGTGTGGGTGGGGTTTCAATGCAGATTCTCCTATCAGTGTGTGTTAATGTTTTCAAAACTGTGTGTATAGCCAAGCATAATCAAGAAAAAAAGGGGTGCGGCGCTGGAATATCAAATAACAAAGTATAAATGTATATTTACACATAAATTGCACTAAACCCAGATGTGGATATAAAGTGATAAAAGTGCAAAATGTAAAGGTAAAAGGTGATATTGGTGAGCACTGACAATGTGCTGAGTGTTATTAGCCATACATAGTCCTGAAAACAGTTCATGTAAAGTGTTTAGAAGTGATGATCCATCTGAGGGGATCTCAGGTAACTGCTTCTTACAACATCCTGGTGACGTGCCGTGAAAATGTTAGGAATACGCACTCACCAGATGTGCAACCTTTATGCGCATATGTGTATATCCACAGTATATCTCAAAGATGTCTGCTGAAGATCTCCTTCAGAACCGGATCAGCCTGGTCTGGTCAGAAACTGATAAGAATCCCCTTCCCCTGGGCAGTTTGTAGCACCTTAGGCCTCACTCCTGGGCTTTGTACAGGCATCTGCTCACAAGGAATCGGCTGGCTTCAGCGCTCTCTACGTACAGTTACGTGCCACAAGAATACAGTAGAAATCATCAATGTAATGTACATGTGTAGCCTGTGCAGAGAGCAAAGCTGTGGTAGGGGTCCAGCAGGCTCCACCCACTACAGAAAACTACAGGAGGGGGTGGAGACAAGACCAGTCACCCTGCACAAGCAGAGAAAGCAGCAGTGAGCGGTCTTTATTACAGGAAAAGTCTCACAATGCATTACTGCACAGATCTTGAAGAAACACACACCAAGATTCAAGGAAGAATACACATGATGAATGGATTTATTATTATTATTTTTTATTATTCAGGAGTTCAACATTAAAAGGCCAAAAAAGGAGAGGTAGAGTCAAGCTTGAGGGGCAACTTGCAGGAAAAGCCAACATTTGCACATAACTTCAGCCACCCTTATTCCTGGATCTCCTGATTTTTCTGCCATATGGATCTGATTCAAGATAACCTCTTCTTATGCCTTTTCACACCATGCGGTCAGCTTGCCTTGCCGAGGCTTATGTTAAGTTTACATGAAGAGTTCTATAGTTTTCCTGTAACCTTTTTTTGCGTTCAATGAAAGTAAAAAAAAACAAAAAACTTTCAGCCTCATAAAACGTGTTGGTGCTGGTTGATGTGTCCCATTGGCGCTCTCTATCATCCTGACTTTGCAGCTAACGCATTAAAACGATTGCGGTGTTCCCGGGATCGCCCATACGGAATTGTGTGTACAAGTTAATGCGCATAAAGACAGAGGTACCGCTGCATTTTATAACGCCGAGCTGTCCCGGTGATGGGTGAAATGTGCCCTGAAACTTTATCAGGCTCATAATTCCTCCACAAATCAATCATGTCTTTGTTTAACTACGTGTTATTAAAGCCTTTACCGCTCTTGGCTTCACCTTGCTCCATTAAGTAACAAAAGGAGCCGTTAGTGGGAGAGAGCGAGCTAATTTCCGCGGGCTTGTCTTGTTTTATTAGCAGATTTTAAAGGTGCTGGCAGAAGCTTGTATATTGTACGTGTTGAGGGAGGCACCAAGGCATGGTGTTGGGTGTCCGTGTTTGGACATTACCTACATGAAGATTGCATGTTTATTGGAAGGTGATTCAGAAGGCATATCAATTGTATCCTGCAGCTGCCAAAGCCTGGTGATGTGACCTTCCGTCTTGTCTCTCTTTTATTTTCACATTCACACGTAAAGGTTTATTTATAAAAAAAAAAATTTGCAAAGTCATTCATCTAACAAATCTGCATATACATTCGTTCTGTGCGAATTGGGCAAAAACATGTTCTTTAGGCTATATTCTATTCTGAACGAACGTTCTTTATTAGTGGTAAAATACTGCACTGTGGCCACTAGATAAAGCTGAGGAGCACAGGAAATACATAGATCTTTGTAACAAGCAGGGGCGGACTGACCAATTGGAAACTCGGGCACTGCCCGAGGGCCCGGGGTCAGTAGGGGGCCCCATGAGGTGCCCCTGATACCTTTTTCATAGGCTTTTTTGAGTTTGGGCAAGGACACAGGGGCCCCATGATCCCCTATTGCCCGGGGGCCCCATGAGTTGTCAGTCCGCCCCTGGTAACAAGAGATACAACATAACATTTCTAGGGGACGCTATTGAGGGAATTGGTAAATAAATGCAACCAAGTTTATAAATACAAGTGTACAATCCAAATGCACACGTTCCTGCGTTAAAAATGGCTGTGTGTATAAGTGGGTGCCGCAGCGACCGTCGGCTGGAACCGAACAAAATCAGCAAGGGAGAATGTCACCAGCACACCGAGGATCACCAATATGGGTCCAAAGGTTTTAATAAACCATCACATAGTTACAGCAAGGCAACGTTTCGGAGTTCAGGACCCCTTCATCAGGCATGGGACAAATTGTGATAGAAACTGGAGAATTATTTAAGACAAGCATCCACCAATCAGAGTGAAGTGAAATGAGCTTGGCCCCACCCCATGATGTCATGTTCCCTCCAAAAATGCATTCATGAAACTGTGATAGAAACTGGAGAACTATTTAAGAAAACCATCCACCAATCAGAGTGGATTGCAGCTCACTTGGCAATCGGAGACTGCCCCCCCCCACATCTCTAGGCAACAGTCTTTATCTTCTGTCAGGGACATATATGCTGCTGGTTGTTGTTTCCAGAACCCAGCGCTGCTTTCAGTTGACACTTTGTTACAATCCGGGGAGTACCATGATACACAGGTGACCACAATGTTTATATTCCCGGGAATGCAGTTTATGCACATCTGATTATTGTTTTATTTCTTTTCGCAGTTTGTAATGTTTCTGTTTACATTGATTTGAATGCATTTTTGGAGGTAACATGACATCATGGGGTGGGGCCAAGCTCATTTCACTTCACTCTGATTGGTGCATGGTTGTCTTAAATAATTCTTCAGTTTCTATCACAATTTGTCACATGCCTGATGAAGGGGTCCTGCGAGACTCTGAAACGTTGCCTTGCTGTAACTACTGTATGTGATCGTTTATTAAAACCTTTTGACCCCATATTGGTGATCCTTGGTGTGCTGGTGACATTTTTCCAAGTTTATAAATAGACCCCTTATAACCAATTCACACCGAATGCAATGGGACTGCTTTGGGTGGCTATTTGAGGAGTACCACCACAAGGCAAAATGCCTCTTCTCCTACTTGAACTGTGTTGCAGTGGTGTGCACTGAAAAAAAGTATGGCATGCTCAACATTTTCAGTGCAGAGCAGGGCAATGCAGTCATTCGCACTTTGGCCAGTAGAACTTAATGAGATGTCATTGTGTGACATTTCAATAAAGTTTGTTTAGAAAAAAAATTTCAAAAGGAAACAGGACCTTCACTCCGATAAGTGACCTAACCTTCCTGTACTCACCTGCTCTCCGAAAAGTAAAAATGCCTTTTTTTTTGTTTACCGTGTTCATGTTTTACTCTATTCCTACCTCCACCACCACCATTTGCTCCTAGGAAAGACAGAAATGTCCCTGCACCTTCAATCTCCTGGTATGCCAATGCCATGTAATGCAGAAGGCTGCAGGAGCAAAAACACAGAGCAGTTGGTGGGAGGACCTACGGGCATCACCAGAGACAGGCTGTTTGAACCCAGCTCCTAATGACCAAAATGGTGGCGTGAGACCTGGGATGTGGCACCTGAGCATCAGATTGTAGCAGGACAACACTGGATACATTGGGTAGGTAAGTATTTGAATTGAAGACAACCCTGGAAAGGTATGAAGGGGCAAACAAAATCAGGAGGGGGGAGTAAAGCTCTTCTTTAAGCAGTCCATTGTCACATTATCGCACACGTATTAACACACCTTAGAGTATTAATGTGTGTTATTTGAAGGCAGCCTAATCAATATGCATGGGCTGCTATCACACTACAACAGATGAAAATATGCACAAGACCAACCTCGGATTTATCTTTAGAGGACCAATGCTTGTATAAACGAGTCCTTGAAGGACAAAATATGGGGAAGTCTGCCTGTATTTAAAGAAATGAGCTGAAAATTTTTTTTTTTTTCAATTAAAAATTTTCCTGAGATTTTGGAGTGTCTGTTTGAATTTGTGCCCAGTCAACCAAAGGAACATTTTTTGAGGTCAAAAACTGATGTTGGAAAAGACGTGGAACAGAATCAGCATTCCAATCCCAATGTTCAGTAGGGTTGAGGTCAAGGGTTGAAGGCCACTCCAATTCCTCCACAACAAACTCATCAAATAATTTGTTTATGAAGCTGGCTTTGTGTGCTTTGTCATGTTGGATGGTAAGACCTGGCTCGAAATCAGGCTTTCAGTTCATCCCAAAAGATGTTTTGTAGGGATGAGGTCAGGGGTTGAAGGCCTTTCCAGTTCTTCGACACCAAACTCATCAAACCATTTCTTTATGAAACTGGTTTGTATACATTGTAATGTTGGATGAGAAAATCTGGCTTGTAATCAGGCTTTCAGTTCACCCCAAAGATGTTTAGTAGGGTTGAAGTCAAAGCTTTAGTAGGGTTGAAGGCCACTCCAGTTCCTTCACACCAAACTTATCACACCATTTCTTTATGAATCTGGCTTTTTGTACATTGTCATGTTGGATAAGACCTGGCTCATAATTGGGCTTTCAGTTCATCCTAAAGGTGTTGAGTAGAGTGTAGGTCCAGGCTCTTTGCAGGCCACTCATGTTCCTCCACACCAAACTGGCTGAACCGTGCCTTTATGGAGCTGGCTTTGTGCATAGGGGCACAGTCATGATGGAAGTCGGGTCTTCCCCACACTTTTGGCACAAGACTGGCTACTAGCTACTATGTATTTTTATTTGTCATTAAAAGTACACTTTAATGGAGATACTTCAATCATTTGGAGGAGGATCCCCATACGTTAGGTTATATAATGTACACCCTGACAAGGGATAGATGTAGCGCCTAAATTTTCATGTATAGCATTTTATTTTGTACAAATCGTATTCTGTTGTCTCACTGGCTTCTCATTATTTCCATCTTCAGGTCCCGTGGAACATGTTCATCTAAGAGTGCCATTTGTCGCCATTCGAAACAAAGAGGTCAACATCAGCGCTGTGGTTTGGCCGTTGCATCCCGGAACGCTCACTTATTTTTGGTGGGTTGGGAATAATACCAAGGTACGATAGACGTGATTGTCTTGCTGTTGTCACCTTCTGCTTGCAATGCCATCAGCCAGAAAATGTTCATTACTGTAAGAATGACTAGGCACTGATAATGTTTTTTTTTTTAGTAGCAGCTTTCAAAGATGTAAAAGACACAAATGAATGCAGCTCTGTAATCATTAATATATCATTTAATGTATTTTTATAAATACAAGCAGGATAAGTACCCATATGTGACCTGGTATCAGCCTCATGGAGTTACTGTACAACAGGGCTGGCATGTGAGAAAAAGAAACAACACAAGAAGTCCATTAGCTCTTGGAAAGAAGCATGCCAATAGGAGAAGAGATCGGAGTGACAATGACCAGAAATGATTGTATCACTGTGCTGCTTTTGCCTTTCACTGTCCAGTCACAGGCTGGGAGCAGGTCCAGGATAACCTGGGCCATCATAACTATAAGCAGCCTACCTGAATATGACCTGGAATCAGCCTCTTGCAATCCCAGTGCAGCAGTGGAGTGTGAGAAGAAGAAGCAGCACAAGAACCAGGCTGATAGGAAGAGAAAGCAGGGTGATAGAGTAACTCATCACTGTGTTGCTTCTTCTTTCAATGCCCAGTCACAGGCTGCAGGCATGTCCAGAATGACCTGGTCTCAGAGGAAGTGTGTTGAATGATTCTGGCCATTAGGCTGAGGACATCTAGTGGCAGAAAAAATACTGTGGTGGAAACATCTGAATTAAAGTTGAATATTGCATCAAAATATGGTTTTGTTATGCTAGTGGTTTATAGGCTATTCATTTTTATTGTGTTATTTTTGGATGTAATTTTTCTTTAAGGTGAACTAGAGTTAGCAAAGTAACACGGCTGTCCTACTATGATAAGATACCTGTTCCCTCTACTTGTGTAGCCCCTTTAATTTCAACAATAAGCTTCCTATGTGGTTATATGTGCCTTTAATGTATTTTATGCCTATTCTTCACCTGTAAAATCCTCCCTTTTGTAGACATCTGAGACCTCTGCTGGATGCCACCATCTTAGATGTGGTGTCAGCGGCCCCAACAAACTCAGAGCTGTCACTCATTTGATTGCAGGCTTCCTCCAGACGAACCCCTAAAGTAATTTGCAGGTCTTGTGCAAATCTAATCATTTTCTTTGGGGAAAATGCCCCTTACATTGGTGGTCAAGAGGAAGAATGCAACCCTTCTAGTGGTGGTCAGAACCCCCCCATTAAAATGATCATTGGTGTCATGCTTCTGGCCCTGCACAGGGACGTTGGCCCTGGAACTACACAAGAACAATCAGGTCAATCAGCTACAGCTCAAGAAACCACTAGCAACCTCAAGAGGAACCCTAGGGCTCCCCCGAACCCTGGGTGAGAATAGGTGCTCTATGGCAGGGGTCCCTAAACCTTCTAAACAAAGGGCCAGTTTACTCTCATTTAGGGGGGCTGTACTGTGTCTAGTGGGAGTAGAAAATATCCTGGTGTCCAGTAGGAGTAAACAATGCCCTACATTTGGTGTCATTGGGAGGACAGTGCCACATCATTGGTGTCAGTGGGAGGAGTAGTGCCCCATTGTTGGTGTCATTGGAAGGAATTCTGCCTCATCGGTGGAGTTAATGGAAGGAATTGTGTCCCATCGTTGGTGTCAATGAGAGAAATTGTGCCCCATTGTTGGTGTCAATGACAGAAATGAGAGGAATTATGCCCCATTGTTGGTGTCAATGACAGGAATTTTGCCACATTGTTGGTGCCAGTGGATGGAATATGGTCCCAAGGACTGGATAAAGGCAACCTAGGGGCCACATCCAGCCCCCAAGCTACAGATTGGAGACTTCTGGTCTATAGCATTCCCCTTCATTCCTCCTCTGGTTGCTACATAATAGATACTGCAAGGAGGAGCAGAGGAGCTGGGCCAGCATAGACAGTAAGAAGGGAGGAGTCTTTGCTAGAAAATTGAGGAAAATAGGTGTGAGGGCGCTTCTACCATCCGCCTGCTTCTCAGACCTGGGGGCTGCCAATACCTCCCACGACCCAGGAAAAGAAACTGGAATGGTTAGCACCAGTGGCGGACTGACCATTTGGAAACTCGGGCTCTGCCCGAGGGCCTGGGGTCAGTAGGGGGCCCCATGAGATACCCCCTGGTACCTTTTTAATAGGTTTATTTGGGTTTGGGCAAGGACACAGGGGCCCCATGATCCCCTATTGCCCGGGGGCCCCATTAGTTATCAGTCCGCCCCTGGTTAGCACTTAGGATGACATTCAAAAAAAATATAACTCTATATTAAAGAAACTTGTACAAAGCTGTAAAAACAGCCTACGCGTCAGACATTAGTCATGGCTTTCTTTTGCTAGGGAATTAACTCTTCCTGGAGAAGTCAAATTTTCTATCAAGTTCAAAGCCACATAAAATAAATAAAAAATAAATAAATTAATTGCATTTAATTAAAATGAATAAAAAAAAAATAAAAAACAATAAAAATGTTTATGGAAAAAAAAAAAGGCTGCAAGTAAATATTTAAAATATTCATTTTTGTTTTGTCTACAATTTTTAAAGTTGGTAACAGGTTCTATCTAAGGAAATGCAATGCGTATAAATCGTTTTCTGGTCATTTTCATTTATTATAGTTTAATCAGCAAGTGCGCTGTATGTTCTCCAACGTCATCCTTTCACTGTGAACTGAATTCTAATTGGATGCCATTATTTATTGCACTTTGCTTTTTACGTTGCCTTATTGCATAAGCGTGCCTCAACTCAACACCGACAGCAAGAATGTGACATTTTTTTTTTAAGACTACCCAGAGGATTGATGAAGCACCCCTTCCATGGTGTAATGAGTCCATCACATGATCTACGGCGCGGGTTATTCTCCTTATAAATCCCATCACCCGCCTCATTCGTCAGGTCTTAAATTATGCAGTCATTTTCTTTATGTCCTTGACTTGATTAAAGGGGCGATCTTACATTTAAATCAGGGGTGGAATCTATCTCGTTTTATGGGGTGGAAGAAAGCTTCATCACCTACCCTGCAGTCTAGATACGATGATGACTCTCTCCGCGTAATGACTTAATGCACTTTATAAAGCTGTATATGTCTTCCAAGAAGATTCAGTGTTGCCATCGGGCCTGAACTGTCCTAATAGACTTGGGAAGTGTTTGGTTCATTGGTTAAAAAGCCAGTAAATGCAAATGTTAGTAAAATTATGGAAAGGCACTGCAAGCAACAGTCACCAACATGTGTGGGTGTCTATATATATATATCAGTGATATGGGTGGAGTGCACAACGGTGATCAATCACAGTGCGTAGCACTCAGGCCCTCCTAAAGGCCATCACTAGAAAAAAGAAAATTGGATTGCTGCACATAAAAGAACTTTTATTGTTGAAAAATCACCATACAAAAGAGTGATCAAAAAAAATGGACAAAGCCAAGTTTCGGGCTATTATGTTAAAGTCCTTCTTCAGATCAGAACACATATTGCCAGTATGTGTTCTGATCTGAAGAAGGACGTTAACACAATAGACCGAAACTGTTTGTTGAACACTATGATGTATGGCTTTGTCCATTTTTTTGGTTCACTCTTTTTTATGGTGATTTTTCAACAATAAAAGTTCTTTTATGTGCAGCAATCCAATTTTTATTTTTGATATTGAGATATATATATATATATATATATATATATATATAGTTATTATTATTTTTATACAGGATTTATATAGCCTAGATCAGGGGTGTGCAAACTTTTTGACTTGAGGGCCGCAATGGGTTCATATATTGGACCCGGGGGCCCGGACTAAGAGTAGATGAATGATGTGTATGTGTCATCCATAGTAAGTATAGTAATATTCCCCCATAGTAAGCATAGTAATTAATCCCCCATATAGTAATTCATCCCCCATATAGTAATTCATCCCCCATATAGTAATTCATTCCCCATATTAAGTCCCCAAGTCCTCCCTGTGTCAATTCACTTACCTTTGCTCCGCGCGTTCCTCTCGCCGTGTTCCCGCGCCGTTCCGGTGTAGCATGAAAATCTGTCTCCTATGAAGATCTGTCCCCCATCGACGTATCTGCACATGTGCCAGTTTCAGGCATTAGCAGCCGATCGGCGATCTCCGGCACATGCGCAGATACGTCGAGGGGGACAGATCCTCATGCGAGACAGATTTTCATGCTACACCGGTCTTCAGGGCGGACTGTGAGAGGAGCCTAGCGGGAGCCTAGCTCCGCGGGCCGAATTAAAAGGTCTGCCGGGCCGTATACGGCCCACGGACCGTAGTTTGCCCATTGCTGGCCTAGATTGTAAGCTCGAAAGAGCAGGGCCCTCGATCCCCTCATGTTTTGCATTGTATTGGTATTGTTCTGTCACATGTTCTGTCCCCCTTTGTAATGTACAGCGCTGAGCGAACCATTGGCGCTTTATAAATACTGTATAATAATAATAATAATAATAATATAGCGCCAACAGTTTGCTCAGCGCTTTACAATATAACGGGAGCAGGGGCGGACTGACAACTCATGGGGCCCCCGGGCAATAGGGGATCATGGGGCCCCTGTATCCTTGCCCAAACTCAAAAAAGCCTATGAAAAAGGTACCAGGGGCATCTCATGGGGCCCCCTACTGACCCCGGGCCCTCGGGCAGTGCCCGAGTTTTTAAATGCTCAGTCCGCCCCTGAAACGGGAGACAATACAGCAACAATACAATTCAATACAAGAGGGATAGGAGGGCCTGATCCTGGGAGCTTACAATCTAGGAGGGATATATATATATATATATACACAGAGAGAGAGAGAGTTTGATTCACTAAAGGAAAATAGACTGTGTACTCTTCAAGTGCAGTTGCTGCAGAGCTTAGTAAATGAGGTAAAGCTTCCCTATGACAAGAATACTCAATCACTTGCTAGGAAAACAAAAAAACAAACAAAAAAAACTGCAGTTTTGCTTGCACATGATTGGATGATGGAAGTCAGGAGAGCATCTGCTCATTTCCTGAGCTCTGGAGCAACTGCTCTTGCAAAGTGCACAGTCTATTTGCCTTTAGTGAATCAACCCCATATTGTATATGTTAGTCTTTTGCTTCCCAATAACAATGAAAAGATTTCCTTTAAAAATGATATCATTAGCATGCCAATTATGGGGAAACAGGAAAGGCAAAATATAAATAGATTAACCCCTTGGTGCCGGCACAGGGTGCGCGCTCTCAGCACATATGTTTTTTTTTAATAGAACGTAAATGTGCGGCCGCTCGGTGTCTAGGCACAGATGTCGGGAGGTCGCACATTTGCGTTCAGCCGGCGCCAAGAGGTTAAATGTAGCTTAGCTATTGACCTGTTGATTTATCAGTAACGTTGTTAGTATGTAAGTCAATGGTTTTCAACCACTGGGCCATTGCCCATTGCTGGGTTATGACCTCCCTTCTTCTGAGTTTCCAGCCAGCTGCTGATCCTCTAACCTCCCACAGTGCCTCCCGGCTTCCATAGTGTCTCTCAACCTTACATATTGTCCCGCAGTGCCCCTCAACCCCCCCAGGGCCCCCATGCCCCCTGAGGGCCCTCAACCTTCATAGTTCCCCTCAACCCACCCCAGTGCCCCCTTAGGGCCCTCAACCCCCAAAGTGTCCCTCGACCCCTTACATTACCTCCAGGCCCCTTGAAGGAATGCAAACCTCATAATTCTCCCCAACCTACCACAGTGTCTTCCAACCTCCTGTAGTGTCCGCTAATCAGAGTTTCCAGCTCTCCATAGTACCTTCCAAGAATGTTCCACAATGCCTCTCAATCCCTGTAGTGCACCCAAATCTCCAAGAGCGCCCCCGGAAAGCCCCCAGACCTCCAGTCCCCTCCATCACAATTGCCTCAAACTCCCTACAGAAACCTCACAGGGCCACCAAGTCTGCATCAGAGTTCCCTAACTCCCTCCAGAACTCGCATCCCCTCCACAGTGACACCCAGCCCCATCCAGAGTCCTCCAGAATTTCAGAATATGTTTGGCATTCCTATACTTCTATTGTGTAAGTCAAAAGTTTATTTTTTACTGGTGATATATGGAAGGTTTTGAAAGAACTTACCAAGCCCTGGTCTCAATAAGTTTGAGAACCACTGATCTAAGTAAAAAAAAATGTTTTGAAGGGGAGGGCAGGAAGAGGGGTAGTGGTGATGCCTTTTTTAGTTGGATTTTCTTCCATAAACGTTATTGTAAAGGTGGGATATGCAAGGTTTGGAAGAACTTACTAGGCCCTTGTCTCAAAAAGGTTGAAAACCATTGATCTATGCCAGTGGTCTCCAAACTGCGTCCCTGGGGCCTGACTTGGCCCTTTGTTTGCCTCTGTCCAGCCCTCAAGACACTTTTCCTTCCACTGACATCAGCCATGGGGGATAATTCCTGCCACTGACACCAATGATGGGCACTATTCCTTCCACTGACACCAACGATGGGGAACTATTCCTTCCCCTGACACCAATGATGGGGCACTATTCCTTTCATTGACACCAATGATGGGGCTCAATTCCTTCCACTGATACCAACGATGGGGCACTATTCCTTCCATTGACACCAATGATGGGGCTCAATTCCTTCCCGACACCAATGATGGGGCTCAATTCCTTCCCCTGACACCAACAATGGGGCACTGCAAAAGACAAGAAACAGAGGGCACGCCAGCCTAGTGCATTACCTCAGCGGTACTTTTATTCATATATAAAAATCAGATGTGTACTCACAAGCGACATAGAATTAATGGCGCATCGATCAAACAGTAGATAGGAATGACCTGGTCCCCTGAACAAGTCCCATTAGAGGATAGGTGATCCAAAAGGAGTATGCATTTTGAGGGGCGATCCCCTCTTCCTTGCCTCTTAAAACACGTCAGCCTTTTGGATCACCAATCCTCTAATGGGAGTTCAGGGGACCAGGTCGTTCCTATCTACTGTTTGATCGATGTGCCATAAGTTCTATGTTGCTTTTAAGTGCACATCTGTCTATTATATTCAAATAAAGATACCGCTGAGGTAATGCGCTTGCCTGGTGCGCCTCTGTTTCTTGTCTTTTGCAGTTATATTTCTGGGTTTCCGGGACCTGTTGGAGGGCAGCAAAGCTGGTGTCATGATCGGAATACCTGAGGTCATCCACTAAGTTGTCTGCCTATACATGTGCCAATACACTTCTCTTGAGTGCAGGAAGCTTTATTCTTGTTTGACCAACAATGTAGCACTCCCATCTGACACCAAATGTTCTTCTTTCACGGGCCACAGTCCCCCTAAAATCTGAAGGACCATAAATTGGCCCTTTATTTAGAAAACTTTGAGACCCCTGATCTAGGTAATACATAATTTTGGTGGGTAGCAAGGGTGGACTGACAACTGATGGGGCCACCGGGCAATAGGGGATCATGGGGCCCCTGTGTCCTTGCCCACACTCAAACCACTCCCAAAAAAGCCTATGAAACATGGGCAGCACAGGGGCTATGGGCAGCACAGTGGCTAAATGGTTAGCACGTCTGCCTGGCAGTACTAGGGTCGTTGGTTCAAATCCCAGCCACGGCACCTCCTGCCTGGAGTTTGCATGTTCTCCCTGTGTCTGTGTGGGTTTCCTCCAGGTACTCTGGTTTCCTCCCACAATCCAAAGACATGCTGGTAGGTAAATTGTCCCTAGTATGTGTATGTATGAATGTGAGTTAGGGACCTTAGATTGTACGCCCCTTGAGGGTTAGGGACTGATGTGAATGTACAATATATATGTAAAGCGCTGCATAAACTGATGGCGCTATATAAGTACCTGAAATAAATAAAAATAAATAAAATGTACCAGGGGCATCTCATGGGGCCCCCTACTGACCTTGGGCAGTGCCAATTGCCGAATGGTCAGTCCACCCCTGCTGGGGAGGGAGGGGGTGGTGGTGGCGGTGCCTTTTTACGGTAGGCTTTTTTTTAAAAAAAAACTCTGTTTTTGAAATCATTTATTGATCCCTGGTCTCAATAAGTAACACTTTTTTTTTTTTGGTTGAGGGGATGATGGTGGTAACTCCTTTTTCCAAAAAATTTTATTGCAAGGACAGGAATCAATGGGGAACTTCTTCAACAGGGACACAGGAAAAAAGAAATTGCAGCAGGGTTCGAACTCCTGACAATGTTTTACTGCTGTCTGAGCCATCCTGTCCCAGATGACGGTCACTCCCCCCCTTTCTTGTATGGGTGTCACAGGCACAGGAAGCGGGATATAGATCTCCCCAAAGGGGGTCATGGAGTGAAATAAAATACTCTATTAAAAAAACTGGCTAGAGTTAGGTTACGTTGAAGACGTTGACTTCAACTAAAAACTTGCATCATCAGAACCGTTAACCCCTTTGACAATGTGCATGCGCATGAAACGTGTCAGAGAGGAGCCTTGCCGTACTGACGTCACGCCGCCGAGGCCGCATGGAAGACCGGCGGCCATTTTTGTAAGTGTGCTGCCAATACTGAGATATCCACGTGGATGTTTTTTCTTTTATAATAAAATATCAGTACTCCCATTGTGGCTTGTATTTGCGAGCCATTTCATTTTAAGGTGGAACATATCCTTTTTGGCAACTTTTACCCTTGGTAGAGAGGTTCTAGTGGAGCGGTCCCTGTGTGCTGTGAGGGTCCAGTGAGTGAGGCCTGGAGCTTTTCCCTGTATGTATCATTGAGCCAGCGGGGCTCCTTTCCTGAGCCCAGATAGTTCACATCAGGGGCGGACTGACCATTTGCAAACTCAGGCACTGCCCGAGGGCACGGGGTCAGTAGGGGGCCCCATGAGATGCCCCTGGTACCTTTTTCATAGGCTTTTTTGAGTTTGGGCAAGGACACAGGGGCCCCATGATCGCCTATTGCCCGGGGGCCCCATGAGTTGTCAATCCGCCTCTGGGTGCGTGTGTCCCTTCTTTCATCCCTTCTTCTGGGGAAAGGGGGAAGTGCTTCCCCCCTGAAAAATGCTGCCCTAGGCAAGTGCCTTGTTTGCCTTGTGGTAAATACACCCCTGTCCACAGCCTTACCTCCTGCTGCACCCAGTGCCCCGCTATCCACATCTCCGGCTCACTTTTCCTGCTTACAGCAGCCGACTTACAGCTCTATATTTTTTTCCCCAAAACACACCGCACAACACACTCATTGCATTGCCTCTTTCACCCTAGCTTCACACTTCTGTGGATTTCAGTGCATATTCCATTTTGCAGAAACTAGAATCCATCTAAAATTATTTCTAATGGATCTAATTCACATCTCTGAGTTTTGAGCTGTTGCGTTTTTTAGAAAGGATCAGGGACTTTTTTTTCCCGTAGCAGATTGTGTTTTGCATGTAATAGACTTCAATGGACCCACACTAAAAACGCACGTGTTGAGTTTTTGATGCATTTTTGATGTGTTCTGCTTTTATATATATATATATATATGTATATATATAAGTATGACAGTTCTGTTTATGTAGTGCGACTTTGATGTAACTGTGCACTTGCTGGCACTTAAGTAGCATCAAAGTCGCATCAAAGTAGTGAAGGAACCTTTAGTCACATGTTAGGGTTAGGGTTAAGGGCAGGGGCGGACTGACAACTCAATAGGGGATTATGGGGCCCCTGTGTCCTTGCCCACACTCATAGCACACCCAAAAAAGCCTATAAAAGGTAACCGGGGCATTTCATGGGGCCCCCTACTGACCCCGGGCCCCCGGGCAGTGCCCGAGTGCTCAAATGGTCAGTCCGCCCCTGGTTAAGGATTAGGCGCACTTACTCATTTTGGGGAAGTAGATGGGGATAATGAATGAGAAAAGACACATGATCCTTCAGGAGAGAGAAGCAGATGAAGGCATTGCCATGTGGAGTACTGTGATATCTGTGAAAGACATACCTTGGAGAAGTGAGAAGAAGTCATTTTTAACCGTTATGAAATAGCTTGTTGAACAATTATTTAGCCTTCAAATTCAGCTTGTTCCCTAAGCACTGGCTCTGCTTTCCAGTTTTAGGGTAGCTTCTTTGCCTTGAAAGGTCCTATCAGGGGCGGAATGACCATTTGGAAACTCGGGCACTGCCCGAGGGCCCGGGGTCAGTAGGGGGCCCCATGAGATGCCCCTGGTACCTTTTTCATAGGCTTTTTTGAGTTTGGGCAAGGACACAGGGGCCCCATGATCCCCTATTGCCGGGGGCCCCATGAGTTGTCAGTCCACCTCTGGGTCCTATGAAGTCCAACCATAGCCACCTTTTCATGTGTGCTCACAGGATGTGATTACAGGGTGTGTGGGTAGAGGCAGCATTAGCGCCCTCACATGGGGAGTACATTTCTTGATGATGCAGCACGCTGGCAGTGGACAGATAGGGAGAGGATGCAGGTATACAAGGTGTGACAATTTAATTCCCAGAATGCCTGCAGCATAGCCATATGGTGTGGAGCAGGGGCGGACTGACAACTCATGGGGCCCCCGGGCAATAGGGGATCATGGGGCCCCTGTGTCCTTGCCCACACTCATAGCACACACAAAAAAGTCTATAAAAGGTAACCGGGGCATTTCATGGGGCCCCCTACTGACCCCGGGCCCCCGGGCAGTGCCCGAGTGCTCAAATGGTCAGTCCGCCCCTGGTTAAGGATTAGGCGCACTTAGAACTGCACTTCAGAGCAGCAGGGGGGATGGGGGGCACCACTGAAATCTGGGTGATGCAGCCCACCCCAGAACCCTCCTTGATCCAGCTCTGGGAAAAAAAAGTAAACAAAAAAAGGTTAGAGACTGAGATTGTATAAAATATTACAATTATTGAACATTAGAGATGGATATAAATAGAATAAACAATTTTAAATTGAGGGTTTAATATAATTTTAAAGGGGTATCTAGTGCGCAGGTTGTAGGCTATGAACAGGAGCGCTACATAGTTATTGTTTTATAATTAATGTTATTACCCTTTTGTTATAGGTGGAAGAAAAAATTTTTTTTAGCCTTATGCATTACAAGGAACACATATACTCAGATGCCTCCAGAATGGGATTTTACAATGAACATGAAATTATTAGAAAATATTCCCTCTATAAATGGCGCATTGTGTATAGTGAATGGTAGGGAAAGGTTCTATTGTAGATCGGTAAATGGTTCAATCCAGGTATAGGGAGGAGAGATTTCACTTCCCCTGAAGGGAACAGTAATTACTCTCGCTGGAATAAAGCATAAAAGGGAGAGGAACATTCTTTAAAAGTTCTCTTTGATGTCGTAAAAAGCGGCTGATAATTACGAAGAAGAACAAGGGGAATATAGAAATATTAGCAGCCTAATTTGCAGGTGGAAAAGTCGGGTGTGTGATGCAAGCTGTTGTGCGGAAGGCAGATAATGCAGAATTACTTCTTTGTCGCGGGAAGGGAGGTTTGCTCATTCTCTGCCGGTAGCCATATTGTACGGTAATGCGCCCGGCAACCAGGTTGGAGCTTTTGTATCAAAATGTACAAAGAAAACATGTAGCAGTAATTGGGTTCTCCTTATTTATAGGTATTTTGGGTTATTATTGCACTGTTTATCGTAAAGCAAAACTCTGAATGATAATGAATAGCCCATTAAAAACGCATTTATTTTTTTAATAACTGTAATATTATTTGAAATAACAAAAATAGCAATACCAGCTTTTGCTGCAGTGTTCACCTTCAATCTAGAGATTTCCACCGCAGTACTTCTTTCTGCCACTAGATGTTCTCAGTCTGATGGCCAGCATCATTTAACCCACTTCGTCTGAGCCCAGGGCATGCTGGACCCATCCCAGACTGTGATTGGTCAGTGAAAGGAGAAGCAGAAGAGTGATTAGCTCTTCCCTCTGTCACTGCTCTCTTCACCTATCAGAATGACCTGAAATTTGCTTGGTGTCATTCTCTTGCTGTGTACATCAGAGCACTGGCTTAGTGTCAGGGGTCGCTGGAGTCGCAATTGTGACCACGCCACTGTTCCAGGGGGCCCAGGCGGCCTACCTGTCACATTAAGCTTCACTGTCCTGTCATTTAGGAGCCGCCGCCACTGTCATTATCTTGGAGCTGTCTGTGGGAAGCAAGACGGCTTTGGTTGGAGGGCAGGGGCTGTCCGAGTTAACAAGCAGGTGATTGGTTGTTAGGATGCAGGGTGGTCCTAGCAACCAGTCACCAGCTTACAGCTTGTACTGCTCAGCCCTCTGTCCAGACCTGCTGTGCCTCCCACCTACTGCACTGTGTAAGGTTAGACAGGAGAAGTGGGCAATGAGTTGGCGATGAGGGGTGGGATACCTGAGGACATTAATGGGGAGTGGGGGGCTTGGGACATTAATGAAGGGAGGAACGAGAACATTAATGAAGGGGGGAGCTGAAGACATTAATGGAGGGGGGGAGCTGAGGACATTAGTGAAAGGGGTTAAGGACAGTAACTGGGTCACTGAGAAAATTAATGGAGGGGGGAGCTGAAGCGATTAATGGGGGAGGGGGGTGAGAACATTAATTGGGGGGGCTGAGGACATTAATGGAGGTAGCCACTGAGGACATTAATGGAGGGGGGAGCTGAAGCGATTAATGGGGGAGGGGGGTGAGAACATTAATGGGGGGGGCTGAGGACATTAATGGAGGTAGCCACTGAGGACATTAATGGAGGGGGGAACTGAGGACATTTATAGGGGGGGGTGAGGAAATTATTAGAGGGGGCTGAGGACATTAAGGAGGGATTTGAGGACATTAATGGTGGGGGATTTGAGAACATTAATGGGGTCACTGAGGACATTAATGGAGGGGGCTGAGGACGGTAATAGGGAGTTTTAAGGACAATACTGGGGGGGACTCAGGACATTAATGGGGGGAGGGCTGAGGGCAGTAAAGGGGAGACTGAGGACAGTAATGGGGTCACTGAGAAAACAATGGAGGGGGGAGCTGAAGACATTAATGGAGGGGGTGAGAACATTAATGGGCAGGCTGAGGACATTTATAGAGGGGGTCACTGAGGACCAGGGGCGGACTGACCATTTGGAAACTCAGGCACTGCCCGTGGGCCCAGGGTCAGTGGGGGGCCCCATGAGATGCCCCTGGTACCTTTTTCATAGGCTTTTTTGAGTTTGTGCAAAGACACAGGGGCCCCATGATCCCCTATTGCCCGGGGGCCCCATGAATCGTCAGTCCGCCACTTCAGAGGACATCAATGGAGGGGGGAACTGAGGACATTAATGTGGGGGGTGAGAACATTAATGAGCGGGGCTGAGGACATTTATAAAGGGGGACACTGAGGACATTAAGGGAGGGTGGAACTGAGGACATTAATGGGGGGGGGGGAGGGAGTGGAGGACTTTAATGGGGTCAATGAGGACAGTATTGGAGATGGGCTGAGGACATTAATGGAGGGGCTGAGAACAGTAATGGGATCACTGAGGTCATTAATAGAGGGGGGCTGAGGACAATTATGAAGGGGGGGTGAGGACAGTAATAGGGAGTTTTAGGACAGCACTGGGGGGAGTCAGGACATTAATGGGCAGGGGGGGAGGCTGAGGGCAGTAATAGGGAGGCTGAGGACAGTAATGGGGTCACTGAGTACAGTAATGGGGGGCTAAGAACAGTAATGGGGTTTTATGACATTAATGGGAGGGGCAGTAATGGGGGGAGATAGGGGCAGTAATGGGGGGCTAAGAACAATAATGGGGGTTTAACATATAATATGGGGGGCTGAGAACAGTAATGAGGGGGCTGAGGATTGCTATGGGGGGGGGCTAAAGACAGTAATGTGAAGGGGAGTGACTGTGATGTGAAGGGGAGACTGATAATGATGATGCAAGAATGGGATTGTAATATGAGGCTTGGTTCAGATCCGTGCATGCCTATTTGTGTGCGCACATCTCGGGTAGGGCAGCCCATTAATTTTAATGGGCTGACCTACCTGCGAGAAGTCCTGGCCTTTTTTTTTTAATCAGACCACACCAAGCTGCATGGTGCTGCAACACCATGTGGTTTGGTGTGCAATAAAATGTGCAGTGGGTGCTGATGTATGGGGCTGCTATTAAGAGGTCAGTGTGTGACAGCTCCAGGCCACACAGAGTCTGTGGGGCAGTCAGTCAGTCACTTTGTGGGCTCACAGATGTAAAGGGGGAATGGAGACCCTAAGGCAGTGGTTCTTAACCTTGTTGGAGGTACTGAACCCCACCAGTTTCATATGCGCATTCACCGAACCTTTCTTAATTGGAAAAATAAAATATGATTTTTAAAATTCAAAACATAGGTATATATTTAGGTATATATTTATACATAGGTACACAAAATGAACAAAACCATTAAAACATGATTTTCACACAAAAACAAAAACATAATAATGAATATTTACTGCGCGAATCATATGAGTCGGGTGTGGGTCTTCACCTCCGCCGAACCCGCGAGACTGACTCACCGAACCCCTGGGGTTCGATCGAACCCAGGTTAAGAACCACTGCCCTAAGGTAAGAGGAGGACACTGATACCCCTTTACCTTAATATATTCCCTCTGCAGACTCTGGTGTTTTTGAAATACTCAGACCAGACCGGCTGGCACCAACAAACATGCCACGTTCAAAGTCACTCAAATCCTCTTTCTTCCCCATTCTGATGCTTGGTTTGAACTTCAGCAAGTTGTCTTCACCACATCTAGATGCCTAAATGTATTGAGTGGCTGCCATGTGATTGGCGGATTAGCAATTTGTGTTACCAAGCAATTGAACAGTTGTACCTAATAAAGTGTCCAGTGAGTGTTAGGACTAATTCTGGGAAAGCTGCAAATCCGTCTCTGCTGAATCACTCTGGAAATCCTTCGCTCTGCATGGGTGAAATACACTGAGTACTCCAACTGAGCTTCTTTTTGTCCCTCTTAAAGGAACTCTTATATATATACATTATGTTGCCAAAGGTATTGGGGCGCCTGACTTTCCATGCACATGAACTTTAATGGCATCCCAGTCTTAGTCCATAGGGCTCCATACTGAGTTGGCTTACCCTTTGCAGCTATAACAACTTCAACTCTCCTGGGAAAGCTATCCACAAGGTTTAGGAGGGTGTCTTTGAGACTGTTTGACCATTCTTCCAGAAGCACATCTCTGAGGTCAGGCACTGATTTCGGGGGAGGAGGCCTGGCTCGCAGCCTATTCTTTAATTCATCCCAAAGGTGTTCTATGGGGTTGAGGTCAGGACTCTGTGCAGGCCAGTCAGGTTCCTCCACCCCAAACTCACTCATCCATGTCTTTATGGACCTTGCTTTGTGCACTGGTGCGCACCCATGATGGAACAGGAAGGGGCCATCCTCAAACTGTTCCAACAAAGTTGGGAGCATGAAATTGTCCAAAATGTCTTGATATGCTGACGCCTTAAGAGTTCCCTTCACTGGAACTAAGGGGTCAAACCCAACCCCTGAAAAACAACCCCACAACGTAATCCCCCCTCCACCAAACTTTACACTTGGCACAATGCAGTCAGGTAAGTACCGTTCTCCTGGCAACCACCAAACCCAGACACGTCCATTGGCTTGAGCTCTAGAGTCCAGTGGAGGCGTGCTTTACGCCACTGCATCCAATGCTTTGCATTGCATTGCACTTGGTGATGTAAGGCTTGGATGCAGCTGCTCGGCCATGGAAACCCATTCCATGAAGCTCTCTACACACTGTTGTTGTGCTAATCTGAAGGCCACATGAAGTTTGGAGGTCTTTAGCTATTGATTCTGCAGACAGTTGGCAACTTCTGCACACTGTGCGCTTCAGCATGCGCTGACCCCCCTGTGTCATTTTACGTGACCTCTAACAGTTGAGCGTGGAATATTTAGTAGCAAGGAAATGTCACGGATGGACTTATTGCACAGGTGGCCACCTATCACGGGACCACGCTTGAATTCACTGAGCTACTGAGAGCGACCCATTCTTTCACAAATGTTTGTAGAAGCAGTCTGCATGCCTAGGTGATGATTTTATACACCTGTGGCCATGGAGATGATTGAAACACTTGAATCCAATGATTTTGAGGGCTGGCCCAATATTTTTCGCAATATAGTGTGTGTGTGTATATATATATACATTTCTAATTTTGTATAGAGTGGGGCTTTATTAGAGAGATTTCCCCTCCCCCTCTGACCTGCTGATAATTATTTCACTAGACAGCAAGTGAGGGGGACAACTGCAACAAGGGCTCAGGCAGAAATAAACGATTACAGTAGAACTAGGGGTAAAACTTTTTTTTTCTATTTTGAATATAGTATGGGAGGGTTATAACCCCTGTAAGGTTTATTTTTGCCATCCGTTCCCCATTGGGGAGATTTCCCTTCACTTTCTGTCCCATAGTCAAGACAGGAAGTATCAGACAATCCCTCCAAAGTTAGGGAATCTCTGGTTGTCCCTAGGGTTGCCAGCACTCGTGTTCTGGGAACAATCCAACATTTGGAATTTTCCTTTACTTTCACTTTCCGTTATAATGGTAGACAGGTCAAATAGAGAGGGTGATTCTCCCTAACGGGAAACAGACAGCAATAAAAATATGACAGGGGTTCTAATCCCTCTCTATCCAAAACTATAAAATAAAAAGTTTTGCCTTTAGTTATACTTCAAATTGTTGGTGGACACCAATGTAGAGAATAATTTGCATTCATGAGGTGAGGGAAACTGTACCCAACAGAGGTCACTAATGATGCAGAATAGTTGGTCAAGGAGTGAGAGCATCAACTAAGTCTAATAGGTCCCTTTGATCTTTACTTGTCAAAGTGGAGTATCCAAAGTGGTTTGAGGACTGACCAGTCTCCAAATACTGGGGCAAAAGGGTGCAACACCCATAGTAACATTTTAAAGCAGACATTGTGGGATGAAATACATAAGATACATAAGATAAAATATACATCATGGATCCAGTCTTGAAGAAAAACAATATCAATATAATATGCCAAATAAACTATAATTTGAGCAGATTCTAGCCTTCCCCTACTTCCCTGGCAGTGGAAGAGAACATGGTTGCAGTGCAGTCTCATTGACTTCAATGCATTAAAATGAGAGACGTTGTGTTTGACTCAGTGGGAGTTATTTACTAAAACTGGAGTGTGCAAAATCTGGTACAGCTCTGCATAGAAACCAATCAGCTTCCAGGTTTTATTGTCAAAGCATAATTGAACAAGCTGAAGTTAGAAGCTGATTGGGTACCATGTATGGCTGCACCAAATTCTGAGTGCAACAGTTTTAGTAAATCTCTCCCATTGCATCAACTTACCCTCCAGCCACCATGTAAATTTGAAGTGGGCATTAAAAATGCAGATCAACCACCTGCTTTTACCGAATTTCTCCAAATTTGGGGAGTACTGCCTGTCAGACTCACCCATTGAAGCGCACCATATCAGCAATGTAAGCTTGCCAATTGAGGTTGCAGCATGGTAGTTCTATCCCCATTAGGATAAAGAAAATCTCCCAGGGGGATCGAAAAACAGGTGTACAGGGGCCATGGGAGTATCGTCTCCTGAATGCCTGCAAACCGGCTGTCAGCTGTCAACTGTCTGCAAAGCAAGTCACCGTGGACAGCTTGTTTAGTCATCTGTGTTTCCAGCAGAAGCTCAACTAACTCCTTCAGTGCCCCTTGCATGGTAACACAACAAATATTGCAGGATAAAAATCTCATGTACTGTGAAGGAAGCAGGGGCGGACTGACAACTCATGGGGCCCCCGGGCAATAGGGGATCATGGGGCCCCTGTGTCCTTGCCCAAACTCAAAAAAGCCTATGAAAAAGGTACCAGGGGAATCTCATGGGGCCCCCTACTGACCCCGGGCCCTAGGGCAGTGCCCGAGTTTCCAAATGGTCAGTCTGCCCCTGGAAGGAAGGCATATGGTGACCCGTGTGTGTATTGATAATGGCGATTATTTCCTAAATACACCTATATGAACAGTCCTGGAGCCCATGCCGAGCTATTACATCTTCAGATGATCACCGCTTTGCAGGGGATGATTGCATTAAATTGGCGGAGCTGTTGTTGGTAGCAGCTGGGCTGTCATTTTATTTAATTTTATTTAATAAACTTTCTGTTATGAATGGTAAGCTTCCTATACCGATCTCTTAATAGCCCTGAGAAAAACAGGCATTTCATCAAACGTTTAATGATAATGAATTATAACAGTAATGATTAGAGTCATATTCATGTTGAAATATATTGTACAAGAGCAGTCGGGCTGGGGTATATAATAATAGGAGTGATTAAGGTGTTAATGATGAATTGATAATGAAATATGTTAGTCTGAATGATGGTGCATGAAAATGATTCTTAGTTGTGTATAAAATACATATTGATTGTTTGAGCCCCCTGAGTAGCAATCGTTATTTGTGTTTTGCTCTCCTATATTTTGTGCTCATGAGTGCTTTACATTGTCAGCAGTGACAGCTGTGCATTCGTTTTCAGAGGCGTCCCTAGGGTTGGTGTCACCCGGTGCGATAACACGTGGTATCCCCCCCTCCAGAGAGGAAGGAGCGGTGCCGGTGTAGCGGTAAAATGAGTATCCCTTGAAGATATGTATCCTCTGAAGCAACTGTGCATGTGCCGGTTTCAGGCCGAAGTAGCCCATCTCTGACTTTAGCACAGAGCCAGCGATCGGCTTCTTCGGCCTGAAACCAGCACATGCGCAGTTGCTTCAGGGGATACTCATTCTACCGCTACACCGGGGCAGGGGCAGCTGTCACTGTGTTGGGATCCTGCTCCTGCACCCCCTGTGATGGTGTCACCTGGTGTCACCCCCCGCACCCCTCTAGGGACACCACTGTTCCTTTTTCTTTGGAGGAAAGAAGAGTAGTGTTTGCCGCGTGCAGCGCCGGATTACCAAATAGGCAGAGTAGGCATAAGATTATGGGCGGCAAGCTGTTTAAAGTCCCCTTGACAATGGATCAAAATATTATTGACTTTATAGATTGGTTTGAAAGAAAATTGCAATGAAGCTTTCCTAAATAGCACAAAAATTCTATGTTCTCCCTGTGGGTTTCCTCCGGGTGCTCCGGGTTCCTACCACCCTTCAAAGACTTGCTGGTAGGATAATTACCTCCTGTCTAAATTGGCCCTAGTATGTGTATGCAGGGGCGGACTGACCATTTGGAAACTCGGGCACTGCCCGAGGGCCCAGGGTCAGTAGGGGGCCCCATGAGATGCCCCTGGTATCTTTTTCATAGGCTTTTTTGAGTTTGGGCAAGGACACAGGGGCCCCATCATCCCCTATTGCCCGGCGGCCCCATGAGTTGTCAGTCCGCCCCTGTGTGTATGTATGAATGTTAGTTAGGGACCTTAGATTGTACGCCCCTTGAGGGTTAGGGACTGATGTGAATGTACAACATATATATGTAAAGTACTGTGTAAATTGATGGCGCTATATAAGTACCTGAAATAAATAATAAATCAACTCAAAGAAACAAAAACTTTACCTTAAAGTATAAGTAAAGGCAAACCTTTTTTTAGTTCTGGATAGAGTGGAGAGAGATCAGTTTTTTTGCTGTCTGTGCTGCTGTTAGGGAGATTCACCCTTCCTATTTGTCCTGTTTACCATTATCATTGAAAGTAAATGGAAATCCCAAATTTTGGGTTGTCCTCAGAAAAGTAATAGAGGGGAAATCTTCCAGTGGAGAAAATAGTTCTCAGTTCTGATGATCTGGGCGGGCCCTAAGGAATTCCCTTACCTTGCAGGGATTTCCTCACTTCCTGTTTGGCGATGGGACAGGAAGTGAAGGTAAATCTGTGTAATGGAACACTGATGGCGAAAAAAAATCTGACAGGGGTTCAGGGGTGGACTGACAACTCATGGGGCCCCCAGGCAATAGGGGACCATGGGGCCCCTGTGTCCTTGCCCACACTCAAACCATACCCAAAAAAGCCTATGAAAAAGGTACCAGGGGCATCTCATGGGGCCCCCTACTGACCCCGGGCCCTCGGACAGTGCCCGAGTTCCCAGATGGTCAGTCCGCCCCTGCAGGGGTTACAACCCTCCCTTACTCTAAAAAAGTTTTGCCTATAATTCTACTTTAAAGACTGTAAAGATAAAGTACTGTATTAATGTAATATACCTATTAACAACTTGAAGTACATAATCCATGGACATCAGGTTCACATTACAGTTACCCTCTTAAGGCTCAGTTCACACTAGTGCCAGTAGAATCATGGGAACTGAACTGTGTCCCTAAGCTGCAACCACTTGCACATAAAACACGGGACCCTTGGAGGGGCACCATTAGTTTTACTGGCACGCCACCCGCACTGGAAAGTGTACTGGCACTGGGAACTGAACTGTAGTGCGGATCCCATTGCCGGCTGCAATTTCTGGAAAGGTGCAGGGACCTTTTCCTTGTGTTTTGCGAGGCACAGCAGCCCATTCAAACAGCGCTAGCGCGAACCGAGGGTCAAAGCTCATTTTCTTTTAGTTGTCAGGTGCAACCTACCTGCATGTAATGTACAGTAATGATGGTCATCTCCATCTAGCAGTCGACATGCACACTACTTCAATGTTCAATGTTATCCCACTAGAGCAAGCACATGGGAAACCTCCAGAAACTTGCAAGAGGGGACCCAAGGTTTTGACTGCCAAGGGGACTCTACATCTTGCACTGGCTGTGTCCCACCACTGCTTGGCTGAAAAGACTCCTCATGTGATGCAATTTATTCAAGGACAGATAGATGCCTCAATGGAGGTGCACCAGGAGGAGAACTTTGGCAGGGTGAAGTTCCTTTTTGATAAACTTTCATTTCCTTCTACCACTGCCATAATCACAGATATGCAGATGCATCACAATGGCAAGAAAACTTGATGTTAGGTACTTGTCTTTCTCATCTGTCTACAGAATATGGTGGTGAGATTTGAAGTTATGACCTCAGCAGCCCTACAACAAGGCGAGGAGTCTCCTAAGAAATAGGGACCACCTGAATTGTGAAAAACCACGTGAAAACTGAGTGCTTAGGGGTTGATTTACTAAAATTGGAGAGTGCAAAATCTGGTGCAACTTTGCATGGTAGCCAATGAGCTTCTAACTTCAGCTTCTTCAATTAAGCTTTGAAAAACAAAAAAGAAAAACCTGGAAGCTGATTATTTTCTAGCTGCACCAGATTTTACACTCTTCATTTTTAGTAAATCAATCTCACAGTGTCAAACATTCATCTTACAAGTCTTTAAAACTTTATTTCCAATAATAAGTTAGTAAGTGGTAGCCAATTCGTTTCAGTCACCAAAAAAAATCCCCATTCATCAAGGCTTAAAAAATGAAGCAGATGAGCTAATGACACAGTGGAAAAGTCCCTGGACTCCTACAGATTATCTCTCCATCCATATCTTTAGTATGCTGGTGTTGTGAGAAAGATGAGGAGACTATTTTACATATATTTTGGACATGTTCACGACTCACTGAGCTCTGGACAAAAGTAATTGATATAACACAGAAATAATGGACTTCTCTATCCATTTGGATTCTGCCTTCTTCTTACTACAGCATAACAAAATCCCTAGATGGATATATAAGCATTTACTGATTAGTGTATTGGTCAACCTGGTGCCAAGAGGACCCCCTCCCCCAGCTGTCTCAATGGTTCTCCTGGATTAGTGATGTTAAACAGATGGAAGACCTGACAGCAATGGTTGAAGGCAGGAAGGAAAGATAACAAAACTCTTGCTAGCCCCTGGACTGTTGGTTTGAAAAAACCCTAGTACATTTTCAGTGATAGATCCAACATCATGGGGAGTTAAATCCACTGAAACCCCCCATGTTTCAATATGGGTCTCAAGCCAATGTGACTTTATATCATGCCAGTTTATGTACATGAGATGCAATTTAAAAAAAAAATTAAATATTTAAAAAAATTATGAAGTAGAAAATTCAGGGCTGCCCAAACAACTTACAATGTAATGCATAGCCTTGCTCTGATCAGCAGAATCATAGAATCCAATCATTTGAAGAATTGGATAACCCAGCCTACTTTCACCACAAACCCATGGTATTGGCGAACCTCAGCTTCATCTCGACTCAAAAACACAGAGATTCCCCTAGTTCCTCAAAGGGTGGCTAATTCGTTGGGAAGTACTGAGCCATGCCCTTTTTCTCTATACTCTGTCAGTGGGGTATATAAATAAAAAATATATATAAATAAAAGAAACATATATTTTATTAAAAAAAATATATATTAAAGAAAAAAAAATACTGTAGGTGTTCAAATTCAAATGAAAAGTGGACATTTTCATGTCTTTGTGTTTTTTTTTTTCTATTGAGCATTTAAGCTTCCTGAATATTTTTCTTCTTAGTGAACCAAGCGTTGTCACTTATAATAATAATGTTGCTTTTAGCATGTGGTATATATTAGTACTGTTGGATAGATGGGTTCCATTACATTTATTGGAATTTTAACTATTAATATTATTTGTTATATTAATATAACTGATGATGGTGGTGATGGTGATGATTATACATTATAATTAAATTATCAGCTTTATGATATTGAGAATATTAAGCTGATCAGTTTAAAATGAACTATGTTCATCATTAAGGTCAGAAGCTATGAAGTCATACTTATGGTTCCTGGTGAATTGATTGGCAGAACAGGAAAACGTTTTTTCTTTAGAAAACTAATACAACTTACTCTGTCTGTATCTCCAGCCTCTCATCACTTTGGACAGCAGCATCTCCTTGACCTTCAGCGTGGAGGGAACAAACACCATAACTGTTCAAGTGTCTGCTGGAAACACTCTGATTCAGGATACCAAAGAGGTGGCAGTGCATGGTAAGTGAACTTTCCTCTATTGCCTGAGCATGGGTAGACATTCTACCATTTTTTTTAAGTTTTAAGAGTTATGGGCCAGGTTTTGGCCCATAAGTTTGATGTATGTGTGATAGTGGTGGACCAATAGAAGTGAAAATTCGTTGTGATGAAGTGATCCTTCCTTCAAAGAAGTACATCCATGACAGAAATATAGTATGGTTTGACCATGTTCTGGTCCTAGGCTGGTACCTCTCTGACAACGAAAAAGGGAGTGCTCGCCAGACAGTACATTCTTGGATGTGTAAACAGGAGTTCATTGTTAAGAGCATCAAATACAGCTAACATGTTTTGGGGGAAACAATCCCCCCCCACCAGGGTTTAAGTAGTCCATGTTAATAAAATAACAACAGATTGCACTAAGGGACCTTTGTTAAGACTTGATGAAGACTAGCAGCTCCTGATTGCACTGAAGGTAGACAACCACCAGAGTGCCTTTACCCTGGTGTGGTGTATAATTCTAGGATTTCCTCCCTGAAATGCATTCACATTATATTCCTATATAAAATCAACAAAGGACAGTGAAATTATAATGCTGGTGTTATGATCATGCTAGTGGATACTCCAAAGGGTTAAATGGAGGATGAACTTCATAGAGACAATAGAGGAAGGTTAGCTCAAAACCCTGGCCTTCACAATATGACTGGAGATTGGGGGTAGAACTCCTGCTAGGAGCTAAAAAGACAGAAATGACCCAACACAGGATTTAAATGGAACTTCATCCAAGTCTTGGATTGAGTAGGAAAAGGTTAGAATATGTCTGTGATGGTTTTCATTTGTCATGGTATAATAATGGTAGTTGGCCACATTCAGCTGGACTTATTCTGCAATGTTGAAGACACTGTGTAGTTTAGACGTGCAATTTGTTTCATTACAAATCAAAATTCAGACTAAAATTTCCTTATTCAGAGATTCGGATGTATCCAACTTTCTGAATCACAATAGTGGTGAATTTCAGTGAATCCAAATAAACGTATAACAAATCTAAATAGTGAAATGAAGTAACGAGTTAAAAAACAATTGAAAATTAATTCAAAACGGAAACACTTTGCAAAAAAAAGTAGGGTGAAATAAGTGAAATAAGATGAAAAGATTAGAAAAGAATAGAATAGAAAATAAATAGAATAATTTAGAATAGAAGAGCATAGAACAGAAAGAATATAGCCATCTTCTGAAATCTGAATCAATTCAAAAATAGAAATTATACTAATCGAATCCGAATATACAAAAAAAATTTGTATGAATGTGATAAAACAAAATTATTAACTTAATGAACGAATCCAAAACGATGTGAAACAAATTTTTCTAGTGTAGCTTATCCAAGCCATGTCAGTTTTAACCGAGCTACTAGATAAGTGGTTCCCATCTTTTTTTATGCCCCACACCCCTAAGAAATATTTGGGTAATGCTCACACTCCCTACAAAAGTATATCACATTTGAGGATGAGAAAGTCTAATTTCTGAACCAAAAACTCAACCACAAGCTGGACCAATATAAACATAAACAAAAATATCCATACCTGGAATTATTCTTTAAAACCAAAAAAGCAGCTTTGGCTGTAATGTCCCCCACAAACTTACTGCTCCAGTTGTCCTTTACTTCCCCTCTTCCAGGTTGACTGATGCCCTGAGCCATTTAACTAACTTCCTTTGAACCCAAGATGTCAGGGTTGGCACCTCCTGGGGTCCCATCATCATACTGGATTTAAAATTGCTGCAGAGAACAGAGCCAAATCATTCCGTGATACTCTTCTCTTTAGCATTCAGGACCCATAACCAAGTCTTTTGTTTCTAATGCTTTTATGACTTTTTATTCTGTTTTCAGTCTTTTTTTATCCTAAGTGCTTTTCACTTGTTTATTTCTACTATGACTGCCATTACGCTTTAAAGGTACCAGTAATCAATCATACATAAATTGATAGAAGATGATTTTTGTCAGTTAAAATTCTAGAGACTTATTTTCACGTAAAACCATATTAAAACGACCATTTTTCACAAGATTACGTTTTATCACATTCTTATCAATATTATTGCAATCTTGTGAAAAATGGTCATTTTATTGTTTTTATGTGTACAGAAATAAAATTTTGTTGCATTTTAAATGACAAAAATGATGTTCTGTCGGTTTATGTATGATTGATTACTAGTACCTGTAAAGTTCCATATGGTAACAGTAGTCTTCCAGTAGATTGTAAGTGGGGACGTGGTACCATGACTACAAATCAGTCCCATCATATTATACACTTGTTTGTTTCAGAAACCTGAGAAAAAAAGCAATGGCAACAGAATAAACACAGAATGGGAATGAACATCTGCTTGCTGTGGAATTCAATATAAAAAAAGAAGGATCACTTTTCCTCCCTATTATAATTGTACCACCCTTATTCTTCCCACCCGTTTGTTTCTGGTGCCCAATCCAGCTGTCTTTACTTTAGAATTTCCAGACCTTCCAGATATTCCCCATTCTATATTTATATCGCAGTATAGGCATAATTCCCCATTTCACAATAATACAGTCAGACTAAATAAATGATATGTCTGTGCCAAATGACCAGCCCTTCTCAATCTTTTTTTTTTACCCCAGAGGAACCCTTGGTATAATTTTCATGTCTCAGGGAACCTCTACTAAAACCAGTTTATTGGAGGCTCAGTGAGAAAAATGCCCCCTACAATGGTGAGAAAAATGTCCCTTACATTGGTGTTCAGTGGGAAGAATGCTTCCTAGTTTGATGGCCAGTGGGAAAAATATGTTCTACGTTGGCGGCCAGTGGGAAGAATGTCCCCTTAGGATAGTGGCCAGTGATAAGAATGTCCCCTTAGGATGGTGGCCAGTGATAAGAATGTCCTCTTAGGATGGTGGCCAGTGATAAGAATGTCCCTTATATTGGTTGTCAGTGGGAAGAATGTTTCTTTCTATTGATGGTCAGTGGGAAGAATGCTCCTTAGATTAGTGGCCACTGGGAAAAATGTCTCTTACATAAGTGGACAGAGGGGAGAATTTCTCTTATGATGGTGGTCAGTGGGAAGAATGCTCCTTACATTGGTGGTCAGTGGTAAGAATGCTCCTTACATTGGTGGTCAGTGGTAAGAATGCGCCTTACATAGGTGGACAGAGGGGAGAATGTCCCTTATGATGGTGGTCAGTGGTAAGAATGCTCCTTACATTGGTGGTCAGTGGGAAGAATGCTCCTTACATTGGTGGTCAGTGTGAAGAATGCCCCTTACATTTATGGTCAGTGAGAGAGATGTCCCTATACATTGGTGGTCAGTGGGAGAGATGCCTCTTACATTGGTGGCCAGTGGGAAAAATGTCACTAATTTTGGTGGTCAGTGGGGAAGAATGTCCCTTACTTTGATGGCCAGTGGGATGAACCCCACCCCCCTTACAGTGGTGGTCAGAAAGACCACCAAATAGATTATTTGGCCCTGCCAAGTGGTGTTGGCCCTGAAACTATACCAGCATCAACAGAAGAGAGGTCAACCAGCAACAGCTCAAAGAACCTCTAGCAACCTCTGGAGGAACCCCAGGGTTCCATGGAACCCTGGTTGAGAATGGCTGGTGGAGACCCCCCAGAGAACTTTTTGATGCTTCCTTCCCTGTGCCTATGAACCAATAGGATAATTCTCCCTTTGAAATTAAGAGATTTCTTTAGCCTGCCGTCCATGCCAGGATCATGTTGCAGTTTTAAGACAAAAAAAGAAATGGAGGAATAAATAATATCGACTGTTATGTTTTTCGTTTTTAAGAACTGGAAGATGTGGACTATTTCTTTAAAAAAAAAAGAGTTAAAAAAGAAGAATAAAATATAATAAGAAACAAAACACCTGCCAAAAGACAGTGCACAAAACAGACACGTTTGTAAATTGCCATTTTCAGTTTCAGGATTTACTGGCTTCTGATATTAGGTTGCCATGTAAAAACACTTAACGAAAATCCGATTAAGTCATCTGTTTCACTCTAGAGCCGCGACGTCACAGCGAGACGGCCATCTGTTGTGTAGGGCGCGTCAGCAAATGAAAACGCTATGCGCAAAGTCATTAGCCAATTGGTGACAACGTTAATTTAAAATGTCGTTAAGTGGATGTAAGAGCTCAGCAGGCCAAAAGCAACTGATTAGAAGTAGCGTCTAATGAATATCTGCTTTCATATCCTTTGTCGTTTTCAGTAAAACTTCACCTTTTTAATAAAGGTTGTACAGAATAAAAAATATTGTATATCCCATTTATCTGTTACTCTACATCAATACGGCATTTATTTTAAAGTCAGCTTAGATTTTATCATGCTGTTGTAGAGCAAAAAAATACCCAGAAGCTCCTAAATTCCTGAAATGAGCCAGCAACGTTGTCTCTGCTACACTGAAATCCATAGCAGTGTTGTCAGCCTGTCCAGATCTCACCTGCTGGACTCCAGAGCACCTCCCCTTGTGTCATGGAGATTATAAAAGATAGGGAGGTGTTCTCTAGTACAGCAACTGGCTGACAACACTGCATTGGATTTCACTGCAGCAGAAGCAGTGTTGTCATCTCACAACAGGAAATTAGGAGCTCACTGTATTACCAGCCATTCATCTGCATTTGGAACATTTTTAAGTAGATAAAAAAAGTTGGCACGTATTCAAGAGATGTATATTATATATATATATATATATATATATATATATATATAGGTCCCCTGCTGCTAGCAACAAAAGCACCAGCAGCAACAAAAGACCCCATCAGCAACAATAGATCTCTCATCAGCCAGAAACAACGGACCCCTCCCTCAACAATATATCTTTCCCATCAACAATTGACCCTTTAGCAACAATAGACCCCTCCCTCATCAAGAGATTCTCCTCCCCCCACCCACCAACAATAGATCTCTCAGCAGCCAGCAACAACGGACCCCTCCCTCATCAATATATCTTTCCCATCAACAATTGACCCTTTAGCAACAATAGACCCCTTCCTCATCAAGAGATTCCCCCCCACCCACCAATAGATCTCTCAGCAGCCAGCAACAACGGACCCCTCCCTCAACAATATATCTTTCCCATCAACAATTGACCCTTTAGCAACAATAGACCCCTCCCTCATCAAGAGATTCCCCTCCCCCCACTCACCAACAATAGATCTCTCAGCAGCCAGCAACAACGGACCCCTCCCTCAACAATATATCTTTCCCATCAACAATTGACCCTTTAGCAACAATAGACCCCTCCCTCATCAAGAGATTCCCCTCCCCCCATCCACCAACAATAGATCTCTCAGCAGCCAGCAACAACTGACCCCTCCCTCAACAATATATCTTTCCCATCAACAATTGACTCTTTAGCAACAATAGACCCCTCCCTCATCAAGAGATTCCCCTCCCCCCATCCACCAACAATAGATCTCTCGGCAGCCAGCAACAACGGACCCCCCCCCCCCTCAACAATATATCTTTCCCATCAACAATTGACCCTTTAGCAACAATAGACCCCTCCCTCATCAAGAGATTCCCTTCCCCCCACCCACCAACAATAGATCTCTCAGCAGCCAGCACCCCTTGCCATTTCATACATTCAGTGTTGGAGGTGCTGGAACTTTTTTCCCCCCTGTTCCCACTGCATTCACTATATCTGGTCTCCCCAGACCCTGCATTCACTATATCCGCTCTCCCCGGACCCTGCATTCACTATCTCTGGTCTCCCCGGACCCTGCATTCACTATATCTGGTCTCCCCAGATCCTGCATTCACTATATTTGGTCTCCCCAGATCCTGCATTCACTATATCCGGTCTCCCACAGTACACAGAACATGGAAATGCAATTATTTTAGTAAATATAAACTGCTAAATACCTTTTCTCATCAGCAGTTAGAGCAGTCTTGTGACGTCTGTCAGTGTCCAGCAGAGCACTGGTTAAAGCTTGTAGGAGGATTTTACATTCTGCTATGACTGTCCTATGAAGCAGCGTAACCCCTGACCCTCTGTCTGAACAGTGCTGATTGGCCCTGTGCTGCTCACATGCACCCTCCTATAGAACACAAAAACTCTAACCATACTCACTAAACTGAGCACGTGCAGAGTGACTTGTAGAGCTCTGTACTGTCAGCAGATGGATTGGGGACAGTAGAAGAAGGGGAGGATCAGAGAAGACAGGATCAAACAGCCTTTTTCCACTGTTAGAGGATTAACCCCTTAGGCTCCACAGTGAGTATAACAAGCATGCTTTACTGCATCTACAGACTGATTGTACTGTTGTGGGTTTAGTAACACTTTAAATGTAATTAAATACAGCTAATTGATAAACTCAACTTCGGCTTCAAACTAGCTCCCACTACACAGCAGATTATTTACATTGAGCTGTTCGTGTGTATAACTGAATGAAATGCATCCTATAGATTTTATTAAAACTGAACACCAGGCAGAGAATGTAAAAAAAACACAATCTAAAACAATATTGAATTAAATGTATTTAAAAACAGCTAAAAGAACAACTTAAATCTGTCTTCACCAGGGGAGGACTGACCATTTGGAAACTTGGGCACTGCCCAAGGGCCGGGGGTCAGTAGGGGGCCCCATGAGATGCCCCTGGTACCTTTTTCATGGGCTTTTTTAAGTTTGGGCAAGGACACAGGGGCCCCATGATCCCCTATTGCCCGGGGCCCCATGAGTTTTAAGTCCGCCCCTGGTCTTCACGTTGGCTTTTATTACACATCAGCCCTCAAAATGGGAACCAGAACAGCAAGTTGGCCAGACTCTATTGTACTGCATTGAGCTGCAAGTCTAACAATGGGTGCTTGCTAACAGGAGGCAACACAATAAACAGTTTGGTGTCACTCTAACATTGTCTAACTAACATGTATGTATGGCCAAACCCTATTCTTTCTGGTCAAAGTAGAGAAAGCAGTTTTTTGTTTTTTTGTTTTTTTTTTGCTGTCCAGGTATTTCCCTTCAGTCAAACATATAAAAAGAAGTGAGAAGAAGGGGAAATGCCATTTTTTCATCCTAAAGATGCCCCTGTTAGAAGATTTATGTTGCCTCCTGTTTCTGGCAAAAACTGTAAAAAATGTTCTTGTCACCAGAACAAAGAGAGGGTGAATCTACCCGGTCCAGAGACAGACAACTAAAAAAGTAGAAGGTTTGTGCCCCAAAGGAAACTCAATTCTAATTGGGGTATTCCAGATAATCATTTGCTAAGTGATCCCAGTATGGAATAGAGTCAAAGGTTTTTGCCTTTTAGACGTTAGGTCGACAGTGATGCCTACATTGAAAGCAGATGCTTGTAAATTAAATCTTCCAAAACATATTTATTTTTCATATGGAAAAGAAAAAACATCAACGTGTTTCATGGCTCCGTAATGGACGCCACGTCATCTATAGGAAACTGAGAAAAGAGATTACAAATAACGTGTAAAATGCAATAAAGTAGTATATGAAATAAAATAATATATAATAGAATATAAATCAATGTAATTTAATAATATATACAATTCCTGCAAAACTCCACGTAATCCCAAGGGGTTCACATACTTTTTCTTGCAACTGTATATATATATATATACATACATATATAGTATATATTGTATGATAAAAGTTCATGATAATAATAGTAGTCACGTCTGAGTCATACAATAAAGAATAAAATGACTTGTTATCTTGCAACAAAACCACAATGTATAGATACAGTTGTGTGAAGATAAATCTATTATGCGAGATTAAAAAAAAGATTTTGTAAGTAATTAGACTCATGATAATTATTATATCCTCATTTACATAATAATTACTTTAATATCCTTTACAAGGATACCAAGAAAGAAACGTTAGAATATAATAGCACATAGTTTAAATAATTTGTACAATCGTCGATTCAGTGCGTGATGAATAAAATGTATTAGAAATTCATTGTAAGAAATTATAATTATCAGTGCAGTGATTGCATTAATCAAACTCAAAAGTATTATTTATACCATAGGGATGGGAGGTGGTAATTAATGAATAATTGATTAATATTCTATAATGTAGGGCTATAGGGATCATCACTAATACATTTATATATTCATTGCATTGTTTTTATAATTGCTAATAAATCAATACATTTATTCTTTTTTTTATACTATATATGCTTTCTAATTTATTAATACATTTATGCTTTTCTGTGCTATATACATTAATACATTTAGGCTTTTCTGTGCTATATACATTAATACATTTATGCTTTTCTGTGCTATATACATTAATACATTTAGGCTTTTCTGTGCTATATACATTGATAAATTTATGCTTTTCTGTGCTATATACATTGATACATTTAGTCTTTTCTGTGCTATATACATTGATACATTTAGTCTTTTCTGTGCTATATACATTGATACATTTACGCTTTTCTGTGCTATATACATTGATACATTTAGTCTTTTCTGTGCTATATACATTGATACATTTAGTCTTTTCTGTGCTATATACATTAATACATTTATGCTTTTCTGTGCTATATACATTAATACATTTATGCTTTTCTGTGCTATATACATTGATACATTTATGCTTTTCTGTGCTATATACATTGATACATTTAGTCTTTTCTGTGCTATATACATTGATACATTTAGTCTTTTCTGTGCTATATACATTAATACATTTATGCTTTTCTGTGCTATATACATTAATACATTTATGCTTTTCTGTGCTATATACATTGATACATTTAGTCTTTTCTGTGCTATATACATTAATACATTTATGCTTTTCTGTGCTATATACATTAATACATTTATGCTTTTCTGTGCTATATACATTGATACATTTATGCTTTTCTGTGCTATATACATTGATACATTTAGTCTTTTCTGTGCTATATACATTGATACATTTACGCTTTTCTGTGCTATATACATTGATACATATAGTCTTTTCTGTGCTATATACATTGATACATTTAGTCTTTTCTGTGCTATATACATTAATACATTTATGCTTTTCTGTGCTATATACATTGATACATTTAGTCTTTTCTGTGCTATATACATTGATACATTTATGCTTTTCTGTGCTATATACATTGATACATTTAGTCTTTTCTGTGATATATACATTAATGCATTTATGCTTTTCTGTGCTATATACATTGATACATTTTTGCTTTTTTAATCCAGTTAATAAATATATTACTAATTTATGTTATCAAATGAATTTAAACAAATAAGGTATCCAAGGGTTAAAGTGGGTGTGAAGGCAAAGTGCTAATAAGTATATAGTACGATCTATCGAAAGTTTATATTTTAGTAATCCATATTTCGAAAATATAATATGCTCAGTTTTAGATATATTTTTTAACTTTTTTCATGGAGGTCATGTGATTGCGTTTCTGCATTACAAGGCCAGTGGGCGTGACTATCCTGTGGGTGATTACGCCACTTCTAGGAGTGTTGTATGCCAACAAAGTTGAAGTGGAAGTTCAGGCAAAAACCTACCTAAGGCTAAATCTACTCCAACCCCAATTTTAAGCATATTCCATCTAACCCTGTAAAGAAAGTTCCCCCATATATATCTGTCCTAAAGCTGCTCCAGTCGGTCCGGTCCCATGATGACCTGTCAGCAGCGGCTTCTGTGTAGAGGAGGGGCAGCTGACAGCAGATGCCGTATAGCAAGTCTATGGGGGACGTTATCTCCCAGGTAATTCCAGCGTTTGTTGGCGATCTCTTACATAGTTAGTCTGGTTGACAAAAAAGACAAAAGTCCATCTAGTTCAACCATTAAAAAAAAAAAAAAAGTTATTAAAGAGAGGCAATCGGATTTTCCCTGGGTCAACTTTACCTATAAATGTTTTATCCAGTTATATTCTATATAGCCAAGAAAGAATCCAGCCCTTTTTTGAAGAAATCCACTGAGCTGGCCAGAATCAACTCTTGAGGGAGTCTATTCTACATTTTCACAGCTCTCACTGTGAAGAAACCTTTCCGTGTTTGGAGATTAAATTTCTTTTCCTCCAGATGTAAAGAGCGCCCCCTTGTCCTCTGTGATGACCTCAGGGTGAATAGCTCTACACCGAGTTCACTATATGAACCACTGATGTATTTATACATTGAGATCATATCCCCCCTTATGTATTATACATGGTGATCATATCCCCCCTTATGTATTATACATGGAGACCATATCCCCCTTATGTATTATACATGGAGATCATATTCCCCCTTATGTATTATACATGGAGATCATATCCCCCCTTATGTATTATACACGGAGATCATATCCCCCCTTATGTATTATACATGGAGATTATATCCCCCCTTATGTATTATACATGGAGATCATATCCCCCCTTATGTATTATACATGGAGATCATATCCCCCTTATGTACTATACATGGAGATCATATCCCCCTTATGTATTATACATGGAGATCATATCCCCCCTTATGTATTATACACGGAGATCATATCCCCCCTTATGTATTATACATGGAGATTATATCCCCCCTTATGTATTATACATGGTGATCATATCCCTCCTTATGTATTATACATGGAGATCATATCCCCCCTTATATATTATACATGGAGATCATATCCCCCCTTATGTATTATACATGGAGATCATATCCCTCCTTATGTATTATACATGGTGATCATATCCCTCCTTATGTATTATACATGGAGATCATATCCCCCCTTATGTATTATACATGGAGATCATATCCCCCCTTATGTATTATACATGGTGATCATATCTCCCCCTTATGTATTATACATGGAGATCATATTCCCCCTTATGTATTATACATGGTGATCATATCCCCCCTTATGTATTATACATGGAGATCATATCCCCCCTTATGTATTATACATGGAGATCATATCCCCCCTTATGTATTATACATGGAGATCATATCCCCCCTTATGTATTATACATGGGGATCATATCCCCCCTTATGTATTATACATGGAGATCATATCCCCCCTTATGTATTATACATGGAGATCATATCCCCCTTATGTATTATACATGGAGATCATATCCCCCCTTATGTATTATACATGGTGATCATATCCCCCCTTGTGTATTATACATGGAGATCATATCCCCCTTATGTATTATACATGGTGATCATATCCCCCCTTGTGTATTATACATGGAGATCATATCCCCCTTATGTATTATACATGGAGATCATATCCCCCTTTATGTATTATACATGGAGATCATATCCCCCCTTATGTATTATACATGGAGATCAATGTAATATATTAATTCCTACTGTGAGTAATGTGCTTTACCATATTTAATTGTGATATTAATAAAACCTAATTAATTTTAACTATAAAGACTTGGTTGGGTACCTTAAAAGTCCGCTTTTGTTAGGCTTCCTACTAAAAGTTATCTACCCACATTAGCCAGAAGCTTTCCATTTTTTTTCTACTTACATACATAAGCACAGCTTCAGCTTTCTTGCTCCTAACTCTTGAAAACGTATTATTTAAATAATTTTTAATAACTTATATAACTATATAAATAATACAATTATATAACATATAAAAAAAAACTATTTCATCAATTTGTTAGTGATTATCATGATTGCCTTTGATATAAATATTCATCAATTAATAATTAACTGAGATCATCTGTTTCCTCCAGTATACATATGAATGATGAGTTTGAACAATATAATTACTGTACTAATAAGTATCATTTCTTACAATTAAATTCTTAAATAATATTGAATTCATCTCAAACTGAATCTATTGTATATATTGTACTATTGGACATATCTTGTAAGCTATTTACTTTTATATTCTAACATTTCTTCTTAGTATATTTTTAGATGATAATAAAAATTAATGATTTAGTAAATTAAGAAATGATATTATCATGGTTCTAATGACTTACAACATTTTTGTTATTCTCACATAATAGTTTTATCTTTGCACAACCGTATTTATACTTTAAGGATGTATTACAATACGACAAATAATTATGTTCTTTATTTAATTTTATTTAATCTTATATTGAGGTTTAATTACAATACAATAAATAATTTTATTCTTTATCTAACTATCATAAAACTCAAATAGTGAATACTTTTATTATCATCTACTATTTTTATGCTATCTACCTATTATATATCTAATATATTATATTATATTTCATAATATACATTATTTTATTTTATATGTATTTTATGTGTTCTATACACCTATTCAAGGAAATAACCACAATATGTGTTGGTGGTATTTTTGGGTTCTGTATGACAAATATTTACCTTTAAAGTGTAACTCCACTTTTGTGGGAAAGCCATTTATCACCATTTTTCTCAGTTAATATATTTCTAAAGGTGCTATTGACTTGAAATGTTCACCACATGTCAGTAACAACCCATGCAATCCATACATACAAATAACCCAAAACAAATAAGTTCAGAAATTAGGGTATGTGTAATAAAATGTAATGATACAAGGAAAAAGTATTCAACACATGAAGAAAGGGAGGTGCAAAAAGGCATGGAAAGCCAAGGCACCAGCTGAAATCTTTCAGTAATTAGAAAGCAATCCTGTCCCTTTTCAGTGAAAATTAATATCAGCGGGTTTAGTCTCAACTGAAAGCCTATAAAAAGGTGTCTTGTTACCAAGGTATCACACAAGAAACACCTCATGATGGGTAAAAGCAAAGAGCTCTCAAGACCTTTGCAAGCTTATTATTGGAAAATATACTGAAGGCATTGGTTACAGAAGGATAGCTAAACGTCTGAATGTTCTAGTGAGCACTGTTGGGGCCAAAATTCTGAAGTGGAAAGAACATCATTTCACCATAAACCAGCCATGACTAGTTGCTCCTCGCAAGATTTCTGACAGAGTAGTGAAAATAATCATCAGAAGAGTTGTTCAAGAGCCAAGGAACACTTGTGGAGAGCTTCAGAAAGACCTGGAATTATCAGGTAAAATTATTTAAAAGAAAACAATAAGTAATGCACTCAGACGCCATGGCCTGTATTCACGCTCACCACGCATGACTCCATTGCTGAAGAAAAAGCATGGTGAAGCTTGTTTAAAGTTTTCTGCACAACATTTAGATAAGACTGAGAAATGTTGGGAGAATATAGTCTGGTCAGATGAGACCAAAATGGAACTCTTTGGATGCCATAATACAGACCATGTTTGGAGGTCAAATGGCACTGCACATCACCCCAAAAACACCATCCCAACAGTGAAGTATGGAGGTGGGAACATCATGGTGTGGGGCTGTTTTTAGATACGGTACTGGCAAACTTCATGTCATTGAAGGAAGGAGGAATGGAAAAATGTACCAAGACATTCTTGAAAAAATCTGCTGCCATCTACCAGGATGGTGAAGATGAAATGAGGGCGGACATTTCAGCAAGACAATGATCTCAAACACAAAGTCAAGGAAACTCTCAATTGGTTTCAAAGAAAGAAAATAAAGCTGCTAGAATGGCCCAGCCAATCACCTGACTTGAATCCAATAGACAATCTATGGAAAAAACTAAAGATCAGAGTTCATAGAAGAGGCCCACAGAACCTTCAAGATTTGAAGACAGTTTGTGTGGAAGAATGGGCCAAAATGACACCTAAGCAATGCAAGGGACTAGTTTCTCCATACAGGAGGCGTCTGGAAGCTGTCATTAGGATTTTGTACAAAGTGTTAAATAAATTTCAGTTAGCGTGTTCAATACTTTTCCCCTGTGTCATTCCATTTTATTACACATGACTTAATCTCTAAATGTATATGTTTTGGTTTCTTTGTATGTATGGACTGCATGGGTTGTTACCAGGGGCGGACTGACAACTCATGGGGCCCCCGGGCAATAGGGGATCATGGGGCCCCTGTGTCCTTGCCCAAACTCAAAAAAGCCTATGAAAAAGGTACCAGGGGCATCTCATGGGGCCCCCTACTGACCCCGGGCCCTTGGGCAGTGCCCGAGTTTCCAAATGGTCAGTCCGCCCCTGGTTGTTACTGACATGTGGTGAATATTTCATGTCAATAGCACCTTTAGAAATATATTTACAGAGAAAAATGGTGACGTGTTTAATACTTATTTTACCCAATGTATATATAGCGTGTATATATATATATGTATATATATTTATATATATATGTGTGTGTGTATATATACATATATGTGTGTGTATATATATATAAATATATATATATATATATATTGTATGCAGTTGCAACACAAGTCATCTTGTAATTGGTATTAAAAATGACCTTTCCTTTTCAATCTGCAGCACTGTAATTTTCTGTAAAATACAATACAATATAGCAACCTGGAGGCACTCTGTACACAGATGGTGAGCACTCCCCCAGAAATATAATTTCCTGCTTGTGTGATTGGCACATGAAGTCATATTTTGGGCATCTCCTACAACAAAAATATTCTTTTTGGTGAGATACTCCCAAAGGGAAATCACGCCTGAAAGGATGCAGACCCTGCCACTTTCCTCATTAGAAGCCTGCAAGTGCAGCAATTGATGAGTATTTATAAAGTCACTCCCATTCCCATTCACTTTGCAGATGGACACAGACAAACAGCTATTTCTTCAGAATAACACAAGGTAGAAATCTGCAACAAAGTTTGTTATAATCCTGTTAGATCACCTAGAGGGGGATGATCTTTTCCTCAACAGAAGTGGAGTTTCAATTTAAAGAAATAATTTCTGAGCACCTCCTTTAAATACAGGAACCCCTGCTAACCTCACTTCTGAGGTTTTTAGTCTGCAAAAACTCTATTGTGTACCAGGAATGCTTAGCACAGGATTATCCAGAATACCCCGTCGAGATTCTAGTGAGACCACCTATTCTATCTGTGCTGAGACACAAGCTCCAAAATCGGTTTGCTTGATCCCTAGATGGGTGCAATGCAACTCCCACTAATATAAGAACTAGAATTTTATTGATCTTTTTTCCAGTATTTCCTATTTTTTGTACTCATTACTACACTTACATGGATCTCTCCCAGGGCAGTTTATCTATTTCTCTTTTCTCCTCTCCTGATTTTCTGGAGAACCTGCACAACAAAAATCTGACAGGGGCCTTAAAGTGAAACTAAACTTTTTCAATCAACATTAGCAATTTTTAATCCTTATGCTGCTAGCGTTAGTAAATAGATATTAAAGTATCTTATATTAACTTTTCTTAATTTTTTTTTTTTGCATTTCTTCAGTTGCTTCCTGGTTTTTGGCCTGGGACAAAGTGATGTCATACATTCCATGAGTCTTCATGGGGTTTTTTTTTTCTTTCATCTTGGGGAGGGGATTTTTCAGCTAAGCAAGCCCTCCTGCCTGCATGTCTGAACTAAGGGCAGATAGATTCCAGGAAGTAAATGCTACATGAATTGTCTACCCTTACTTAAGATGGCTGCAGCTAGAAATACTAGGGGGGGTGTTTTTCAAAGTGATTTCTCAGCAAAATGAAGAATGGAGACATGGGTGGATGAAGGAGTTTGCTGTGAATTTATACAAAAATTAAATTGCGTTTTTCCATTTGTTTACTCAAACTTTAATTCTTCCCTACTCTCTCCAAACTAAAAAATGTTTTGGTTTTACAAACACTTTAACCATATTGGGACTCCTGCCTTTACACACACATGAACTTTAATGACATCCCAGCCTTAGTCCATAGGGTTCAATATTGAGTTGGCCCCGCCCTTTGCAGATATAACAGCTTCTGGGAAGGCTGTCCACAAAGTTTAGGAGGGTGTCTATGGGAAGGTTTGGCCATTCTTCCAGAAGTATATTTGTGAGGTCAGGCATTGATGTTGGGGGAGGAGGCCTGGATCGCAGTCTCCACGCTAATTCATCCCAAAGGTTTTCTAACAGGTTGAGGTCGGGACTCTGTGCAGGCCAGTCAAGTTCCTCCACCCCAAACTGGCTCCTCCATGTCTTTATGGACCTTGCTTTGTGCACTGGTGCACAGTCATGTTGGAACAGGAAGGGGCCATACCCAAACTGTTCCCACAAAGTTGAGAGCATGAAATTGTCCAAAATGTTTTGGTATGCTGACGCCTTAAGGGTTCCCTTCACTGGAACTAGGGGGCCAAGCCCAACCCCTGAAAAACAACCCCACACCATAATCCTCCCTCCACCAAACTTTACACTTGGCACAATGCAATCAGGCAAGTACCGTTCTCCTGGCAACCACTGAACCCAGACAGGTCCATCGGATTGCCAGACAGAGAAGCGTGATTGGTCACTCCAGAGAACAAGTCTCCACTGCACTAGAGTCCAGGGGTGGCGTGCTTTACACTACTACATCCAACGCTTTGCATTGCACTTGGTGATGTAAGGCTTGGATGCAGCTTCTCTGCCATGGAAACCCATTTAACACAGTGGCTAAATGGCTAGCACTTCCACCTGGCAGTACTAGGGTCACTGGTTTGAATCCCAACAACAACACCACCTGCCTTTAGTTTGCATGCATGTCCTCCCTGTGCTTATGTGGGTTTCCTCCGGGTACTCCAGTTTCCTTCCACACTCCAAAGACATGCTGGTAGGTTAATTGGCTCCTGTCTAAATTGGCCCTAGTATCTGTCTGTATGTGAGTTAGGGACATTAGATTGTACGCCCCTTGAGGGTTATGGACTGATGTGAATGCACAATATATATGTATGTAAAAGCACTGCATAAATTGACAGTGCTATATAAGTACCTGTAATAAATAATATAATAAACCCATTCCATGAAGCTCTCTACGCACTGTTGTTGTGCTAATCTGAAGGCCACACCAAGTTTGGAGGAATTTAGCTATTGACTCTGTTGGCGCACTGTGCGCTTCAGCATGCGCTAACCCCGCTCTGTCATTTTACGTGGCCTACCACTTGGTGGCTGAGTTGCTGTTGTTCCCAGTTGCTTCCACTTTGTTATAATACCACTAACAGCTGACCGTGGAATATTTAGTAGCCAGGAAATGAGAGCTCCTGAAAGCGACCCATCCTTTCACAATGTTTGTAGAAGCAGTCTGAATGCCTAGGGGCTTGAGTTTATCCACCTGTGGCCATGGAGGGGATTGGAACACCTGAATCCATTTATTTGGAGGACTGGCCCAATACTTTTGGCAATATAATGTGTGTGTATGTATATATATATATATATATATATATATATATATATACATGCACACATCACCCCTACACTTAAAAAGCCCTCCCTGGACCCCAATGACCCGCACAACCTCAGACCCATCTCCCTGCTCCCATTCACATCCAAACTCCTTGAGCGCCTAGTCTACACCCGCCTAAGCTCTCACCTCAATGACAACAACCTCCTCAATCCCCTACAGTCCGGCTTCCGTCCCCTACACTCCACCGAAACTGCCTTACTCAAACTCTCCAATGACCTGCCAACCGCCAAAGCTAATGGCCACTATTCAATGCTCCTACTCCTTGACCTCTCAGCGGCCTTCGACACAGTCGACCACCCCCTCCTCAAAAAAAAACTACACTCCCTCGGCCTCAGAGATTCTGCTCTCCTGGCTCTCATCCTACCTGTCACAACGCTCTTTTAGCGTTACCTATAATGCTACCACCTCCCCCTCACTCCCCCTCTCTGTTGGGGTCCCTCAAGGTTCCGTCCTCGGACCCCTTCTCTTCTCCATCTACAGCTTCTCCCTTGGCCAACTCTTACACTCTCACGGCTTCAACTACCACCTATATGCCGACGACACACAAATCTATCTCTCAACCCCCCACCTCACCCCTTCAGTCTCCGCCCGAATCACACACCTACTGAGCGACATATCAGACTGGATGTCGCTCCACTTCCTTAAACTGAACCTCTCCAAAACCGAGTTTCTTGTCTTTCCCCCAGCCCGGACCCCACCCCCCATTGACTTCTCCATCATGTCCAACAACGCCACCATCAAACCCGCCCCGCAGGCCAGAGTACTTGGTGTCATTCTGGGCTCCAACCTATCCTTCCAGCCCCAAGTCCAATCTTTAACAAAGTCATGCAGACTCCACCTCCGCAACATCGCCATAATACGCACGTTCCTAACCCCAGAAACCACTAAACAGCTCATCCACTCCCTCATCATATCACGTCTCGATTAGTGCAACTCCCTCCTTACTGGCCTGCCTCGCCGCTGGCTATCCCCGCTTCAGCCGATCCTGAATACGGCTTCCAGACTCATTTACCTTTCCAACCGCTCCGTTTCCACCACCCCCCTCTGCCAATCCCTCCACTGGCTTCCGATTGCGCAACGGATCAAATTCAAAATCCTAACACTGACATACAAAGCTGTCCACCATACTGCCCCGAACTACATCACCGACCTAATATCCAAGTACCACCCAACACGCACACTCCGCTCCTCACAAGACCTCCTTCTCTTTAGTTCCCTGGTCTCCTCCTCCCATGCCCGCCTCCAGGACTTCTCCAGGGTGTCACCCATCCTCTGGAACTCCCTGCCCCAACCCATCAGATTATCACCTACTCTCCTCTCCTTTAGGCGCACCCTGAAAACCCACCTCTTCAGGGAAGCCTACCCCACCCCCTGTTAACTTGCCGACCTCCTCCACTCTTCCTACCACTCCATCCCCCACAGCGATCTCCTCCTGTGCCACCATCCCCTCCCTCCTAGATTGTAAGCTCCAAAGAGCAGGGCCCTCAATCCCCTCATGTTTTGCATTGTATTGGTATTGTTCTGTCACATGTTCTGTCCCCCTTTGTAACGTACAGTGCTGAGCGAACTATTGGCGCTTTATAAATACTGTATAATAATAATAAAAATTTTATATATATATATTCCTAAATTATTACAAGATAGAATGGGATTCACTTACTAAAGGCAAATAGCATGTTTACTTTGCAAGCCAACTTTATTTTGGTTTAGTCAATGAGGTGAAGCTCATTCCATCATCCAGTCATATGCAATTAAAATTTCTTTTTTTTTTTCCCTTGCACAAGATCTGGGGATCTTTGCAAAGTGAAATTACATCACATTCATTACGTTAAGGGAAAATTCCTTTTGCAAAGTAAAAATTACCTTGCAAACTGAACAGCCCATTCGCTTTTAGGAAGTCAATCCCAATGACTTTTATCACAGATAAATTGGTTGACATCTCTCTTTTTGCCTCCTGTTGTTCAGCTTTAAGTCTTTAAAAGAAAATCGTAGTTTCCCCACCCTCACCACAAGCCTTTCAGCGAAAGACATAACAGTCTCGCAGGGAATTGACATAAAGCGTCTTTTAATGCCTTTTAATGATTGTGTTTCAGAGTATTTCCAGTCGCAGCTGCTGTCATTTTCTCCGAACCTGGATTACCACAACCCCGACATCCCCGAGTGGAGACAAGACATAAGCAGACTCATTAAGAGAGCTCTGATACAGGTACGTATTAATGGTGGCAGCTGAGGTCTGCCTGGGATATACTGTGTGCTGCGGGCCATGGAAGATAATGAAAAGAAGCTTACTCCGATGAGAAAGAAATATGGTGCCGGCTTGTTGTACAGGAAACGATAAAACAAGAGGTGCCTCTCGCTGGAATCAAGCCTCTGTGGTGTCATATGGGTCAGTACTATGTTATGCAAGTCAAGTCCCATGAAATCTGCCTTTCTTTACACACTACAGACAGACTTGGCAGAAATATTCTAAAAAAAGTTTAAAATGACCAAAGTGGTAGCATGTAGCAATGTTTCTCTTTGATATATTATTGCAACATTGTATCTCTGTCATTACATTGTAGGGGGAGATTTACTAAGACTGGAGCAGACAGAATCTGGTGCAGCTGTGCGTGGGAGCCAATCAGCTTCTAGCTTCAGCTTGTTCAGTTAAGCTTTGACAGTAAAACCAGGAAGCTGATTGGTCGCCATGCAGAGCTGCTACAGTCTTAGTACATTCCCCTCTATGTGTCCTGGTATAAAAAGATTTCCAAGTACAGTTAGCTGTGGGTAGTCAGCCCTACAAACTTTTATTACACCAACTATTTCTGTTCAAGCATGGCTCAGGGATCAAACGCATTTAGTTAGAGGTATTATTTATTTATTACAGGTACTTATAGAGTGCCGTCAATTTATGCAGCACTTTACATCAATGCCAAAATTTCACAATTTCTGCCAGGGTATGTAAACGTTTGAGCACAACTGTACATATATTGTACATTCACATCAGTCCCTAACCCTGAAGGGGTGTACAATCTAAGGTCCCTAACTCACATTCATACATACACATACTAGGGACAATTTAAACAGGATCCATTAACCTACCAGCATGTCTTTGGAGTGTGGGAGGAAACCCAGAGTACATAGAGGAAACCTACACAGGCACAGGGAGAACATTCAAACTCCAGGCAGGTGGTATTGTTGTTGGGATTCAAACCAGTGACCCTAGTACTGCCAGGCAGAAGTGCTAGCCATTTAGCCACGGTGCTAAATGGGTTTCCATGCTGTGGTTGGGATTTGAACCAACGACCCTAGTGCTGCCAGGTGGAAGTGCTAACCATGGCAGTATGCACAGCAGGGATTTCAAAAGGCTGTATCTCTGAAAGGGCAGCTCACTTATTGCATTATATTTACCACCTGCTGTTCTTATTTCCTGGAATTCTTTTTTAACCGCTTTCTGCCACCACTTCCCAACCCTTTAAGAGGATCTAAATGCTGGGAGGCGGAGGAAAGCATTCTGATCATTTAACTGCTGTGATTGGCTGTCACAGTGGTCATATGATTGGAAAGTTCTCGATTGCAAGTATGCATTGGGAGTTCTCAGCAGGGGCGGACTGACCATATGGAAACTCGGGCACTGCCCGAGGGCCCGTGGTCAGTTGGGGGCCCCATGAGATGCCCCTGGTACCTTTTTCATAGGCTTATTTGAGTTTGGGCAAGAACACAGGGGCCCCATGATCCCCTATTGCCCGGGGGCCCCATGAGTTGTCAGTCCGCCCCTGGTTCTCAGTGACATATTAGTTACTGTGCTGGGAGCATGTTCTCAGCACCTAAACTCTTTACTTATAGATGTATATATACGCTAAAGCCAAGCTGCCAAGAGGTTGCATATATGCGGCCAGTCAGCATGAACAGGTTAATACAAGGACTGTACCAAAAGTAATGCTAAAGTGGGCATAAGTTATTTTTTTATTAACTTGCATACTGTAGGTCATTCAAATTTCACCTGTTGGTAGAGTAACTCTTCCTCTCTTCTTCTTTTTCCTTGAAGGTAAATAATAGATTATAAGCAGAAATATGCTGCCATTGAGTTCTTGATGAAGGAGGGGTGCAGGTTCTTCGATATCCACAGAAGGCTACAGAATGTTTGCGGAGATAACACCATTGACAAGAGCAATGTCTTATCATTGGTGACTCTTGTCAATGGTGTCATCTCCCTAAACATTCTGTAGCCTTCTGTGGATATCGGAGAACCTGCACCCCTCCCTCATCAAGAAGTCAATGACAGCTTGTTACTTCTGCTTGGAATCCATTATTTACCTGCAATGAAAAAGAAGAAAAAGGGAGGAACATGAATGATCTATTAAGTTAATAAAAAGTTATGCTCACTTTTGCAATACTCAAATTTAAAGCAGAACTCCAGTAACTCCCCACTGCATGGATCGGCTGCTCATTTTTTCTAGAGGTGAGGACAAAGCTCATACTTACCTGACCCACAGATCCTATGGAAAACAGTGCTCCCCCATGGTCCAGGGGTGGACTGTTCCTGTCTGTGGAGCATGTCTTGAGTGTGCTGATGTCAGGAACAGCCCATTTGCAAGACTGCTGGACCATGGGGGGGAGTAGCCTACAGGACCGGTCTTGTACGGGGAGAATCGGTGGGCTAGGTGTATATCTTCAGTGTTCTCACCCCTAGAATAAAATGAGCATTTGGCCAATGCATTGCTGGCACAGCCCCATTGCATGGGCCGAATTTTCTTTTTCCGGATTTCTACTTTAACATTCCCCTGTGCCCAGACTATGGATATTAAAGCTTTAAAGATGTAATTTAAAAATAAATTCTGCTTATTATTTGCCTTTCCTGGTTCCTTCTTTCCACCCAATCATTAGCATGCTAATAAATTTATTTCATATAGGCTTTCCATTTTCATTACATACCTTTTTTATAGATCCAGTCATGTCATCACTAAATTTCTGTGCTTCCCTATGCAATGCAAGCAGATCATGGTCAGTGGGAGGGTCCAGTAGAGTGCTGTGCATAGCTTCCTGAAAACAGGAAGCTATGGTAATGCCAACATGTGATGCTGAGCCTCCATGAAAGAACTGGAGTTCAATGAATGAAAGGGGTGGGCCTGGGGCAGTCAGGCTGGGAAAGAAAGTGCTAGATGATGTCATATGTCCTTCGTCCAGGAAATGGGGCGGGCTGTATCTGATTTGCTGCAGCTTATAATGTACATTGTGAGCAGCTCAAAGTGTGCGGTGAAATCAGAGTAAGCCATTTCAGTAAAGGAGAAAAGTCTGTGCCAATGTGCAAGACTAACGGGAAGGCCGGAGTTCAGCTTTAACAATGCAGATGTTTTTAAGTTGTAAAAGAGCTTTAAGGCTCCATGCACACTGGGCTTTAAAAAACGCTAGTTGCCTTGGCAGGAGGAAGAAAAACCCCGCTTATATAGAGTTTTGGAGAGTTTATGAGCTTTTAACCTCCTTGGCGGTATGATTCTTTCTGATTTTTTGTGCTGAAAGCGGTACCATTTTTTTGCATGGAAATATGTAGTTTTTTATTGTAGGCTGTAATTCTTAGGAATAACTCACTGAAATCTGTCCGAACAAGAGTCTAGTAAACATCCCGGATATGATAAAATTTGAAACACGAAATCATAAATTATAATTTAATAAATAATCATAAAAAATAATAATATAATAATAATAAATTTAATTCAATAATATAATCAAACCAAAAACACTGAAATTTGAAATACAGAGGCAAATTCGCACATCCCTGAGCAAAGTCGCAAAATTGTTTTCAGTGTGTGATGAGGAATTTCCCCCACGAATCATTATCACTCAATTCTGCAAGTGGTTCTGATTTACTATCGCTGTTCTAAAACTGCTTTTGACGTAAAGGGACGCTTTTTGGACGCCATGGACTTTTCTAAGTTTCCAGGCAGAAAGAACATGCAAAATGCAGGCAGGGCGCAGGACAAAGCACTCGGGACAAAATGTATGTGAAATGGGTTGAAACAGTAATGACAGCAAAAATGACTTTTTTAAAAAATTTCAAATTTCCCGCCGTACGTCCCGACGTCACAGGGACCGGAACACAGAAGCCGGATGCCGGCATCGGCCGGAGGAGATAGCCGGGGACGCTGCAGGGGACACATCGCGGGAGCGAAGGACAAGGTAAGTGCTGCAGGGACCCCCTGAGCAACGCTGCATGGTAAGCCCGAGTGTAGCTCGGGGTTACCGGTTTTGGTATAGAAATTTTACCCCGAGCTACACTCGGGAATACCGCTAAGGAGGTTAAGACAGTTTTGGAGCATTCCATTTTTTTCTGCCAGAAAACAGCTCTCAAAAACTCAAAACAGAAGGTTTTTTTTCTGCCTTTAAACTCTGAGCTTAATGCATGGAAATATAGGATAACATTGAGCTGCTACTACAGGCAAAACACTAGACTCCTCTAGGATCAGCATTTTTTTTAAGCCAGTGTGCATGGATCCTGAAACAAGCCATTTCCTCTCCATGTACTGTGAAGTAATTCATCAGGAAAGATCATTAAAAATTGTTTGCCATTGTTTTTAAGGGTTCTAGTTTACACATATGCAGCACATTGACGATATCTTTTATTTTATAGATTCCTATCCTAATATTTATCAGTGGTTCCAAATTAATAATCACTAGGGAGCAGACACAAGGATAAACCCAGCATCTTTCTAAATAACCGTTCTGTTTATTCAGTCCCTTTTAAAGTTTTTTTTTATAACAATGTTTATGAAGGCATAACATTAATAACTACCATTTTTACGTAGGCTGGTTTCTTACCAGGGTCTTAGGAATGTGAGTACGTGGCAGAAGAGGGTATAATAAGAACGATGGCTGCAGTGGACAAAGCATATATTACAAAATAAAATAAATGTATGTACAGAGTTTAAAATTTCTTTCACAACGACATTGGCCAAAATAGGTCATGTCCATTTTTAATGCATCTGTAAAACACAAGGAATTTACTTACGAACGACCACAAATGTCACCACATTATGAAACAGGTCAGCTGATTGTCAACCCTGTTGATTTTATTTTGCTCGCTGTATTTCTGTTGGAGAGACTTTTTTAGTGTAGCACCCTCCCAGTTAGGCTGCTAGGTAAATTTAGTCTTGACTCCTCCTGTAATTAGAAGAGCAATGGTTGTTTGTTCTGGTCTGTTCAGGGATTCATAGGCTGGAAGTTTGGTTGTTGTCTATAGAAGAAGTTTCTGGAGCTGAGGGTGGAAGAATTTAAATGACCAGACTGAATATTGATCAGGGCCTAGCCAATCCCTTGGGAGGTGTGCCCAGATGGTGGTTGGGGTGCTCATAAATAGTCTGGAGCGCTGAGGAGATTGTCTTTTTCCCTCGTGAGGGAATGGATTTGTGAGTGAAGAGGAAGGGCAGGGGCCTGCTTGCCCAAGGAGCCTTTTGGATTGGACTGCTCTACAAGACTCTGCACCTATGGACTGATCTTGTTCCAGGATCCTGCGGGCAGAGCCTCTTTTCTGTGCCACACCTTAAAGTGGTAGTAAAGTCTTGTTTGTTTATTTATACCTACAGGTAAGCCTATAATAAGTCTTTCCTGTAGGTACAGTAAATATCTCCTAAACGTGTACCGTTTAGAAGATATTTACTTTAGCAGAGCTGGTGATGTCACTGGCACATTCGCACTGCACTCTCAATGGACGATGTGCTGCATGCGCGGGAGTGATGTTATTGCATCCAGTCAAAGGGCCGCAGCCCGAGAACCTGGAAGGAAGACTAGGAGAAGATGGAAGCCTCAGGGAGCCATGACAATGCTTCATTTTTAGGTAAGTCTTTCATAATATACTAGTATTATAGCTCATTATGCTCTTAACTTGCAGGCAGAAGATTATTTTGTTTTATTTTTTTTGCGGTTTACTCCCACTTTAATTTATGGTCCCCAGCCATGAACCTGTAGACTGTTCCAGTCTAACTTTGCCTGATCTTCAACTTTTTTCATGGCCCCCAGCAGTGACCCTGTAGACTGTTCCAGGCTACCTTTACCTGTGCTGAACTTACTTCATGGTTCCAAGCAATGAACTTGTAGACTGTTCTAGTTTGCTTATTCCTTTGCTGAAGTTACTTCACGGTCCCCAGCTGTGAATCTAAAGACTGTTCCAGTCTACCTGTACTTGAACTACAGTTACTGAGCGGAAAGCATCATCTGCTAACAATACCTGCTATTTTGGAGTATCCTACATCACCCCAAATCCCCTCTTTCTACAAGTTTCAACAAGCAAATAAACCTTAAAAAGACAAAAAGACAACCCCTAGATGTGTTGGTGAACGAGCTGGTGTGAGCACTATTGCTTTGGGCCTGGCTGCCTCTGCAGTCTTTTGGGAAGGAACCTGCTAATCTACAGTGGCCCCTTTGGGGGTAGTGCTGCATTAGTTTTGGGAAACTTTGGAAAAGTTAGTACCCCGTCCAATTTTACCGTTTCTGTGTTAAAGAGATTTCCCTCACTTTGTATTCTGGGGACAACTTTTTTTCCAGGCAGGAAGTGGAGGAACTTTTCCAATGGGGCCTTCAATGATGGTAAAACCTAAAAGGAGTTCATATTTTTCCCCATTCTATCCAAACCAAAAATAAAATATTTTGGGCATAGCTACAATTTAACCTCTTGCTGCTAATGTAACATAAAAGTCCCATGGCAAATGGGTGGGCTTTAATGCCCACATGCTGTACATATTCGTCAATTGGCGGTCAAGGTTTCTATTCTGAGAGCACGCTCACTATGTGCTTTTGGCACAAACTTTGTCCCCGCTAGTGATTGATAGCCAGTGGGGCTGGCTTCTGATCCTGTGGCCACCTCCAATCGCAGAATCCTGGTGGTCACAAGATCGCAGATCCTTCCCTCAAACACTATTAAAAGGACACTGGGGCTGGCATGAAGGGCTTAGATTCAGGACAGTTGACTGGTCTGAAACTTTTGCTTAACCCTCACCTTCCCATCCACTAGAGGTCACATAACCCACGTCCTAGTAATGAGCTGAAGAATCAAATCACAAAAACTAAATTAACTATTTATTCAGGATTTAGTTATTATTTTGAATTGTATATTCATCTACTTAGAGAAAAAGGTACAAGAGATTATTGGAGGCATTTTGGGTCTCTGTACCCTGGGCCACACAGAAGCCATCTAGGCTCCCATAGCTGTATTTATAGGCAGTTTAATACCTTTTTTGCAGCAAGAGGTGAGGTGAAAGCAGCCAAGCTTTACCGCTCGTCCTTTAACCACTGTCAGTTCCTCGTGCTGACTCAGTGTAGAAAATAGCTAATCATTACTAATTCATTCCAGTCCCGGCTGCAAGATGATTAACTGTGATTGACTCGTTCAGTTATAATATGGATGTCAAACCTAATCTAATAAGACATCCCTATGTAATGACCAATTAATTAATGTCTGCTCACTGTAAAGTACTATGGAACCTCTTGTTTTACTAAGCCAGCTTCCATTCCACTGAGACCACCCTATTTTAAGTAATGGAAGGACTGAGCTTTTAAAATATATTTTGTTATTTTAAGATAAAAATTATTTTATATTTATTTTAAACCATGCCTAGTTTAGTTAACTATATTTCTTATTTATATTTATTTACACTCATCCACTACACCCACAGCACCCAACCTATGGCCCTAGGCCCTCGGGCCCCAGCAGCCAGTAGTCGCTGTTTTCATTGCTGATGTGCTTAATCAGGAACAGTGGAGTAAAATTTTCAATTAAATAGTTTCTACTATCTAATTGATTTGGTGTATTTCCTACTTATTATTCTTTTTATAAATATATTTATACAGCACCTACAATTTACGCAGTGCTTTACATATTGTACATCCACTTCAGTCCCTGCCCTCAAGGAGCTTACAATCTATGGTCCATAACTCACATTTATACATGCACACACTGGGGCCATTTAACCTACCTGCATGTTTCCAGAGTGTGAGAGGAAACCCACACAGGCACAGGGAGTACATGCAAACTGACTTGGTTAAGAACTAGACCAATGGCTCATGTGCTACAGGTATATATCAGTACCGGGATCTGCACTTATGACCGCTGCTCTGTCCAGCAGTAGTTCTTCTTGATGAGCTGCCTTAGATGCTAGACAGCTCCCTGTCTGATCCATTGGACAATCCTGCCTTATGTCTTGTTTCTGATGAACCTTGAACTCCTTGTTCCTCACATGAACTTCCTACAGTTGCAAGAAAAAGTATGTGAACCCCTTGGGATTACGTGGAGTTTTGTATGAATTGGGCATAAAATGTGCTCTGAACGTCATCTAAGTCACAACAATAGAAGAACACAGTCTGCTGAACATAATACTACACAAACAAGAGGAGTGGTCCAAAATGACTCCAGATCGTTATGCAGGTCTGATCTGCAACTACAGGAAACGTTTGGTTGAGGTTATTGCTGCCAAAGGAGGGTCAACCAGTTATTAAGTCCAAAGGTTCACATACTTTTTCCTCCCTGCACTGTGAATGTTTACATGTTATGTGCAATTAAACCATGGCAACATCTAATGTTTGTGTAGTATTATGTTCAGCAGACTGTGTTCTTCTATTGTTGTGACTTAGATGACGTTCAGAGCACATTTTATGCCCAATTCATGCAAAACTCCACGTAATCCCAAGGCGTTCACATACTTTTTCTTGCAACTGTATTTAAGCCAGACCTTTGCACTTACTGTTTACCAGATTACTGTGCTCTCTCCAGCCAATATCTATCTCCTGTCTCTCCTGCTGCCACCCATATCTTCACTAGTACTCATTACAAACCTTGGCTTGTTCCTTGACTACGCTTCCACCCGATCCCAACCTGCAATATTTTGTTACCAATCTTTGGCTTGTTTACTGACTCCGCTTCTGCTTGATCTCTACCTGCTATATAACAGACAAACAGAAAAAGACAACCAGCGTGTTTTGGGGGGGCCACATAATATCCCTTCATCAGGGCTGGGTGAAATGTCAAGTTGTTAAACAGACTCACAAATTCCACTAAGCAGACTGATCTGTGGGAAGAGCATTATAAACAATGGTCAATGCTGGTGGTCACAGGTGTCGCGGTTGCTGCAATTCTGCCACGATTTGCGTTTTCCCGCAGTTGGCAGTCAAAATGTTACTATCCTGAATGCGGTTCAGGAGAGGGAGGTTTAACCTCACTTAAACATGGCAGCTCCTAAACTCTGCTAAAAGCCTATGTGTACATGGACACATAGACTTTTATGGAGTTGAGTTTAGGAGCTTTGGCAAAAAAAATGCCATAAACTCCTAAACTCGAGTTTAGGAGCTGCTCATGTACATGAAGCCCTAATTAAACACTCAATCAAAATAACTGCAATCCGCTGACCAATATAAACAGCACCAAAATAAATAATAAAGTGAATTAACAATAATTAAAATCAATCAATGTCCTCTGCTCTTGGTGATAAAAAAAAGTTCATATAATTCCAATTCTTCTTAATTTTCACCCATAGTGTTCTTATTAATGCCTTGTAGTGATCCCCACCAACGTTCACCATATGCGCTCACCTCTAACAGTAGACCTGCCAAATTTCAGGTCAAAGGGCCATATACATGTTTACATGTGGTGACACATAACCTCCAAAGTCAAAAAGAAGTAAAGTGCTCCAGGGAAGGCTTTGAGGGAGAGGAATCAACGACAACTCCCAGGTGGGTGGAAAATGTTTCTGACCTGAAATTTGGCAGGTCCACCATTAGAGGTGAGCGCATATGGTGAACAGTGGTGGGGATCACTGCAAGGCAGAAATAAGAACACTATGGGTGAAAATTAAGAAGAATTGGAATTATATGAACTTTTTTTTATCACCCGGAGCAAAGAGGACATTGATTGATTTTGAATAGTATGAATTCACTTTATTATTTATTTTGGTGGTGTTTATATTGGTCACAGGATTGTATTATGCCATTTTGATTGAGCATTTTACAGCCGATTACAGTGGAGCCCAAAAACAATGAAAATATTACTGCTTGAGTGCCTCCCAAAACTATATCAGTCAGATCAGCATGTGAATAAACTAGAACAAGACAGACAGTACAAAGTGAGTAAAAGATGGTTTCAGCTCCTGTTCTCCACCTGTAGAGAACGCCTCAGATGCATTTTGCCCTTTTCAGGCCTAGAGGCCTCAACGATTAGGGCAAAACACATCTGAGGCATTCTCTACAGGTGGAGAACTTTATTAACATTTATGCAACAGGGAGTCTATGTTTGTGTTCAGATGGTCAGCATTTTGTTGAAGCCAATTACAGTGATCACATGATTGGAAAGTCCATGGAATAACTGTTCTTGCATTATGATGTCTTAAAAATTGTCTCACACCAGTAGAAAGAAGTTAAGGTGTCCGTTTATGAATCAGAGGTAAATGATCGCTGCTCAGTTCTCCGGCATTTTCGGAGAACACAGTTCTCCTGTGAATACCTTTTATGAAGCAGTTCTCCGAACGAAGGGAGAATGGTCTACAAATGCTGGAGAACGGTCTACAAACGCTGGAAAACGGCTGATTTTACTATAATCTCGCGAGATTACAGTAAAAGATCAGTTTACTAAGCAGAGGTAAATTATCGCTGCTTAGTTTGAGGTCCCTCCGGTTCTCCAGCTCTGGGCTGGAGAATTCGGAGGGAGAACACAGATATCCAGTGAAGGGCTGAACATGTTCTCCGCTGATCTCCTGAGTGTCATAAATTGTGAATGACCAGAGAATAGCTTCGATCCTCTGAATCGCAGCTATTCTCTGTGTCATAAACGGACACCTAAGGATCCAAAGTTGGGTGAAACAACTTTTGGCTCATACAATGCCACGCATCATGTAAAATCAATATAGGCTGCAAGGAATAGCGATACTTCCGAGCACAGCCTGCATTAATGAAAAGGAAAATGGTCATTGTTTTCAAAACGCATTTTTTTGCAACTGATGGTTTTCTGTAACCTTCCTGTTCTGCTAAGCTGAAGTTTGCAGGCAAAGTCTGGGAACTCAGACAATCATCACAAAGGTTTTCAGCAGAATATATTTTAGCTTGGATGAAAATGTTCAGTAGATGAGGACAAGACGGCAATAACAAACCCGAAAGATGAAGAAACATGATTTTTAAGCAGCTCAGTTTGTGTTTTCCATGTCAAAGGTCCCTGTCTATGGAAAATAATGAGGAATGTATTATTTATGATGCTTACATCTTCTTGAAAATATGTGATTAAAGGATTCTTGGTTTACTGCAGATCTCTCTGCTTGAAGATACGTTATTTCTAAAAATAACTGAGGACCTTCTTCATCCCCCTTACTATGGTACTATATCCGCCCTCCATTTATTTTTCAGACAATAGGTACAGTCATGGCCAAAAATTTTGACACCCCTGCATTTTTGTCAGATAATTCACCACTTCAGCCAGAAAATTGTTGCAATTACAAATGTTTATACATTTTCATGTTTATTTCTTTTGTTTGTATTGGTATGACACAAAAAAGTAGAGAAACAAAAAGCCAAATTGCACACAAAACCCCAAAAATGTACTGGACAAAATCATTGGTTCCCTTAATTTAATATTTGGTAGCACACCCCTTGGAAGAAATAACTTAAATCAGTGGCTTCCTGTAACCATCGACGAGCTTCTTACACCTCTCTATTGGAGTTTTGGACCACTTTTCTTTTGCCAACTGCTCCAGGTCTCTCATATTGAAAGAGTTTCTTTTCCCAACTGCTGTTTTGAGATCTCTCCACAGGTGCTCTATGGGTTTGAGATCTGGACTCAATGCTGGCCAGTTCAGTATTCTCCAACGCTTTGTCTGAAACCCTTTCTGGGTTCTTTTTGACATGTGGTTTGGACCATTGTCCCGCTGTAAGACCCATGATATCTGACGGAGACCCAACTTTCTGACACCGGGCCCTACATTGTAACCTAGAATTCTTTGGTAGTCTTCAGATTTCATAATGCCATAAACATGGTCAAGACATCCAGTGCCTGAAGCAAAACAATCCCAAAACATCAGTGACCCTCCACCATGATTGACTATAGGGACTGTATTCTTTTCTTTAAAGGCATCATTGCTTTTTCCTGAAAACAGTAGAATGATGGGCTTTACCAAAGAGCTGTCATTTTGTTTCGTCTGTCCACAGCACATTCTCCCAAAAGGATTTTGACTTCCTCAGGTAAGTTTTGGCAAAATCCAATATGGCTTTTTTATGTTTCTGTGTCAGCAGTGGGGTCCTCCTGGGTCTCCTACCATATCTCTGTGTCAGCAGTGGGGTCCTCCTGGGTCTCCTACCATAGCATCCCTTTTCATTTAGATGGCGATGTATTGTGTGAGCTGACACAGGGTTACCCTGTGTCTGAAGCTCAACTTGAATTTGTCTGGAAGTTGAAAGAGCTTCTTTATGCACCATTTGAACAATCCTTCATTGCAGTCTTTCTCTTTCATCTACATCCAAGGAGATTAGCTACAGTGCCACGGCTGTAAACTTCTTGACAATGTTGTGCACAGTGGACACAGGAACATTAAGATCTGTTAATTGATAAAAGTGAGTCTAATTAAAAATTACAGAAACTTCACAAACTTGGAAAGCAATTATTTCTTACAATTTTGAGAAAGTGCCAATAACTGTGTCCAGTCCATTTTTGTAATTTTGTGTGGAATGTGTTAGATTTGACTTTTTGTTTTTCCACTTTTTTATGTCTTACCAATACAAACAAAAGAAATAAACATGAGAATGCCTAAATGTTTTTAATTGCAACAATTCTTTGGGCGGGGTTGTGCATTATCTGACAGAAATGCAGGGGTGCTAATATTTTTGGCCATGACTGTATATACATATATTTTGGAGTCATTATATATGGTTTTATACTCCACTAAGAAAAAGATGCAATGCATAGAGCTTGTAACTGTAAATAAATACTATTTTGAATGTACAGCCCTTATCCTTTTCTAAAGCCGTTCGGACAACGTTCTTCAAATCTTACCATGGCTACCCATCACAGGTTGTAGGCAGGAGGTTTCTGAATCTTCACCCATCCCCTTGCTCCTGCAAATAGCTCACTTTATTTTTTTATGCAATCAATTTGTATTTATTTAAGATTGTCAGGAACAATTTGGGGTTATCGACACAAACAGAGTGGGTACACAAATAAAAAATGTCATGCATGATCATCTAATGCAACATATAATGACATTCTTTGCCATGAACGGAGGCTGTGATTTATCAATGTGCCCAATTTATACAGACTGGAGCTACAGCTTCCATGTAGAATAAATAAGAATCTTTGAAAAAGCCAAAAAAGAAAAGAATGATGAACAGAAGCCAAACAGGAAAAAAAAAAGTGTGTGTTCGGGGGGGGGGGGGGGCTTTTGATGGGGCAGGGGCAGGAAGGGGGGGGCTTGGATGGGGCAGGGGCAGGTGCAGCCCTTCATCCTTTGACTGTACAGGGAAGTAAGTCCTTATACTGCTCTATCAATAAAGAAGAAGGAATGTAATATGCTCAAACCAGTTTGCTGCACACTTGTAAGCCCAATGGGGGAGATTTATTAAAACTGGAGCATGCAAAATCTGGCGCAGCTCTGCATAGAAACCAATCCGCTTCCAGGTTTTATTGTCAAAGCTTAACTGAACAAGCTGAAGTTAGAAGCTGATTGGTTACCATGCACAGATGCACCAGATTCCGTGTGCACCAGTTTTAGCTAATATCCTCCATTCACTACCATCAATTCATGAATAATTCATATGTGTCATGATATTGAGTGACTGATTGTTCCATTCTCATTATGCAGCATATAATGTACTTAGTACATGACACTATACAGTCCTTTCCACTTTGATCCAGGAAATGCAGACAGCAGTGCAGTTATTTGGAGGAACACTGTAGATATCGTAGTGTATGGATATGACCACCATATGTGAGTGGTAGCACACATCCTTTATCACAACACTGTGCAGACAGCTGAATGTTATTTTATGGAGTAGTTCATTTGGCTTCATTTATGGCTAATCCATGACCTGAAAGCTATCTCTTAACACTAATTCCTAACCTTTACCTAACTCGCTATCTAACCTCTAAACCTAACCTTATAACCTGACTATAAAACCTAGTCCATAACACATATCTGTAACCTTTATCTAGCCCCTATCCAGGGGCGGACTGACAACTCATGGGGCCCCCGGCAATAGGTGATCATGGGGCCCCTGTGTCCTTGCCCAAACTCAAAAAAGCCTATGAAAAAGGTACCAGGGGCATCTCATGGGGCCCCCTACTGACCCCGGGCCCTCGGGCAGTGCCCGAGTTTCCAAATGGTCAGCCCGCCCCTGCCCCTATCTAACCCCTAACCTTAACAACCTGGGCCTCTTTATCCAATCCATCCCTAAATGAGTTGGCTCTTGCTTTAATCTAAATCTAATTTTATTAAATAGGTTTCTACCTTGTTGGTTTGCCCTCTACTGATCACCACGTAGCATTAAAACCGAGTATGCATTTATCCTAAAAACACAGTCTCCTGGGCTTGTCATTCATTTGTAATGATTTCAGTGTCAATAGTATACAGTATAATGTAAGTCATAGTACATTTTTTTTTGTTTCAGGTTACCCATATCCCTGAGGAGCATATTCTAGTAGCCATGTTTCCTGGCCTTCCAACATCAGCAGAACTTTTTATATTACCACCAAAAAATGTCAGCGAACGGAGGAAAGGTAGCAAAGTGGACTTGGAGCAGGTGAGTCAACATACTAAGGACCTCATTTCACCATAGAGACCAAAACTGTATGCTTTCTTTCATCCATCCTACAGGGGTAATTCTTCCCTACTTTTTACATATTTTCTTCCATGATTTTACCGCATGTTGTTAAATACTGGTGTTTATAGAAATCATCAACATTTGTACATTTAAAAGTGGTAGTAAACACTGCATGGCCACTTGTACCTACAGGTATGCTTATATTAAAGCTTAACTGTAGGTACAAGGAATATCTCCTAAATGTGCACCATTATCTAGGTTGGCAGTTGCCGACGTCACCAGAGCAATGCACACAGCTCTCTGAATTGAAGGCATACTGAGTGTACTGTCAGTTCTGTACTGTGTATTGTGCAGTGACCATGACTCTTGTGCGCATAAGGCCTAGTGCATTACCATAAAAAATGTTTAATAAGAAATAAAATAGGTGTTGTATTCACAAACGAGAATAAAGTCAAGGCACATCATAAAAGAACAGCTGGGTCAACACCGCGCTGAGTAACGGTCCGCAATGGGGAGTGTAGACATCCAATAGGCTGACTCGTTTCGAGGACATGCCTCTTCCTCAGAGCCAAGAGCTTGTGCGCATGCCTGTGAGTGATGCCGGAGCTCACAAAATCTAGATGGAAGACCAGGTGAAGATGCCCTGTCAGTGGTGACAGCACACCGCTTGAGGGCTTCGTTTTAAGGTAAATCTTCCATAATGTGCTAGCAGGTGCGGACTGACCATTCGGGCGCTCGGGCACTGCCCGAGGACCCAGGGTCAGTAGGGGGCCCCATGAGATGCCCCTAGTACCTTTCATAGGCTTTTTTGGGTGTGGTTTGAACATGGGTGAGGACACAGGGGCCCCATGATCCTCTATTGCCCGGGGGCCCCATGAGTTGTCAGTCTGCCCCTGTGTGCTAGTAAGCTGGGCATACTAGCACATTATGCCATTACCTTGCAGAGTTGCAGGGAGACGACTTTTTTTTGTCACACGCTTAACTTCTGCTTTAAGATTTACAAACTCAATTAAAAGATTTAGAGTGACTCTTCCATTTTCTGACAACTTTATGAAATTCAGTTGAGACAAAGTAAGCCTCAAGGCAGGCATCTGTGGTATTGTCTCCACTGATAACCCAGAGTTCTTTGGCAGCCCTTTGTCAGGACCAGGAGCAGAATGCAGTGCTACAATTTTATTTAATCCATTTTTCAGAGGATATCTTTACATAATACAATCAAAAGACAAAAGGACAACAGTTCCGGGTGTCCCTGCCCTAACTCAGGTTACTCAGTTTGAGCTCGAGGAAGGGCAGGCATTCCTAAAACTGTTGTTCTTTTTGTCTGCTTACTGTGTTATGTAAAGATATTCTCTGATTAATGGATTAAATACAGTCTGAGTACTGCACTCCTAATCCAGTCCTTGCTTTTACTAAGCGTTTGGCGGCAGTTGAAGACCACCCAACTGGTTGAGTGGAGTTTGCTTGTTTCAGCATGCAGCTCCCCACTGGGACAAATTACGCAATGTTTTCTAAAGAGAGAGGAAATGACAAAGAGAAGTAGCCAAACATATAAAATTTACCTCAAAATGTCCTTGTTACCCATTAAAGTGTACACTGCTTGTGTTCCATTAGAGAGATTTCCCTTCCACTTGTAAAGTGAGGGAAGCTCCCTTCTTAGACATCTGTCACCACAAGTATCCCCATTGGAACATTTCCTCTCTATTTATTTTCTGGTAACAACTCTAAAGTTTTGGGTTTCCCAACACTTTGTATCTTGTTGACAATAGTCAACAGGACCAATAGAGGGGTAAATCTCCTCAAAATTAAAAAAAAAGTTTAGACAGTATACACTCTTTAATTTTTTTTCTCTCCATCCCTTCTGCATCTAAAATCTTCCTTTTCAGCTTTTGGTCACATCGCTTTAAATTAATCCACCGTGACATGGCAGTTGAGTCTAAAAAAAAAGGGGCAGGAAACTCAGCCAAGAACTATTTCCTGTGTCTTAATAGTATCAACATATTACCATGGAACAATTCACACTAGTTCCTGTTTCTGGAAGGAGCTCGCACTCTATTGTCCCCTACAACATGGTGCTAATTAACCTGCAGGAAGTCTTTTGATTGTGGAATGGAAAAGGAGCACATGGGTGAAACCGCCACAGTTGCACTGAGATATTGTCCCCTATGGGATCTGAACTCAGGACAACAGCTGGAGAGTATGAGTTCCAACCACTTGGCCTCCAGGTGTCAGAGGCATCCATTGATTTCAGATAGGCTTAAAAGCTTGAACTAAATGTCTTTGGTAACCTTGGTCATATATTCTCTGCTATCTTTACCTATCACATCTTCATTTTTAGATTGTAGAGTCTCTTCTGAGTGCCCTGAATCAGAACCTTGTAATGTTTGAGCTGAAGCCAGGAGTGCAGATCTTTGTATACGTCACGCAGCTTACTCTAGGTAAGTACTTATACTAAGAATAACTGTGTACCTTGACACAATGTTGTCACCAGGTTCAGTTTAGCTATTTTATTTGCTGTTGTAAGGAACTTTTTTGGCTAGACCAAAACATGTACCCTTAACACTTAACCTCCCTCCTAACTTTTAAACTTTAATAGCCCTTGAACCTAACTCTTTATTAGAACTAAAGGCACATTTTTTTTTATTACGTAAGAGAGGGTTAAAACCCCATGCCAGGGTATTTTTTTGCCATATATGTCTCATTGGAGAGATTTCCTCCTCACCTCCTGGCCCATAGCCAAAAGAGGAAGTGAGAGGAATGTATGGCGAAAAACATGTTTTATTTTGGATTCATTTGTTAAGTAAATTATTTCATTTCATCATGTTCATTATGTTACATAATTAGTCTGGCTGAAAAAAGATCAAAGTCCATCTAGTTCAACCAAAAAAAAAAAGATTATAATCCTATATCCACAGGTGATCCAGAGGAAGACAAAAAAAACCCAGCAATGCATGATTCAATTTGCTCCTGCAGGGGAAAAGATTCCTTCCTGATCCCCCGAGAGGCAATCAGATATTCCCTGGATCAACTTTACCTATAAATGTAATATCCAGTTATATTCTGTGTATCCAAGAAGAATCCAGGCCTTTTTTAAAGCAATCCCCCCAGCTGGCCAGAACCAACTCTTGAGGGAGTCTATTCCACATTTTCACAGCTCTTACTGTGAAGAAACCTTTCCGTGTTTGGAGATTAAATTTATTTTCCTCCAGATATAAAGAGTGCCCCCTTGTCCTCTGTGATGACCTCAGTGTGAATAGCTCTACACCGAGTTCACTATATGAACCACTGATGTATTTATACATGGAGATCATATTCCCCCTTATGTATTATACATGGAGATCATATCCCCCCTTATGTATTATACATGGAGATCATATCCCTCCTTATGTATTATACATGGAGATCATATCCCCCCTTATGTATTATACATGGAGATCATATCCCCCCTTATGTATTATACATGGAGATCATATCCCCCTCTTATGTATTATACATGGAGATCATATCCCCTCCTTATGTATTATACATGGTGATCATATCCCCCCTTATGTATTATACATGGAGATCATATCCCCCTTATGTATTATACATGGAGATCATATCCCCCCTTATGTATTATACATGGAGATCATATCCCCCTTATGTATTATACATGGTGATCATATCCCCCCTTATGTATTATACATGGAGATGACATCCCCCTTATGTATTATACATGGAGATCATATCCCCCCTTATGTATTATACATGGTGATCATATCCCCCTTATGTATTATACATGGAGATCATATCCCCCCCTTATGTATTATACATGGAGATCATATCCCCCTTATGTATTATACATGGTGATCATATCCCCCTTATGTATTATACATGGAGATCATATCCCCCCTTATGTATTATACATGGTGATCATATCCCCCTTATGTATTATACATGGAGATCATACCCCCCCTTATGTATTATACATGGAGATCATATCCCCCCTTATGTATTATATATGGAGATCATATCCCCCCTTATGTATTATACATGGAGATCATATCCCCCCTTATGTATTATACATGGTGATCATATCCCCCCTTATGTATTATACATGGAGATCATATACCCCCTTATGTATTATACATGGAGATCATATCCCCCCCTTATGTATTATACATGGAGATCATATCCCCCTTATGTATTACACATGGAGATCATATCCCCCTTATGTATTATACATGGAGATCATATCCCCCTTATGTATTATACATGGAGATCATACCCCCCCCTTATGTATTATACATGGAGATCATATCCCCCTTATGTATTATACATGGTGATCATATCCCCCTTATGTATTATACATGGAGATCATATCCCCCCTTATGTATTATACATGGAGATCATATCCCCCCTTATGTATTATACATGGAGATCATATCCCCCCTTATGTATTATACATGGAGATCATATCCCCCCCTTATGTATTATACATGGAGATCATATCCCCCCTTATGTATTATACATGGAGATCATACCCCCCCTTATGTATTATACATGGTGATCACATCCCCCTTATGTATTATACATGGAGATCATATCCCCCCTTATGTATTATACATGGAGATCATATCCCCCTTATGTATTATACATGGAGATCATACCCCCCCCCTTATGTATTATACATGGTGATCACATCCCCCTTATGTATTATACATGGAGATCATATGCCCCTTATGTATTATATTATTCTTAACCCAAAGTTTGGGATACTCAGCCTTTCCCAGGATCCTGCAGGGAGATCCACTCTCACTTGAGTGAGACTGTTGAAAGCCAGGTTTAGAGGTTTTTTTTACATTTTTTTTAAGAAATGAACCTTATGTCATTTCAGTCATGTTATAAGGGAACCTTGCTGTCATGGTGTGGCAAATGTCCCGCTCCCCCCCTTGGCTCGCTCCTTGATCACCCCCCTCCACCTCTCATCCTGTCGCGACTCTTTGAAGCCGAGCCGCACAGGATAAGAGGTGTGACTCCTGTCACCCCTGTCACTTATCTTTCCCCCATCCCGCTCGGCTGGAGGGAGGAAGATAGTTTCCCCGAAGTGAGGTTCACACCTCTCCACGGAGAGGTGCGAACCTCCCGCGGGGATGTTCTGGGCTGCAGCAGTCAGCCTGATTCCGCACGGCCCCAGCATCTGTAGCGTGGGCACGAAAGTTCCCGCGCTTGCAGATACTGACAGACAAAGGCCGCGCTCTCGAGAGCGCAGCCCCTGTCAAGGGGGTGTGCCTTGTTGCCGGGCGATGAGACACGCCGCCCACGGTTGCCAGGATGACCAGGGAGCGTCCTGCATTGGCTTAAGAAGGCCGATGCCGGGCTCCTCGTTTGTTTGTTCCACTGCCCAGCCGCCAAGAGGTCTCTGCTGCGGCGAGACTCTTGCGGCCACTTTGCAATTACCCAGGGATTTGGGGGAGAAATAATGCCAGCTGCCTCTCTGCAATTACCCAGGGATTTGGGGGAGAAATAATGCCAGCTGCCTCTCTGCAATTACCCAGGGATTTGGGGGAGAAATAATGCCAGCTGCCACTCTGCAATTACCCAGGATTTGGGGGAGAATTGCTACAAATACTCAGGACTCAGGTCAAGTACTTGCTGTTATACTGCCCCTGCTTTGCACCCAGGAGTGCTGGAATACTGCTTGCTGGACAGTCAAGCCTGGTCCCTGCTGCTAGGACCCTCTGTTGTGGGCTGAGGAGGGTCGCCCCCTGGCTGTCGTCTGCTGTGAACCCGGGCATCCCTGCCGGAGCTGTGAGTGTGTGCTCCCCTGTTTCATTCCCCTGAACTGTTCCTGTACCCTATCCCCGTTTCCCTGCTTAGATTACAAACACTTGTAGAAACTCTAACTTTGCCCCTGGGGCTGGATTACGCTGTTTTGAGCCCCCTCCTTGCCACTTCCCCATACCGGGTACTGCCACGCTCCCTGCAGACCCCAATTGAGTGACTGTCATTTGCTTTAATAAAGCTTTGTGTGTTTGCCATCTGCTTTGTGTGTTCTGTCCTGCCTACCCTCCGTCACTATAGTGTCCCAATTTATTAACAATATTTTGCCCTTATCAATGTATTTACAGTGTATCCACTCCAATTATAGGGAGCATTTTGAAGAGGAAGGAAACCTGAAAAGAAAAGAAAGATATCTATTTTTGTATATTGCCTCCTATTCTGTCACCTCGATAAATCAAGAGTTGTGATTTACAGGAATAAACTGACATGCGGATTGTCTTTCAGCTTCAGGGCAGCTCTGGCTGATAAAATATTTACTTGCCTTAGAAGTGAAGTTTTTGTTAAACAATAAGTAGATTCTCTATCACGCTGGCATGCTAATTTTATTATTCCTTTCTGCATAAAAAGGACATTTTTCCTACCTTCTGCACATATTTAAGCTTTTTTTTCTGCTGAATTTTGCATACTTATCAAATTTCAGTATTGTTCTGTGAGCTTCTCAGTATAAATCTCTTTTTTTTTCTTCTCTTTTTATTTCCTGAGAAAGAGTAAATGATTTAACTAAGACAAGTTTTGTGTTTTAATCTCAGCAGTGTAGTTTTAAACAAAATGTAGCTTGTGGAAGCTTTTTGCTTTTCATGCATGGGGCAAAAAATGCTTACCTGTACTCAGTGAACTGGATTGGACAGATCAGGATTGACCCAGATCTAATAATGGCCAACTGTTCCATATGAGCATTTTTTATTTTTCATAATAACTAATATTGCAGTATTCCTCACACTTTACTGACTCCAAATAATGAAGCATGATAGCAGTAAAATCTATGAAATACATATTGGGGAGATTTACTAAAACTGGAGCACTCAGAATCTGGTGCGGCTGTGCATGGTAGCCAATCAGCTTCTAACTTCAGCTTGTTCAATAAACCCCTTACCCTCCAGAGGATTTACCCCCCTTCCTGACCAGGCCATTTTTTCGCTGCGGCGCTGCATTAAATTACCTGACAATTGCGCAGTCATGCAATGCTGCACCCCAATTAAATGTATGTCTTTTTTCCCACAAATAGAGCTTTCTTTTGGTGGTATTTGATCACCTGTGAGTTTTTTATTTTTTTGCGCTATAAACAAAAACAGACTGACAATTTTGAAAAAAACAAAAACATATTTTTCACTTTTTGCTATAAAACATATGCAGTAAAAAAATTGAAAAAATCTAATTATGTCATAAATTTAGGCCAAAATATATTCTGCTCCATGTCTTTGCTAAAAAAAAAAATCCCAATACGTGTTCATTAAGTGGTTGACGTGAAAGTTATAGAGTCAAATGGCGGTATATATACTGGGATTTTTTTTTTTATACTAGTAATGGCGGCAATCAGCAAATTTTAGCGGGGCTGCGGCGGGCATTCTGACACTATGGAGGGCTGGAGGATTTGTAGCAGGCTGAGGGGCACTGTGGGGGGATGAGTGGCACTGTGGGAGGTTAAGGGGCTTTGTGGGACACTGTAAGAGGTTGGGGCCATTAAGGAGGGATGGAGGATTTGTAGCAGGCTGAGGGGCACTGTGGGGGGATGAGTGGCACTGTGGGAGGTTAAGGGGCTTTGTGGGACACTGTAAGAGGTTGGGGCCATTAAGGAGGGATGGAGGATTTGTAGCAGGCTGAGGGACACTGTGGGAGGATGAGTGGCACTGTGGGAGGTTAAGGGGCTTTGTGGGACACTGTAAGAGGTTGGGGCCATTAAGGAGGGATGGAGGATTTGTAGCAGGCTGAGGGGCACTGTGGGGGGATGAGTGGCACTGTGGGAGGTTAAGGGGCTTTGTGGGACACTGTAAGAGGTTGGGGCCATTAAGGAGGGATGTAGGATTTGTAGCAGACTGAGGGGCACTGTGGAGGGATGAGTGGCACTGTGGGAGGTTAAGGGGCTTTGTGGGACACTGTAAGAGGTTGGGGCCATTAAGGAGGGATGGAGGATTTGTAGCAGGCTGAGGGGCACTGTGGGGGGATGAGTGGCACTGTGGGAGGTTAAGGGGCTTTGTGGGACACTGTAAGAGGTTGGGGCCATTAAGGAGGGATGGAGGATTTGTAGCAGGCTGAGGGGCACTGTGGGAGGATGAGTGGCACTGTGGGAGGTTAAGGGGCTTTGTGGGACACTGTAAGAGGTTGGGGCCATTAAGGAGGGATGGAGGATTTGTAGCAGGCTGAGGGGCACTGTGGAGGGATGAGTGGCACTGTGGGAGGTTAAGGGGCTTTGTGGGACACTGTAAGAGGTTGGGGCCATTAGGGAGGGATGGAGGATTTGTAGCAGGCTGAGGGGCACTGTGGAGGGATGAGTGGCACTGTGGGAGGTTAAGGGGCTTTGTGGGACACTGTAAGAGGTTGGGGCCATTAGGGAGGGATGGAGGATTTGTAGCAGGCTGAGGGGCACTGTGGAGGGATGAGTGGCACTGTTGGAGGTTAAGGGGCTTTGTGGGACACTGTAAGAGGTTGGGGCCATTAAGGAGGGATGGAGGATTTGTAGCAGGCTGAGGGGCACTGTGGAGGGATGAGTGGCACTGTGGGAAGTTGGGGGGGAACTGTGGAGCCTGAGGGCTCTCAGGGGGCTTGGAGCATTGTAGGACATGAGAGGCACTGTGGGAGGTTAAGGAACTTGCAACTGGCTGGAGTTTCTGTGGTTGAGAACCACTACTTTAGGTGGCCTACATACACTGCAAAGATTTAAACATACATTCCGGTAAAATGTAAAATCAAACCTTGAGGTGTATATAGAGATATATATGTATAGAACATAGCCTATCTGCAAAGTTGTTCATTTTATCATGAAAAAATAGAGGTTTTTTTTGTTTGTTTGTTTTTTACTATAAGGATTAGTTACAGAGAGATTTCTCTCTGATTGGGTAAGTCTATGGATATCATTTTTTGCCCTGTTGTGATGCATGATAATAGGATACCATACCCCAAATATTGTTTTTATTCATTATTTTATTTTATTTTTTTTATAATTCCTGTCTAAATTTGGTGATCCTGGAACACACTTGCTGGTGATTATACATGTGCGAACCATTTCGTTATGAATCCAAATACAGATGAAATTTTCAGGATTTGGAGATTTGGATGTGTCTGAATCTCTGAATCACAACAGTAACGAATTTAAACAAATCGAAATACATTTTGTTGAAAACAATGAATTAATTTGTTTCATTTGGATGATATGATGCAATACTTGGGGCCATTTGTTCATGTTTGAAGCATCCAAAATAATGTGAAAACATAACAAATGTCCTGAATGGATTCTGACGCTTTTGTTTTTATTCTAGAGAAGCTTGAATAATCTAAAAATCAGCTGAATCTTTTTGCATTAAGGTTTTTCATTATTATAAAAAATGCACTACACATGGAATGGAAACATATTGCTATCAATACAGTAATGTATAAAAGTGAAATAAGATGATTCCTACTTATTGTGTTTGGGTTGGATGGAGGTGGATCCATCAGAATCTCCGAATCATAACATAATGAAGTAATCTGAAATTAATTTTGTTCCATTTGTTACTTTTGGAAGCACCAACTCCTGTCGATATCGTCCAATCAGCTCATTCCATTTTTCTTTGTGGGTTGGACTGGCAGGGATGACTCAGAGTGCATAAGTAATCTCCCTAAATAAGAAATTAACATTAAACGAATATAGCCAATTTTCTGAAATAACGAATCGCTTCGGAACAACGAATATATACTCTCCGAAATAATGAAAACATTTTGAAAACAAATTATTCTAAAATAACGGATATGACAAAACAAAATTATCTACTTAATGAATGAAACCAAAATGAAATTAAACAATGTTTTCCCTTGTTCACATTCGTACCGGTGATCTAGAAACACACTTGTTAGTGATGATGAAAAGGACTCCTTACTGCCTCTTACATACAGTAAAAAAAGGGCATTAGTACTAACATTTTCTCATAGATGCCGATCAGTTACAAATTAAAGTAATTGTAAAGGCTGAAGGGTTTTTTCACCTTCGTGCATTCTATACATAAAGGTAAAAAGCATTCTGTGTGCTGCTACCCCCAATACTCACCTGAGCCTCCTCTTGATCCAGAAATGTGCACTGGAGCCTCAGCTGTCACAGGCCCTTCTCTCCTCATTGCAGAGAGAGCAAAGGGAGCCATTGACCACTGGGAGCCAATAAGGATAAGGAGAGGGTGAGGGGCAGGGACGAGCCAGGGACGTGTCTTATGGATGCAGAGAGCCAGGCTCGGGTGTGAGCATGCACCAGTGCTCCCATAGCAAGCGGCTTGCTATTGGGGGCACTGGTCAAGGATGAGCCAGGAGCGATGCCTCCCCACAATACTCACCTAAGCCCCCTCTTGGTCCAGCGATGAGCATGAGAGCCTTGGCTGTCCCGGACTCTCTCTCCTCATTGCCTGGGACAGCATTGGCTTCCACTGCTGTCAATCACAGCCAGTAAGTCAATGAGGAGAGAGCGGGGTGCAGGGTTGAGCTGCATATTTATGTGTCTTATAAACGCATAGAGTGGGGTTCGGGAGCAATCACACACCAGTGCCCCTCATAGCAAGTGGTATGCTACTGGGAACACTGGTCAAGGGGGAAGAGACAGGAGCACCGGTGAGGGACAAAAAGAAAAAGAGGATTAGGGGTGCTCTGTGCAAAACCATTACACAGAACAGGTAAGTATGACATTTGTTATTTGAAAAAAAAAAAAAAAAAAACCTTTAAAGGATAAGTTCACCTTTGGGAACATGTTACATATTCCACCTGTTTTTAGGGTGCAACATGTAACATGTTCCCATAGCCGCAGCTGCACTCACTGCCCCCCTCCCTTTGATAGGCAATGCGAGGAGAAGTTTCCCTGTACTATCTATCAGATTTGAAAACAGGGCGGCCGTGCGGGGCTCCGTCTACACGGCCGCGTCACTCATTTATAGTGTTCTACGAATGAGTGCCTACAAGTCCCAACAGCCTTACCGGCTGTCAGCTTGTAGTTTTCAGTGAACTGCCACGGCGCTGTGAAGCCCTGCGGTAGTTCATTCAAGCTTCCTGTCAGTATATCTGCTTGACTGTACATCCCATACATCCCGTACAGCAAGCAGATAGTCTGACAGGTCTGCAGGAGACCTGCATGGCATCAGTGATCTACTGATCACTATCTCAATGCTTTCCAGGCTCCTTTGGCCAAAAATAATAAATGCACATTTTTATTATTTTTGGCCAAAAGGTGAACTTATTCTTTAATATCACTTTAAGCAATTAAATGTGATTGGTGTTTACAGATAAACTTTATTGAGAGCTTGTTATCCCCTAAAACACTGGCAAAAGCTCTGACGCTTTAGGGTATTAAGTAAATGAAGAAAGTTGAATTAAGATTGACTTTTGAAGCGAACAACCAGTTTTAAAATACCTCTGATTATTGCAGAAGCTCCATTCACCTATCCTTGATCTGTTTGTGTGCTAAAAAATGTCTCCTCTTTAGCCTCATTATTTCACCTTTTTTTTTTGTTTACTGAAATAAAACACAGACGGTGATTAAGCCTTAGGAAGAAAAGAGCCTGTGTTTGATGGGATGTTGATGCTCATGGGACTATTAAGCTTTGTTGAAAAGTAAATGGCAGTGGTGCGGCCCATCCTTTGCTGCAAAAAAAAAAAGCTGGGAAACTTACATGTTATTGGCAGCTAGGGATAAACAAAAGTTTGTGTTTTCAACTCCCAGTAATTTCAGGAAAAAACAGGAGATTTCAGTTTAATTTTGTCTTTATATATATATATATATATATATATATATATATATATATATATATAGTAAAAATAAGTGAAACAAGGGGTTAAACACAAATGAACAAATATGAACAAATATGTACATAGAAAAAGGAAAGACAAAAAGAACAATACAAAGAACACCTAATGTATTAAGCTAAACTGCTTTAAACACACACTCCAAAAAGACAGACCTTCTAAATAAAGAAAAAAGAAAGAGTAGAACATTCAAACACATTTTGCAAGTCAATGAACAAAATTGTAAATTTTTATTTCAACAATATTTGGCTAATGGTGAATGGTAAAAGATATGGTTGTGAAAATCGCAAAAAAAAATGAGAATAATTTTTATCCTATTTTTTTCCCCCAGCACCACTAGTGGACAATAGTGCCAGTCACAGCAGTTCAGCAATGCTGATGCTCCTTTCGGTCGTGTTCGTGGGCTTAGCTGTTTTTTTAATCTACAAGTTCAAGAGGTAAGATGAAATGAAGTTTGTTTATACTGACTCCCAATGAATTTATCAATCCCCCTTCTCCTGCAGATATTATATATAATTATCATTGTACAAGTGTAGATGGGGCTCTGCTGGTGAATAGGGTGGAGATTTTCAGTAAAACTAAGCTGGGGTGGAGCTTATAAAGAGTGCTGACTTGTGCAAGTGTAGCTGGGGTTGTGCTGGTGAAGAGGGTGGAGCTTCTCAGTGAAACTAAGCTGGGGTGGGGCCAGGGGCGGACTGACCATTTGGAAACTCAGGCACTGCCCGAGGGCCCAGGGTCAATAGGGGGCCCCATGAGATGCCCCTGGTACCTTTTTCATAGGCTTTTTTGAGTTTGGGCAAGGACACAGGGGCCCCATGATCCCCTATTGCCCGGGGGCCCCATGAGTTGTCAGTCCGCCCCTGGGTGGGGCTTATAAAGAGCTCAGTCTTAAAAACCTGTTTTCTGTGCCTCAGCTTTAAGAATACATTTCACCTAGTGCTCTGGTTTGGCGCAATCCCTATCTAATCCCCACTCAACCAGGGAAGACACGTATCCAAATAGGAATGAATTCTCCATCAAAACAGACTTGTTAGAAGCTTTTCAAGTCAGTGTGACTAAATTCCTAACAATGAACATCAACAACATAATGAAAATAAAATGTTGGTTGTTGAAAAATCATTCCTTCAGTACGGTCAAGTTATTCTGCCCAGACATAGTCTATAAAAGTCTGTCTAAAAGATAATGAAGGAAGACATTTCCTCATTCTCACCTCCTCCAGGGACCACTCACTCAGACCACCAAAATTCGATCCATCTATGGCCAGTCTGGTTGTACTGAAGTTGATCCATCAATCGACTTCAGTACAACCAGCCTCTCAGAATACAATAGTGCTGCAGGAGGTATTCCTTCCATCAACACTGACTGTGTTGATGGGAGAATCGAGTCATTTTCTTTCGTTCCACTTGTGGTGAAAGAAAAAAAAATTGCATATTCTATGGGATGCTTTAGCTGTTTAAAAAAATCCATTATTTACGAAGCTCAAAAGCTCAAGGTCATTATTGTGAACATAACTGAATGAGTCACTTGAGTGTCTCCTCTCCCCTCCATTTCCTACTTCACGTCCAAACTCAGAGTGAGAAAATCTGAAGACAAACATCTTTTTCTTGTTTTCTCTGTTACAGAAGTGTCATGGGTGCCCCTTTTATCAGATAAATGTACAATAATATAAAAACCTTGAGTAAAAAAAATGTGTTTGTTTTGCCAAAATGTATTATTTTTTTAGTTAGAAGATATTGGGAAGAGTAAGAGCCACTGTTGTGTTTTTACTGCTATGCAGAACTCTAACTCTTGTTGCCAACTTTTTATCAGACAGGAAGTGTGGGGAATTCTTCCACAGATTAGAGATGGCAATAAAATGGAAAAATTTATCAAATTGTTAGCGTAATTTTCCTTTCCTGGTGCCAATCCATGGATACCATACTTATGCTGCCATGTTGATGTCAGGAAAATGGAAAATTGTATCAAATACTTACCATAATTTTCCTTTCTTGGCAACATTCAATGGTAGCATACTTCCACATGTATGCTGTCATGTTGGTGCAAGGAAAACAGAAAACTTTATCAAATGCTTACTATCATGTTCCCTTCCTGACACCCAATCATGGCAGCATTGGTTTGGTCTTGCCCTCTTATACAAGATTTTTGGCAAGCAGAGGAGGCTTATGTTGGTGCAGTAAGTAGCTTGGTGGCTCCCATGAACCCACTCTTGCTCCTGCTGGGAATATGTGATATGATTGACACTACACACCACAAGAGGTTGTTTCTCTTCTATATGTTGTACAATGCTAGGAAGTCTATTCTTACCAAATGCAAGGTATCGGATCCTCCCACATTGCAGCAGTGGAGATCCATGATCAACAAAGTTCTGTTACTTTATACGCTTACTTATTTGGGATGAAATTGCTCTAGGAAGTTTACTAAAATCTGGGAAACATAGGTTGAATCCAGAGATTTACCACTGCAAATGTCTTAAAATTCCAGTTGGTTGGATGACCCTCAATCTTTCTCTTTCCTTGGTAGCTTTTCTGTTCCCCATTTCTCCTCTATTGCCCTCTTACCCCTCCCACTGGTATTGCTACTCCCCTGCCGTTATCTCCCATTTTCCTTGGCCCCCTCCCAAGAAGGTTACTTGTATGTTCAAATTGTTGGATGCTGGGTGATTTTCTCTGAATTGTGACTATGGCAATCCAGTTTGAGCGGTTTGGTATTATTATTATTATAATACAAGATTTTTGTGCAGCACAAAATTAAGGCAGACATTACAGTTCCATTACAATTTGGTACAGAAGGAATCTGAAGGCCCTGCTCGATAGAGCTTATAATCTAAGAGGGTGAAATAGTACAAAAGGTAATAACTGTGGGGGATGAGCTGACGAAAAAAGTAAAAACACAGTGTATTGAAGCAGGATAGGCTTCTTTAAAGAGAAGGGTTTTCACGGATTGTCTAAAGATGGACAGATCATGAGATAGACAGATTGGGGTAAGGAGTTCCATAGGATGGGAGATGCTCGGGAGAAGTCCTAGAGACAAGCAAGGAAGGAGTTGACAAGGCAGCTGGAGAGCAGGAGGTCTTTGAAGGAACTCAAAGAATGATTTGGTTGGAATTTTGAGTATAACTGGTATATTTACAAGTGCACTGTATATGTTGCCATTGACCACTATGTCAATTGTGACCTGTACGATCTGTTGTAATTTTTCCACTGTATGTCCAAGATGTTTGCCACTAATGTTTAATGTTACTGTACTCATTCTTTTTGAGTAAACTCAATTAAAAAAACAAAACAAAAAAAAAAAACATGGCAGTATACTGTACATGTAGTAGTATTCTGCCATGTTGGTTCCAGGAAAAAGTAGGGGGAGGCTAGAACCATGTCAGATCTTTGGTTCTATCTGGAACCCTGTTACAGATTTTGTCTCAGTTCCTGTGTGTCTAGCAGGACAGGAATTAAGAGGGAATCTCTTTAATGGAACCCCGGATAGCAGAACAAACCCAATAGGTGTTCAAAATCCTTCCCCACTCTATCCAAAAGTTGAAGAAAAAGTCTTTGGCTTGACATACACTTAAAGAAAATGTAAAATTGACCAAAACATGTATCGTTTCCCTTTTACAATGCAAACCTCTTTTTGACTGCAGGAAAATCCCATGGATTAATATTTACGCGCAGGTTCAGCATGATAAAGAACAAGAAATGATTGGCTCCGTCAGCCAAAATGACAACGCGCCCAAAATATCGCTCAGCAACTTCACGGAGGAGGAGCTGGCAGACAAGGAACTGGACACACGAGTCATCGGTACGCAACTATTTCTACAAAGCGTCCTGAACCCCGGCGTGCTACGCTGATGGAAAATAATTGCTCAGCAATGTGTAGCCAGTCATTTAATCAGATATAAAGCCAAGTTGCAAAACGTCCATGACAGTATTTTAATGAATGGGTTCCACATCATTTGGCCGTGCTGGAGAACACCGAGAGGCACCCACCCCCTCTCCTCGAAAGCGCTGCTTTTCTATGACCCCTGAGCTGATGTAGATGTTGCAGGCAATATTACCTTGTCATTGCGTTAATGTATTTTTCAAACATGCACGGTGCTAGGGTTCAAAGCAATGGCACATTTGATTACCAGTTGCATTTGCACAATGATCGTGCGTTTTTAACATTCGGGGCGGCTTTGCACTTCATGGCATTAAGAACATTTAAATCCTATTAAATCAGAGAGCGTAAGTGGATGTTTCTGTGAAGATGTTCTAAAGAACTGGGTATAATTTGCCGCAGAAAAAAAGGATATTTTTCTATTAAAATACAATAAGATGATTTTATGTTAGGAGTTTTATGACAGTCCCAGGAAGCTTGAGTAGTGAGCTCTGCGGGCTAACTTCAAAGCCTTCACAGAGGGTAATAATGATCAGAAAATACGTAGATATATAATCACCATAAAATGGCAACAAATTACAATAATTATGGTATAAAAAGAACCAGAAAGGCATCTTGACATCCTCTGAGTCATAGGTGTTTCTTTAAATCCTTTGGATAATTAAAATCAAAGAATAATAAATCGTTTATATTACATAACAGTGTTCATGCATATTAATGTAAAGGTGGATAGATAGATAGATAGATAGATAGATAGATAGATAGATAGATAGATAGATAGATAGAGATTGAAAAATAGATATAGATAGATAGATAGATAGATAGATAGATAGATAGGAGATAGAAAGATAGATAGATAGATAGATAGATAGATAGATAGATAGATAGATAGATAGAAAATAGATATAGATTGATAGATAGATACAGATTGATAGATAGATAGATAGATAGATAGATAGATAGATAGATGCATGGTCAGATAGATAGTATAGACGTCTTCCAAATTTTAGGGAGACCGGACTGTGGCTATTGGGAGTAGAACAATTGCCAACATCAGTGAGAATAAACAATGCTCCATCTTTGGTATCATTGGGAGGAACAGTGCCCCAACATTGACATCAGTCAGAGGAATAGTTCCCCATCAATGGTGTCTTTGGCCCCATTGTTGGTATCATTGGGAGGAATTGTACCCCATTGTTAGTGTCCTTGGGAGGAATTTTGCCCCTTCATTGGTGTCAGTGTGGGGACTCTCGCCCTATTGTTAGTATCAGTGGATGAAATAGTGCCTCAAGGGCTGGATAAAAGAAAGCAAAGAGCCACAGTTTGGAGACCACTGATAGATAGATAGATAGATAGATAGATAGATAGATAGATAGATAGATAGATATGGATGTATGGATAGTATACACAGGTGGATGGATGAATAGATACTATAGATACTGCAGATGGATAGATGGATACTATAGGTAGGTGGGTGAATGGATGGATACTCTAAATGGATGAATAATAGTTTGATAGATAGATAGATAGATAGATAGATAGATAGATAGATAGATGGTTAGATAGAGATGGAAGATGGATGGATGAATGGATACTATACATAGATGGATGGATGGATAAAATGAAAGGATGGATACAGAGATAGGTGGGTGGATGGATACTCTACATGGATGAAGAATAGTTTGATAGATAGATAGATAGATAGATAGATAGATAGATAGATAGATAGATAGATAGATAGCTATAGATGGAAGATGGATGGATACTATATATACTGTAGATGGATACTATGGATGGATTGATGTGGAGGGGAAGGGATCTGCTGACTCCGGCTCCCAGTGACTTGCTGAGAGGCTGAGCCAGATTTCACTCCAGACTCTGGGATGGATCCCAACTTTAAAGTCAGGATCTTTCCCCAGCCTACACCAGCTGAATGTCATAAGCCAAGAGCAAGCTGCAGCCCACGGGTCACAGGAGTGCAGAACGAACTGCACTGTGATCCACAGGAGAAGTAAAGCCAAAAGAGTTTTGGCTGTACTTCCCCTTTAACAAGATATTACTAATGTAACATCTTTTTAATCATCGGACTTTGTTGATTTTATTTTGGGGTAAATATATGGGGGTGTACATGTTACCTAAAGTTGCTTTGGAAATGAAAAACCCCAAATGCCACCCTTGAAACAGAAGCCCCCTCTTTTTTTTTTAAGGGAAGCCGTGCAGAAAAACCAAACCAAAGCAAAACCAAAAACCAAAATAAAACAAAAACAAAACAACAAAAGAGCAGTGTAACTTAAAAATATAAAACAAAACATAACCTAACATAAATTAAATAAAGAAATACATCTCCAACAAATGACCCACTAAACAAAAACTCTTTTTTATTAAAGGCAAGCCTTGCAGCAAAAAAAGTTTGCTATGGATGGAACAGCAGCTAAAAGCGGTCAATGCGCTGGGCAAGTGCATTACTTGAGAATTACCTTTATTGAGTTAAAAGGATATATATACTCACAAACGACTGTGTTGACAAAGGCATATCAGTATCCAAACCAATCATGTCATGAGGTCAGCTCCCAAAGCACGAGAAGACCCTCAAAAGACTGACACGTTTCGAGGGGTGATCGCCTCTTCATCAGAGCCTCTGATGAAGAAGGGATCGCCCCTCGAAACTCGTTAGCTATTTGAGGGTCTTCTCATGCTTTGGGAGCTGACCTCATGACGTGATTGGTTTGGATACTGATATGCCTTTGTTAACACAGTCATTTGTAAGTATATATAGATCTCCTTTTAACTCAATAAAGGTAATTCTCAGGTAATGCACTTGTCCGGCGCACCATCTGTTTCTTTGTTTTTGCAGTGAGCACTTTAAATTTTCCGCGACCCTTAGAGGGCATCAAGATTTGTGCTGATGTTTTCAAGGACCAGAAATATTTCCATCCTCTCACCACTCTTGAGCACAGGAGGCAGTTCTCTTATTCTTTGATGAGATATGCATGCTTACATTGATCCAAGCTGGACCAATGTTGATATGCTATAAAAGCCATATCTAAATTTCAGCTTTAAGAATCCTAGATGTTTCGATCTAAAGGAAGGCAATCCCTTTGCCTGGTAAACCATGGCCAACTACTACCCTTTCCATTCCACTCATACAGTACAAAACATCTAACCACTTTCCTCCATATGCTACTGATGTCTCCTACAGGGGCGGACTGACCATATGGAAACTCAGGCACTGCCCGAGGGCCCGGTGTCAGTAGGGGGCCCCATAAGATGCCTCTGGTACCCTTTTCATAGGCTTTTTTGAGCTTGGGCAAGGACACAGGGGCCCCATGATCCCCTATTGCCCAGGGGCCCCATGAGTTGTCAGTCCGCCCTTGGTCTGCTAGTCCTTTGAACACTTACTAGTACATTTTCAAAGCAGTAAGTTCAAATAACTGATCATTTTGAAACAGTTACATAACTTAAAAATGCATTGCTTTTCATTGTGGTATATGAAGGCATAGTGGAAAATATTTGAGATCAAATGCCATGACCAGACCTATGAAATACACTTGGAACAAATTGCACAAAATTAAGTCATGTTCTTCGCGTTCGGCAACTACTGGCATCATTTTCTCAGTAAGCCTTAATAATATACTCTTTGAGGGCCATATTTAGAAAATGACCAAACTCAAAAATCTTTAAAAGTTTCTTCTATGTATTTTTAAGAGAAAAAAGTAAACATTTTTACAGGTAAAATAATTTTCAAACCAATAACTGGTATGCAGATAGCTGCATTAATTTTTTTTTACCATTTTTTTAACCAGTTCCCACCTGCCCATAGTACATTTACGGCAAGCGGGCGGCATGAACAGGCTAGAACATGTACATGTACATCATTCAGCCTGTTCCAGGTTAGGGGGGTGCATGTGCTGGCTCCTGCTGATCTTCACTTTCACTGGCTACAGCAGGATTTTGTCAGCAGGTCCCTGCCAATGATTTATGGCTGAGACCTGCTGATCAGCTGTAGCCAATCACAGATTCCTGTGGTTACAAACACACAAGGCTCTGTACACAGATAAGCAATCTAGCTGTTTCTTCTTCCTGCAAAGCAGGGAGAAAAGACAGCCAGATCTGTTAGTAAAAACAGCATGCATTACACTTGTTTGGCACACAGTTAAACCCTTGATTTCCCCTTGATGTTAACCCCTTCCCAGCCAGTGTCATTAGTACAGTGACAGTGTACAGTATTACAGTATATCTGATCATTGTATTAGTGTTGCCAGTGATGTCAGTGTCAGTTAGTGTCCATCTCAGCCAGTGGCTGTTAGCGTTAGATTGCCCACCATACTGTCACAGAACCACTATAAATCGCTGATCACTGCCATTACCAGTATAGTGCCAGAGCTACTTAAATCCCAGTATACAAGCGTACCTCGGTTTACGAACGCCTCAGTTAACGTAATTTTCAGTTTACAAATGAAAATCCATTGAAAATAATACCTTGGTTTACGAATTTGTTTCGCAATACGAACGGATTAATTGGTTTTCAATGCATTTACAATTTTTTCTTTAATCATATCCCTGTACAGTATTTATGCCTTTAAAGTGCACTTTATAAAGAGTTTTGAACAGATAAGACTTTTTTTTACTTTTTTCTGACCTCCGGAATGGATTAATTGGTTTTCAATACATTTACAATTTTTTTTTTAATCATGTCCCTTCATGCCTTTAAAGTGCACTTTATAAAGAGTTTTGAACAGATAAAACTTTTTTTTACTTTTTTCTGACCTCCGGAACGGATTAATTGGTTTTCAATGCATTCACAAATTTTTTTTTAATCATGTCCCTGTACAGTATTTATGCCTTTAAAGTGCACTTTATGAAGAGTTTTGAACAGATAAAATACTTTTTTTTTAACTTTTTTCTGACCTCCGGAACGGATTAATTGGTTTTCAATGCATTCCTATGGGAAACCACGTTTCGGTTTACCAATTTTTTGCAATCCGAAAAGTCCCGCAGAACTAATTAAATTCATAAACCGAGGTACACCTGTATATACCATAGTTTGAAGATGTACCAAAGAGTACATTTTGGCCTAAACTATTAAAGAAATTCGATTTTCTATTTTTTGTTGGATGTGTTTTATAACGAAAGAAGAAAATATCTTTTTTTTCTTTTTAATTTTCTGTTTTTTTTTTGTTTATATAATAAAAATACAAAAACTCAGTGGTGATCAAATACCATCAAAAGAAACCTCTCCAAAACCGAGCTCCTCATCTTTCCCCCTGCCCACTCACCCCCCCCCCCCATCCTATACATCACTACCAACAACACCACTATCAGTCCCGCCCCGCAAGCCAAAGTCCTTGGCGTCATTCTGGACTCAAACCTTTCCTTCCAACCTCATGTCAAATCACTTACAAACACATGCAGGCTCCTCGCAACATCTCCAAGATACGCTCCTTCCTTACCCCAGACACCACTAAACTACTAGTACACTCCCTCATCATCTCACGCCTTGACTACTGCAACTCCCTTCTCACCGGCCTACCCCAGTGCAGGCTCTCCCCGCTTCAGACCATCCTGAACTCAGCGGCTAGACTCATCCACCTCACCAACCGCTCCACCTCTGCCACCCCCCTCTGCCTATCCCTCCACTGGCTCCCGATTGCCCAACGCATCAAATTCAAACTACTAACCCTGACCTACAAGGCCATTCACAACACTGCCCCTGACTACCTCACCAACCTGATTCCCAAGTACCACCCTACCCGTACCCTTCGCTCCTCACAGAACCTCCTTCTATCTTGCTCTCTGGTCTCCTCCTCCCATGCATGACTGAAAGACTTCTCCAGGTCCTCCCCCATCCTCTGGAACTTACTGCCCCAATCCATCAGACTGTCACCTTTCCTCCTCACCTTCAGGCGCTCCCTGAAAACCCACCTCTTCAGGGAAGCCTACCCCTCTCTCACCTAACAGCCGTTCTCCTTCATTCCTCCTACCACTCCATCCCCCACAGCCACTTGCTCTTGTGCTACTACCCCCTCCCTCCTAGATTGTAAGCTCGAAAGAGTAGGGCCCTCTAACCCCTCGTGTGCTGTTGTTGTTGCTGTTCTGCTTCTTGTATTGTCCCCCCCCCTCTATTGTACAGCGCTGAGCAAACCCTTTGGCGCTATATAAACTCAATGTAATAATAATAATACTTGTGTGAAAAAAATGATATATTTAATTTGGGTACAGTGTTGCATGCCAGTTAAAGTAGCACAGTGCTGAATAGCAAAAAAAGATGCTCTGTTCATGAAGCAAGTAAAACCTTCTGGAGGTCATGTGGTCAAAATAATCTTTAAATTTGTTTCTTTTCTTATTTTTTTCTTACAGGTAGCATATCCACAATTGCAAACAGTGAAAGCACAAAGGAAATTCCAAATTGTACAAGTGTTTAATGTTGACAAAACTTCTAGCTGGGCCAAAATTCAGACTTCTTTTTCTATGGGAAGGAATCCATTTCTCATTTTCTGCCCTTCTGTGCCACATTTGTAAATAGGAAGTACATGAGATGCGTTCGTTAAAAAAAGAAAAAAAAAAAACTGAAAAAGAACTTTAACACTTGCTTTGTTTTTTTTTTTTTCTACTTTGTAAAATAATGTGTTTTGCCAGAGGTGACAACTAAGTTTTATTTTCAGTTGTTCCATTAAACAATCCTGGAAATTCCCCCGGATTCTAATTTCCATTGCTCTGCTGAGAAACGTTTCATTATAAGAAGGACCTCAGGGATGTTTTTTTGAAGGCCTTTTGGAAAGCCAGGTGTTCATTTGACGTGACCAGCGTTGTTTATTACCAATTTTCCTGAAACAGACCGGAATTTCATTTAACAACGACTTTACCTTCAGAATTTTGTTACTCGTCACGTTCTTTATCCAAGCCGGAGAATCACATTCTTCATTTAAGCCACAAATTGATTGTCCACTTGGCTTTACACAAAGACAAATATCCATTTCCACCTTCAACATATGAACTGTATGTATAGATTCCCTATATTTTATTTTGCAGAAGTTGGACAAGTGTTTCTAAGGAAAAAAAAAAATCACACCACCACTTTGTTCTGACAACTTTCATCTCTTAAACAAAACAAAACATGAATTTCTAATCTCTCCTTTGGTATCCGAAGGTTGATATGTTGACAAGATGTTATTGCGTTCAGGGAGGATGTCACCTTTCTTTGTCTACGCCAAGTATTGAAATGGATAATATGTGTTCAACAGTGACTTAAAAAATAAAAAAATAAAAATACTGTGGAATAATCTACCAGTTTTCTATACTGGTGGAATGGTTCAAACCAATTAAACATCCTTCAATGTCATGAGGATGGTTTAACCTGAAAACAATGTACAATATTTATTTTTTGCTCATTTTATTAAACAAATCAGGGAAGAGTTTTTGTTGTATTATTTTATTGCATGCAGAAGTAACGTGTTGCACTTTTGATTAGTAACTCCAACACTGGTCATCAGTAGCTGAAATTGTGCTCTGATTGGATACATTTGTGAAAATACTTTTTTTTTCATGTAGAAACCATATTGTCATATTGATTTTTTTTTTAAAATAATTTCATTGGGATCTAAAGATGTACAGCAGTGCCATTTGGAGTTAAGAAACTATCTGAAGAAATGGAATAGACCAGAGTTTTGTTACAAATTATTTTCGGAGATTCCGATATATACGAATTTCCAAATGGACATGGAAATTAATGTCAATGAACCAAAAAGTTATAGAAAAATTAACAAATGCATTTGTTTCATTCGGATGATGTCACATGATGAAATAATAGTTGGGGCTCATGGGGAATTTAATTCAATTTTCACATTCATTCAGTAATTTGAATTCGGATAAGAAATGTCAAATTCTGCTTGTGCTGCCTGTGGAGTGCCTGATAGGCCTAATGCAGCTCATACATGGGTCGAATTCCGAACAAAAATTGAATCGCAAGCATTGTTCGCTTGGAAATCCCATAGTGCCATCAATGATTTCCAAAATCGGCCGACCAAGTCATAAAGTTCACCCCATATAACAGGCAAAACTTCTATTCCTTCCAGGTCATGGCTCATGCGCATATTCTTTTCGGAAAAACGATTGTAGGATTTGACCATCATTGAGTCGAAAATCGGTCGTTTTTCACAAATTTTCCAACATGCCCGATCACCGAAAAGGGGAGGAACCATGAAAATTGTCCGGTGCCATTGACCCACTAACAGAGCGAAAATCAACCGATTATTCTTAGGTCCTATTTTCAGACGAAAAATCGGTCCAATTTTGACCCATGTATGTGTTTGTGCAATAAAATACATTTGTGATTTAAATCGAATTTGTAATTGACACAGTGGGGTTTATTTACTAAAGCTAGAGAGTGCAAAAATCAGGCTGACTTCTGCATAGGAACCAATCAGCTTCCATGTTTTATTGCCAAAGCTTAACTGAACAAGCTGAAGTTAGAAGAAGTGAGCCTGATTTTGCACTCTCCAGCTTTAGTAAATAAACCCCAGTGGGGTTGATTTACTAAAACTGGAGAGTGCATAATCTGGTGCAGCTCTAGAAACCAATCAGCTTCCAGTTTTTTTTGTGTCAAAGCGTAATTGAACAAGCTGAAGTTAGAAGCTGATTGGCTACCATGTACAGCTACACCAGATTTTTTACTCTCCAGTTTTAGTAAATCAACCCGAATCAATCAGTTCAATTCCAAAGTCTAATGCAATTCTTAGATTTAAAAAACTCAGGGCTGCCAAATGTTGCATTATTTATTGTGGCGTCCAGGGGCGGACTGACCATTTGGAAACTCGGGGCACTGCCCGAGGGCCCGGGGTCAGTAGGGGGCCCCATGAGATGCCCCTGGTACCTTTTTCATAGGTTTTTTTGAGTTTGGGCAAGGACACAGGGGCCCCATGATCCCCTATTGCCTGGGGGGCCCCATGAGTTGTCAGTCTGCCCCTGGGCTGGAGTTAATCTTTAATAATTTTTAATATTTGTCCAGAGTGCAGCTTTAATGGTACCGACTTTTGGAATACTTTGCATAGAATTGAGTTGTTAGTCCGCCCCTGGTTTCGTCCAAAAATTTTGAATCCTTTAGAATATGTCGAATTGTTTCGATATGCCAAAAACTAATATATAGCAGTCTTCCAAAAAAAAAAAAAAAGCTAAATTTTTCAAATCCACCCAGAACAACAAATATACAAAACGAATATCAAACAAATTCATAAAGTGAATAGGTTCAATATAATAAATATGATGTAGCAAAATTCTTCAATTAATGAATGCATCCGAAATGAAACAAAACAAAAATTTCTGGCATGCACATGTCTAAAATGGGATCTCGTTTCGATTTTAAAATATCTAGTAGCAAATGAATTTTGTTTTAGAGTGACTGTTCTTTTTTGGAATATGTCAAGTAATATATGATAGGTTCGGTTAAAAAAGAACAAAAAAACAAAAGAAAACAAAGACAAATGCACTGCAGATTTCTTGACTCATTATCAGCTTGAAGAGAAGTTTCAGATGGTACTTTCATGGTCAGTGCTTTTAAATTGTCTTATTTTTTTTCTAAATCTGTATACATAAATATAAAATTATAATCTTTACAAAATTGTTATTCTGACAGCAGTGTGCATTTTGAATCACATACACCATCTGACATTTTGATGTTAATTTTTATTATAAAGCCCCTGCTTTACAAGATGGATAACTGAATCCAAAATTTTAATCTGTTTTTCTTTCTTGGTTTGATAGGTTTCAATGCTCCTATTTTGTCTTATTAAAAAAAATCTGGTTTGTTCAACCACTGTCACCCTTTGCATGTTTATAGCAATGGTACTCAAGGCATAATGTAAATAAGTATGATGTAAATAGCTTTTTAATTTCTTGGAAATAAATTAATGTTTAGTAATATAAAGGAGGATTAAGAGTCCGTTTAAGTTACTGGGATATTGACATTACACTCTTCGACTATCTGTACATTCCTGACTTTCCATTGGGAGACCATGTTGCATTGAATGCACCACTACTCTTTTAATATAAAAAGGTAATACTTTCACACATTTTAAAAAAATATGTATTTTTTTACACATTTTTTATTCATTTTTTTCTTTATATTTGTATTTATGATTTAAAACTTAAAAAAAAACAGATTTGTATTTTCATATTTTTATGTTTGTCATACTGTTGTGTCATATCTCTGGGACTACAGGTTATGGTTTGATTTAGTGGCCAATGGGAAGAGCTTTGTAGTTTTTTATGGTTTTGTGATTTACATTTTTTTTCTATTATTAAATATGTATTAAGTGGGTATGTGAACAGTTTACTACAAGAATATGTTGGCTTTACGGGTTATCAAGGCACCTTGTTAATGTAAATCCAAAAATAATCATATAAATGGGACCTTATACTGTAGGTGCCAAGGGCAACGTTCATTAAAATATTTTTTTTAATCCTATACATTGTAAAATAAAATCGTATTTTACACACATAGGTACATGATATGTAAACAATTGTTGGTTAAAGGAGAATCCACCACAAATGACTAATAAGTTGACCTGTGAGAACCTTCTCATGGCTTCTGCTATATATACCGTATTTTCTGGCGTATAAGGCGACTGGGTGTATAAGACGACCCCCTAATTTTCCAGTTAAAACATAGGTTTTGGGCTATACTCGCCGTATAAGACTACCCCCCTTTCCGAGGCAACACCATTTAAAAACATCAGATTTTTTAATTGAAATGGTTGGACTTACCGGTACTTAAAATCCTTAAAAATCCTCATGTTCATCCTCTGACATCATAAGTTCATGAATGACATCTTGTGATACATTTGTAAGACATTCATCATATGGATCAAATTCCAAATCAGATGTTACCGCTGGATGTGCGGTAATACGGTAGCTTCGGCTACATACAGTGTACAGTATATATACAGCCCGCTGGATGTGCAGTAATACGGCAGCTTCGGCTACATACAGTATACAGTATATATACAGCCCGCTGGATGTGCGGTAATACGGCAGCTTCGGCTACATACAGTATACAGTATATATACAGCCCGCTGGATGTGCAGTAATACGGTAGCTTCGGCTACATACAGTGTACAGTATATATACAGCCCGCTGGATGTGCGGTAATACGGCAGCTTCGGCTACATACAGTATACAGTATATATACAGCCCGCTGGATGTGCGGTAATACGGCAGCTTCGGCTACATACAGTATACAGTATATATACAGCCCGCTGGATGTGCAGTAATACGGTAGCTTCGGCTACATACAGTGTACAGTATATATACAGCCCGCTGGATGTGCGGTAATACGGCAGCTTCGGCTACATACAGTATACAGTATATATACAGCCCGCTGGATGTGCAGTAATGTACATACAGTATACCGCGCCGAGCCAAGCTGGCTCAAAACAAATGTCCCTATGAGAGATGAATCTGTCAGCCCGCTGGATGTGCGGTATATACAGTATACTGAGCCAAGCTGTTTCAAAACGTACCGGTACGTCTCTACTGTAATCAGCCCGCTGGATGTGTGTATGTACAGTAGCTGAGTCTACATACAGTATACGCTGGGCCAATCACGGCGAGCGATGTATTCTACTAATGAATACAAAGCCTGCTCCGATTGGCTGAGGTTGTGACATCATCAGCCCACCTCTCTGACTCAGCCAATCCAAGCAGGCTTTGTATTCATTAGTAGAATACATCACTCACCGTGATTGGCCCAGTGTATACTGTATTTAGCTGCAGCTACCGTACATACAGGCACCCAGCGGGCTGATTACAGTAGGGACGTATCGGTACGATTTGAAACCGCTTGGCTCAGCGCAGTATACTGTATATACCGCACATCCAGCGGGCTGACAGATTAATCTCTCATAGGGACATTTGTTTTGAGCCAGCTTGGCTCAGCGCGGTATACTGTATGTACAGTATTACCACACATCCAGCCAGCTTGACCCAAACAAACTCAAGGTTCACATTTTATACCCCGCGTATAAGACCACCCCCAATTTTTGTGGTATATTTTTAAGTATAAAAAGTAGTCTTATACGCCAGAAAATACTGTAGATCTTTTTGGAGTCCTACTTCTTTTTCCCCTTTTAGCTTCAGATTTCCAGGTTTGAGTACTAAAAGGCAAAAAGTTGGAAAATATACAGTACTTATCCTACTGCTGACTTCCACACTAGAGATCATGAGAGATCATGAGAAATACTGAACATCTCAAATCTAACATGAGGACAATTCAGTACATCTTCTCATGAGATTTGGGAACTTCATTGTCTCTAGGTTCCCCTTGGAAGGATAGTGGCTTCACACTCACCTAAGCACTGTGGTCGGAAGCTGGGTGCAAGACAAGTATATTTTTTAACTTCTTACTCGTTAGTACTCGTAGTTTTTTTTTTTTGTTTAATGCAGCCATTTGAGGTTGGGCAACTATATAATAAGTGGGCCTTGCCTTTTACCGCATGGGCTACTTTAAGTTAAATTCTAGGGTTTCAGGATTTTATTGTATCATGGATTAAAACATCTCTGCGGGAGGATAGAAAAACATAAGTGACACAAACTTGGATCATTGACTTTCTAAACAAGTTAAGGCTGCAAAAAAGCATTTAAAAAGTCAGCAATTTGAGAAGAGTGATTTGGTCATCTCTACCAATACATCTGTCATCTGAAGCTGGATGGTTCCTTATCATGATGGAAGCTACAGAGAAAAATAAAATTATTTTCAAGGAACCCATGCAAGTTAAATCGTTTTAAAGACATTTTGAAGTTGAATTTTTTTTTTTTTTAACAAAGGGCTCTGACCTTTTTCAGCTTTTTTTTGACTGTTCACTGTTTTAGGCGTAGATCTATCTTTTAGCAGACCTGACAATAGACATCCTAGACCTACTCCTTTGTCTAGGCTTTATTTGTCTTTCAATCCACAGACCTGTAAGCCATATTAGTGGAATGGCAAGTTGTCCTTGGGCTGGTTGGTCAATATCAAGGTAGCACTTCGTGTTTCCACCCTATCCTCTGCTGATACCATCAGTGTAATCCAGTAAGCAGGAGTGGGTGGGATATGCTTCTGATAGCTGCTGTGAGGATAAAGAATAAGAGTAAAGGATGAGCATGTGCTGTGCTTCATCTGCCTGGAAATGATATACTACCGACCAGGGCCAGTGCTATCACTAGGTGAACTAGGCAGTTACTTAAGGTGCACTGCCAGTGGTTACCCTACTCTCTGCCGGACCTGTATCACATATGACTGATTTTGAGTGCCACCCCAGCCACATGCAGTGCAGCTCCAGTATCCTGGGTAGAATGTTTGAGCCCAATCTTAGCCACAGGTGGGTACGTTATGGCAGATCCCAGTGATCGGTGCTGTGCCTGGCTCTTAGTGATTGACATGGAGCAGCAGCAACTGATCAGAAGTGAAAGGGGGGCAGGGCATATGCCCAGTGTGGCACTGGCTGTGTCTGTGTTCCCTGGTCCTGTGTGTCCCAATCCCCATGTCCCTCCCTCCTGGATTGGCTCACCCCCCAAGCCAAGTAGATGCACTTCAGAAAGAGACCAAGCTCTGCTGCTGTCCAAATTGTGAGTATCAGCTTCCCACCTCCCTTCCCAGCTATGATCAGTACAGAGAGCTCTGATCCGGGGTCCCTCTGATCATGTCAGGCTGTCCGGGGTCCCCTCCAACACTGTTCTCTGCTCTCTTCTCCTCCAATGACCCTGTGCAAGAGCCCTCTCCTCTTCCTGCACCTCCCATCTATTCTGCACCCCTCATTGGTCACCCTACAGGACACTTCTTCCCTCACCAATCATCCTTTACAACACTGCGCCCCTCACCCCGTACTGATCACTCTACAGAACACTGCACCCCCCACTATAAAAGCACCCCCCGCTCCATAGAATGCAACACCCCTCACCACATACTGATCACCCTGTACAACACTGCACTCCTCACTGATAAACCCATATCATACACCCTCCCCCCACCCCATACTAATCTACTCTACAGAACAATGCACCCCTTCACCCAATACTCATCTACTCTACACAACCCTGCACCCCCCCTGACCTACTCTGTACAACAGTGCTCCCCACTACCCAATATTGATTACTCTACAGAACCCTGCACCCCTGTCCCATACTGATCTTTCTGTATAAATCTGCACCCCACACCATACTAATCTACACTACAGACCCTGCACCACCTCACCCCATACTGATCACCCTGTACAACACTGCACCCCCCACCCCAGTCCACAAAACCCTGCTCCCCTTACTCCATACTGATCACCCTGTAAAAATCTGCACCCCCACCCCATACTAATCACCCTGTACAACACTGCACCCTCACTCCACAAATCCTTGTAACCCTTATTCCATACCAATCACCCTGTACAAATCAGCATCCCCCACCCCATACTGATCTACTTTACAGAATACTGCACCTACCCTTGGGCACATTTTGAAAGAAATTTAACAGTTTAATGTTTTGTTGTTTTATTTTTTTTTACTGTTTTTAAATATTAGGAAGTTTTAACTAGCAATGGCCCTACTACCGACATATATTCTACTGCTTTTCCACATTAAATTGTGCTATTGCATCTACTTTGGATTTTAGTATAGGTCTGCTTTAAAGCCCAACTGAAAAAATGCCTACCTAGTATACTTTATTGATCTGCTGAAAAACTAAAATTCATAGTTGTTGGTTGAATAGATTTTGCCATAGGTACAAGAACTTACCTACCCTGGGAAAAGTAAAAATCCTCCCTTGTGGTGAGGCTGCCCCCACGATGCAAGGGTAAATATTAATTTAGGTCCAGGGGATGGGTAAAGCATTTTTGCTGATCCTTTGCCTATGCTCCATTGGACCATCACTTTGCGTCTTCAGTTCCATTGCAAAGCTATTGATCCTATATTGGATTGGTCTTGACGGTGTCAGAGGGCATCCAACCTTTGGATCTGTGGGAAGGTGTGCAAAGGAGCTTGCAGGAGCAAAGAATTAGGTAAATAAAATTGCTTTTCCTGGTCCCCTAAATATAAATGAGCATTTAACATTTGGAATGGAGGCTGGGGGCATGGGCATTCGTCCATCCTTGATGAGTTCTTACCATATTTTTCTTAATTCAGTTCTTTCCTATGATCATCAACTAGCACCCACATGCAGTGGCGTATCACCCTTTGTGTAAAGGTATACGATGCACATGGGCCCCAAGGAAAGGGGAGCCCACTGTGCTCTGTCACACAACAACAGATGATATGCTATTAGTGCATGATGGGCTGTCCCTCCCCTGCTGCATAGATCTTCTGTGGCTCCCTTGCACCTCCTCCTCTCCCCTCCCGCTGGCTTCAGGTGCTGCAAGCAGGGTCAAGACTGGGGGGGGGGTTGTGTTGAAGAGGGGGGCGGTGTAGATTTGGGCACTCATCCCGCTCCTTACTGACAGCAGTGACTTCAGTGTCACTTCTATCAGAAGGAGCAGCGACTGATAGCTGCAGCTGGAGGGAGGATTCAGCTTTCTCCTCCCTCCAGCCTGCATGGGGCATAAAAGAGCCAGTGCTGGGACAGAGAGCTGTCCTCAATCTCAATGCTGCGCTATTGAGGAAGGAGGGTGGACTGTGTCCTCCTCTCCCCCCTGTCATGTGACTTGTCCCATGAATGGAGAGAGGACGGAGACACTGTGAGTAAACTCAGTAGCATTGGGACACCTGATGAAAAGGGGGACTACCCTAGGGACACTTGATGTAAAGGGGGCTCTATTGGGAACATCTGATGTAAAGGGTGACTCTCTTGGGGACACCTGATGTAAAGGTAGACTCTGTTGGGTACACCTGATGTAGAGAGGGGCTCTGTTGGGGACACCTGATGTAAATGGGGACTCTACTGGGGACAGCTGATGTAAAGGGGAGCTCTGATGGGGACACCTGATGTAAAGGGGAACTCTTCTGGGGACACCCAATGTAAAGGGAACTCTGTTGGGGACACCTGATGTAAAGGGGGGCTGTAGTAGGGACACCTAATGTAAAAGGGGACTCTGTTGGTGACTCATGATGTAAATGGGGATTCTATTGGGGACACTTGATGTAAAGGGGGACTCTACTGGGGACTCCATCTGGTGGTGGTGGTGGGGCAATTCTCTTCGCCCTTAAGAATTTAATGGAAATTGTGTAAGTTTTGTTGTGTTTATGTGTGCTAGTAAAGATTTTCGAGTATTTTTATTAAAAACAGTGATTTGATAAACATTTGTGCAACTATTACAGAGCCTATTCTAGCAACCTCCCTCCCTCCCTAATCCTAGCAACATCCCTGGCACTTTGAAAACCATGCCCACTCTTCCTTATGGTGCACAAAGCACACTGCATTTTTTTTTAGTATCAAGCAATGGGGCCCAGCTTATGATTTTGAACACAGGCTCATTGACTTCATACAATTCCCCTGATACATATATATATATATATGGAAGGATTTGCATCTTTGCCCTCTCATTCTGTGCTGCACATTCCCAATTTAGTCTCACCACATTCTACACTATGTAATTCATTTCAGACTCTATTTAACCACACCCCATTTAAGCCACACCCAACATTTAGTACAATTTAACCCCCCCCCCCCTTTTCACTGTGGCATGCAAAGTGAAACATAGAAAAGCGATGGCAGAAAAAGACTGAGTGGTCCATTGAGTCTGCCTGTTGCACCGCATTTTTATTTTTCTCAATGCCTAGGGCCCAGTTTTGATCTTGGCTGCCTGTCCATTTCCACCTGACTGTCATCCGAACGGATCCCCATCTGTCTGTTTTGGTGTACAGCAGCGGTCACTAAATGGTCGACTGCAATCTGAGAATGGCCCAAGCAGAGCTCCCACCCAGACTAGAATGATAGATCCGCTGCTCTGCAGGGCAGTCGTCCCCAGAAACCAATGACATCACGTGTGTGCCCTGCCCCTTGCAGTTCACTGTCTCTCCCGGCTCCAGCTCCCTGCCTGTCCACAAGCTCGTACCCCGTCCCCTTCAGCAAGGATCCCGGCAAGCTCCTGCCTCCCATTCCTGTCTCCCCTCAAGGTAGGGTGTGTTCTTTCTGGGGGACCTTGATGGGCACATTTATATTCAAGGGCACTCTAATGGGCAAATTTAATGTTAAAGAGTAATGCTGATGGGCACATTTAATGTTAAGGGGCACTCTGATGGGCATTTTTATGTAAGGGGGCACTCTGATGGGCATTTTTATGTAAGGGGGCACTCTGATGGGCACATGTTATGTTAAAGGGTCACATATGGGCACATACTGTGGAAAGGGGCACTCTGATGGGCACGTGTGATAGAAAGGGGCACTCTGATGGGTAATATGATGCATAGAGGCACTCTGATGGGTAATATGATGGAAAGGGTTACTTTGAGTGTAAGGGGGTACTCTGACGGCAATACCTGGTGTAAGGTGGCAATGAGATAAACAGGCATTAAAGTGAGCGCTAAAAGTGAGCTGCTGTAACACCGAAAGGCACCAACAACCTTCTAAATCCAACTGATATATAAAAGGTGCAGCGCTAAAATCGTAAAAGAACTGCAATGCGTTAAATAAAGTGCAGATGCTGACAACCTAAGAAATGAGTGACTTATCAATGGTATGTCAATCAAGTGTCAATTATTATAAATGCACATTCCCAAACACAGGGAAATAAACAAAGTGACAACAGTACAAATGCACATCCAAAAATAGTGAAAATTGGTGCTATAGGTGACAAAGTCTGTATATCAATCAAAAGATGTGAAGCTTCAAATATAGTGATCCCCTGTGCATCTTCTGGTGATCAAATAATAGAATTACGCACTCACCAGATGCATAATTCCATCATGCGTTTGAGAAAATTCACATCTCAGTGGGCAAGCTGGATCCTCTTATGGGCACCTCTGTCCTGGTAGGACTTCCCTCTGGGTCATCAAATAGGATGCAGCACCTCTCAACTCCTTTCAAAGTGGGCTCTGTGGGTGGTAAGGCTCAGCAAGAGCCCAAAGAAAGGATGCCAAAATGGTGTGATACCGTTTCATAAGGGATATTTATTGATCCATAAAAGGAATATACAAAAGTGGAAGTAAAAAACAGACTGACCATGAGTTGAAAATAAAGATGGCCGCTGGACCAGCATGGGTCTCAGCGGTGTGACGTAGGAAGGAGCTGCAGCGGCCGAGGCCCATGCATCCCATTTGATGACCCAGAGGGAAGTCCTACCAGGATAGAGGTGTCCATAAGAGGATCCAGCTGGCCCAGATCCAGACGTGAATTTTTTCAAATGCATGATGGAATTATGCATCTGGTGAGTACGTAATTCTATTATTTGATCACCAGAAGATGCACAGAGGATCACTATATTTGAAGCTTCACATCTTTTGATTGAAATGCAGACTTTGTCACCTATAGCACCGATTTTCACTATTTTTGGATGTGCGTTTGCACTGTTGTCACTTTGTTTATTTCCCTGTGATTGGGAATGTGCATTTGTAATAATTGACACTTGATTGACATATCGTTGATAATGCACTCATTTCTTAGGTTGTCAGCATCTGCACTTTATTTATCGCATTGCATTTCTTTTACGATTTTAGCGCTGCACCTTTTATATATCAATGTGATTGGGATACCTGATATAAAGGGGCACTCTGATGGGAACAACTGATGTAAAGGAGCACACTGATGGGCACATCTGATGTGATGGGGATACATGATGTAAAGTTGCACTCTGATGGCGACACCTAAACTAAGGGGGCACTTTAATGGGGACAAGTGATGTAATGAGGCACACTGATGATAGACACCAAATGTAAGTGGGCCTTCTGATACAGAAACCTGATGTAAGGGGGCACTCTGATGGGAATGCCTGATGTAAGGGGGCACTCTGATGGGAATGCCTGATGTAAGGGGGCACTCTGATGGGAATGCCTGATGTAAGGGGGCACTATGATGGGAATGCCTGATGTAAGGGGGCACTCTGATGGGAACACATTAGTTAAGGGGGTTCTCTAATGGGAACGCCTGATACAGGGGGGGTACTCTGACGGTGGCAACTGATTTATGGGGGAAGTCTGATGGTGGCACCCAATGTAATAAATTACTCTGGAGGGGAAATCTAATGTAAGGGGGAACACTAACAGAGACATTTATTTTTGGACCTCGGCCAGAAGAATATTTTAGTGACTGGACCTCCCTGAATTTTAATTCAATACCTCTGGTGTACAGGATCGGATCAGATGCCGAAGGATTCAGTGAACACTTTTCTGCTGCCACCCGCTGGTTCATAGAGGTCTGTGAATGGTCTGATCAGGTCTGCATGAAAAACTGACAGACAGACCTGATCAGACCGTTAGTGTGAAAGGGGCCTAATAGGCACCAGGATTTACATGATTGTTTAATCTCTGAACTGGCATCTCAGTTTGGGGAAGTAGATGGGGATGATGAATGAGAAAAGACGCATGATCCTTCAGGAGCGAGAAGCAGATGAAGGCATTGTCAGGTGGAGTACTGTGATCTCTGTGAAAGACATACCTTGGAGAAGTGAGAAGGAGAAGCCATTTTTAACCGTTATGAAATAGCTTGTTGAACAATTATTTAGCCTTCAAATTCAGCTGGTTCCCTAAGCACTGGCTCTGCTTTCCAGTTTTAGGGTAGCTTCTTTGCCTTGAAAGGTCCTATCAGGGGCGGACTGACCATTTGGCACCTGTAGGTTTTCCCAGGGATATTGTGGTGCTGGAGCAGGAAAAAGTCCAGGTCCCAAGGGATCTCGGGATCTGTAAATTGTTGAGTTCAGGGGCGGACTGACCATTTGGAAACTCAGGCACTGCCTGAGGGCCGGGGTCAGTAGGGGGCCCCATGAGATGCCCCTGGTACCTTTTTCATAGGCTTTTTTGAGTTTGGGCAAGGACACAGGGGCCCCATGATCCCCTATTGCCCGGGGGCCCCATGAGTTGTCAGTCCACCTCTGGGTCCTATGAAGTCCAACCATAGTCACCCTTTCATGTGCGCTCACAGGATGTGATTACAGGGTGTGTGGGTAGAGGCAGCATTAGCGCCCTCACATGGGGAGTACATTTCTTGATGATGCAGCACGCTGGCAGTGGACAGATAGGGAGAGGATGCAGGTATACAAGGGGTGACAATTTAATTTCCAGAATGCCTGCAGCATAGCCATATGGTGTGGAGCAGGGGCGGACTGACAACTCATGAGGCCCCCGGGCAATAGGGGATAATGGGGCCCCTGTGTCCTTGCTCAAACTCAAAAAAGCATATGAAAAAGGTACCAGGGGTATCTCATGGGGCCCCCTACTGACCCCGGGCCCTCGGGCAGTGCCCGAGTTTCCAAATGGTAAGTCCGCCCCTGGTGTGAATTCACCCAGCCATTCACACTCGAATGTGTTCTGACATGTTCTAACTTGCACTTGCCTGGGTCTCAGACCAGCTGAGTCTTTATTGAGTAGTAGAAGTAACATGAGCGTACGTTGCTCTGTTGGTGGAAAATGAGTGACAGTAATCTGAAGCAGTGGCTTAACGCTGCTTTTCACACTGAACTGTCTTTTAATCAGGGGCGGACTGACAACTCATGGGGCCCCCGGGCAATAGTGGATCATGGGGCCCCTGTGTCCTTGCCCAAACTCAAAAAAGCCTATGAAAAAGGTACCAGGGGCATCTCATGGGGCCCCCTACTGACCTCGGGCCCTCGGGCAATGCCCGAGTTTCCAAATGGTCAGTCCACCCCTGCTTTTAATATGAAAATAGAAGAAAAATGTGTGACCATGAAAAGCACCTCTCTATTGAAACACATGGAAAATGCAGCAAAAACACAGCAAAATGCACCCGCATTGCTTTTTGATGTGTTTTTTTTAGTCAAATGTTCTGTGTAAAACACATCGCAAACACGCTAAAAACGCAACAAAATCACATATTTGTAATGTACGGCGCTGAGCGAACCATTGGCGCTTTATAAATACTGTATAATAATAATAATATGCATTTTTAGTGCATTTCTGCTATGATTCAGTGTGAAAGTAGCCTAACATCAAATGTTACGTGAAATTTGGTAAAAGTGCGAGTGAAACGTTAGCTCTGTTACAACAGACTTATGAAGAAATCACATGTTTTTGAATGGCATAGGTGGTAAAAGGAGGGGTGAGAAGATGTCCACGAAGAGTCAACCAACAATGTTACCTAGAATTTCTGAAAAGGTTAGGTCCGAGGAAAAGACTGAATCTCTGGCCTGACAAGTGAATTCTTCAAGTGGATTTTCCACCACAACAATGCTCCTGCACATGATACGTTAAGTGTTCGTGAGTTCCTGGCCCAGAAATCAATTGTGAAAGTTGACCAACCACCTTATTTCCCTGACTTAGCACGCTGCGACTTTTGACTGTTTAAAATGGAAAAAAAAACCTTAAAAGGACACAGATTTGATGACATTCCAGCGCTCCACTACAAAGATACTGAACAGTGTTTCGGAAAACGAATTCCAGGAATGTTTCTGGCATTGGCGCAGCCATCTAGAAAAGTGCTTCACTTCACAAGGGGACTACTTTGAAGGTGACAATAGCTGCTAGTAAATAGGTCAGCAAACATTTCTTTACAGACCATTCCTGGAATTAAATTGTCACACCTCGTATAATGTCAAAAATAGTAATTTTTTTTTAACTATGTAGGAAGGCATTGATGTTTGTGCTGTGCAAATGGAATTAATTAGTATTGGTGTTAAGAGCCTTTAGTACAACTTTAAATCCCCCTTAACCACTTATACCCCCTTCCTGCCCAGGCCAATGTTCAGCTTTCAGTGCTATCACACTTTGAATGAAAATTGCGCGGTCATGCAACGCTGTACCCATATGAAATTTTTGTAATTTTTTGGAGACAGACAAAGCTTTATTTTGGTGGTATTTTATCAGCTCTGGGTTTTTTTTTTTTTCTTAAATCAAAAACCACTGAAATTTTTTTTAAAAAAAACGTTTTTTCTTAGTTTTTGTTATAAAATTTTGTAAATAAGTGATTTTTCTCCTTCACTGATGTGCGCTAATGAGGCTGCATTGATGAGCACTGATAGGCTGCACTGATGGACACTGATAGGTGGCACTGATGGGCACTGATGAGGGGGCACTGGTAGGTGGCACTGATGGGCATTGACAGGCATCACTGATGGGCACTGAAAGGCAGCACTCATATATGGCACTGATAGGTGGCACTGATAGGCGGCACTGACTGGCACTGATAGGCGGCACTGACTGGCGCTGATAGGCAGCACTGATGGGCACTGATAGGCGGCACTGATGCACACTGATAGGCAGCACTGACAGGCACTGATAGGTGGCATTGACTGGCACTGATAGGTGGCACTGATTGGCAACACTGATAGGTGGCACTGACTGGCATTGATAGGTGGCACTGACTGGCACTGATGGGTGACACTGATTGGCAACACTGATAGGTGGCACTGACTGGCACTGATGGGTGACACTGAAAGGCAGCTCAGATGGGCACTGATATGTGGCATTGATGTGCACTGGTAGGCACTGATATGTGGCATTGATGTGGCATTGATGGGCACTGGCAGGTAGCATGGATGAGCACTAACAGCTGGCACTGATGGACACTGACAGGGGGCGCTGCTGGGGCTACACTGATCATCAGGGCACACTGATCATCAGTGCCCTGATGATCAGTGTAGATATCCCCTTTGAGAGAGAGCCGATTACCGTCTCTCCTCTGTCAGTGTGACAACTCGTGAGGAGAGAAATGCCGATAACCGGCATTTCCCTATTTACATGTGATCAGCTGTGATTGGGCACAGCTGATCACATGACCGAGCCAACATCTTCGGCTCTTTCTGTTGATCGGTGATGCACTGTGTCCGAGGGACACAACGCACCGCCGATCGCCATGCTGCGCGCACCTGGGGACGCAAATGCGCGGTTAGAATGGGACAACGTCATATGACCTCCTCCCAGAACAAGAGAACCGCCTTGAGCCCGTCATTGTACTGTATGGCGGGTGGCAGGTGGTTAAAGATTTTACTTATCCATAGACCCCATGCTCCAAGAATTCCCTTTTTCCAAGTCTTTTTTTTTAATCTCTCACTATGTATCGGCATTTTATACTGAATTATTTCAATGATGCTGATTCTATTTAGATTTAGACCTAAAAAATGTGTTTCACAGGAACAAAAAGCAGCCTAAGCCATTATGTTTTTGTCAATAAAGATTTGTACTGTGGACTTTCAATAAACCAATGATTTCCTTAAAGGGGTTAGTTCAATTGTTTTTCAAATTTGAAGACTCTGGAGAGTTAAACCTCCTGACAGTCTCTTCTTTATCTCAGGGACTCTATTAGTGAAATCCCTGTGTTCCGGAGTTCCTGGCTCTGCACACCTGCTGTGCCCATATTGAGGGTCTCCCATCATTCTCGCTGGGTGTTTTTATTCTATATTATTAAGAATTTAATGATAGAAGTGGAAAGACCCCCAAGGATGTTTAACCTCCCTGGCGGTATGATTATTTCCGATTTTTGGTGCTGAAAGAGGTACCATTTTTTTGCATGGAAATATGTAGTTTTTTATTGTAGGCTGTAATTTTTAGGAATAACTCACTGAAATCTGTCCAAACAAGAGTCTAGTAAACATCCCGGGTATGATAAAACTTGAAACACAAAATCATAAATTATAATTTAATTAATAATCATAAAAAATAATAATATAATAATAATACATTTAATTCAATAATATAATCAAACCAAAAACACTGAAATTTGAAATATAGCGCCAAGTTCGCACATCGCTGAGCAAAGTCGCAAAATCGTTTTCAGTGTCTGATGACGAATTTCCCCACAAATTATCACTCAATTCTGCAAGTGGTTCTGATTTACTATCGCTGTTCTCTAGCCGGTCTAAAACCGCTTTTGACCTAAAGGGACGCTTTTTGGACGCCATGGACTTTTCTAAGTTTCCAGGCAGAAAGAACAGTCAAAATGCAGGCAGGGCGCCGGACAAAGCACTCAGGACAAAATGTATATGAAATGCATTGAAACAGAAATGTTTTACTATATAATAATCATTTTTAAAAAAATGAAATTTTTTAAAAATTTAAAATTTCCCGCCGTACGTCCCGACGTCACAGGGACCGGAACACTGAAGCTGGATGCCGGCATCGACCGGAGGAGATGGCCGGGGACGCTGCAGGGGACACATCGCGGGAGCGAAGGACAAGGTAAGCGTTGCAGGGACCCCCAGAGTAACGCCGCATGGTAAGCCTGAGTGTAGCTCGGGGTTACCGCTTTTGGCACTGAAACTTTACCCCGAGCTACACTCGGGAATACCGCCAGGGAGGTTAAAATCTTGGGGAAGGGAAAAGTGCCTTTGTTTTCTTCAATAATAGTTTTGATTCAATTCTGTAACCTCCAGATCGAATAATATCACCTGCAATCTAATTGGCTGGTATAGAGGGTAGTTTACTTTCTTACAGTTTAGAATCCTTATGTAGGAAGCTAGGTACACCATAATAATATAGACAGTCCATCCACAGCAAGTCCTTTGATTTCACTAAAGAATTTTTTCCTGAAAATAGGTGAAGACGTTGTTGTGATTCACTCTTTTGTGGCATTCTTAAAGCAGAACTAAACCCATTTAATGGTTTTACAAAAACAGTTACATTCCTGGCATGCTAAGAATGCTAACTGTCATATTTGCTTGTGCTGTCAACCAAACCACCAAACGGCTCATGTCAGAAATGATCACGTGCAACACCATGGCAAGAACAAGTAATACAGAGGCTACGATGACAGCTTCCTTGGCTGAAAAGGATAGGAGGTTTTAATTCTGCTTTAATTGTTCAGTGAAAACATTTGTCCATGTTCCTGATCATAACTTTATAAACATCCTTAAAAACAAAGGTGACATATAATGTTCTCTAGGTTGTAATCCCAACAAGCCATGCCATAACAATCTGAAATGGGATATACACTCACTGGCCACTTTATTAGGTACACCTGTTCAATTGCTTGGTAACATAAATTGCTAATCAGCCAATCACATGCCAGCAAGGACTTGATGAAGTTCAAACTGAGCGTCAGAATGGGGAAGAAAGGGGATTTAAGTGACCTTGAACGTGTCATGGCTGTTGGTGACACACGGGCTGGTCTGAGTATTTCAAAAACTGCCGATCTACAGGGATTTTCATGCATAACCATCTCTAGGGTTTACATAGAATGGTCCGGAAAAGAGAAAATATCCAGTGCGTGGCAGTTGGGTAGACACAAAATGCCTTGTTGATGTCAGAGGTCAGAGGAGAATAGGCAGACTGGTTCAAGATGATAGAAAGGCAACAGTAACTCGTCAATATGGACCAAAATGTTTCCAACACCTTGTTGAATTTATGCCACAAAGAATTAAGGCAGTTCTGAAGGCAAAAGGGAGTCCAACCCAGGAATAGCAAGGTGTACCTAATAAAGTGACTGGTGAATGTATAATAGAGGAGTATAATTCCTGACTAGCTGCCAACAAGACAAAAGGAGCCAAGATCACAAACCCACATGGATAATCTCTGTTTGTAAGTGATATAATGGAAAGTTTGATGGCTAAGGATGACATCCATGGAGGTTTCTGTAACATGGAACATGATATGGCATTGCTGAAAGGTTGGTCACAGCAAAGGATTCTGAAGTTCAGTGCTTCAAAATGTAAAACAATGCACTTAGAGAAAGATAATCCTTTGATAGAGTACAATGTTCAGGGTGAAGTGTTGGCTAGATAAACATAGGAAAATGAATTTGGGGTGCTGATTTCAGGTAATTGCCCAATGAACAAAGAAGATGGCCAGGCGGTGAACATTGGAATTCTAGAATGTATCACTGGAGGAATCATCAGTAGTAGGAGGGAGGTCCTGATTCTTCTGTATAAACATTTGTTTATCACCAGAGAGATCACCAGTAGGAGGAAGGAGGAACTGATTTCTCTATATAGATCTTTAGATATCACTAGAGGGATCACAGTCAGGAGGAAGAAGGTCCTGATTCCTCTCTATAGATCCTAAGTTATTACTAGAGGGGTCACCAGCAGGAGGAAGGAGGTCCTGATTCCTCTATATAGATCTTTAGTTATCATTAGAGGGATCGCCAGCAGGAGGAAGGAGGTCCTGATTCCTCTATATAGATCCTAAGTTATTACTAGAGGGGTCACCAGCAGGAGGAAGAAGACCTTACTTCCTTTATGTAGATTTTTATTTAGTACTAGAGGGATCACCAGCAGGGAAAAAGGAGGTTCTGATTCCTCTATAAAAATATTTAGTTTTCACTAGAGAGATCACCAGTAGGAAGAAGGAAGTCCTGATTCCCCCATATAGATATTTTGTTAGACCTAATATGAAATATTGCGTCCAATTCTGGAGACCTCACTTTTACAAATATATTGATAAGATAGAAACGAATACAGAGATGGGCAGCAAAAAATGTTGAAATGTCTGAGAAATAAAACACTTCATGGAAACGGCAAGAACTTAGTTTCTACAGTCTCAAGGAAAGAAGGTAAAAGGGAGACACGATTAAAACATTTAACTACACTGGGGTGTGAATGAGGCTCAGTAGGGTAGTATTTTCAGTATAAGGCTTAGATCAAGAACTAGAAAAGCTACAATTTCTGGGGAAATTGTGTGAAGTGTTCTTGCCTCCACCAGTAGTCTACAACTGGAGTGGGCGGAGTAACTGGGTGGAGTGGATTGTCACTCTGTTGCCTGCTCACACACCTGGGTTCCTATGGCAACTCACTCTACAGCAAGGGCAGAGAAAACAAACTGCTCCAACTTGTTCACTTCACTGGAGGTTGCCATCTTTAAACGGTTGTAGTTTAAAAATTATAAATCCTGCTCCGAAGAGCTTTATATTGTGAGAATCACAAGACCCAGACCTACATTTGATGCATAGTATGTCTCTGAAATATTAAAAATGAAGGCACAGTCGCAGTTTAGAAATTGCCCTTCAAATTTGAGGTGGCTAGAGTGGAGTTTCAATGAATGTCAATGGGCGGCGTGAGTTACAAACAAATGGTCATCACACTCTAGCTTTTGTCAGCTCCCACTCTAGTTTTGAACATTCATTCGTTGATTTCTATGGTACCAATTTCACCACAAAAACGCTGATATTTTGTGAACCATTCAGCGAAACATTCCACAATGTAATAGCACACCAATCGGGAACAATCCGCACGTTTCGGTATATTACTGTCTATGTAGTGTAAAAACTGTGGGAGGAGTTAGGGTGGTAAATTTGGCTATAATAATAAGAATATATATGTGAGATAACAGTAAGTGGTCGCCATGCAAGAACACTTAACATATCAAACGAACATGCAGCGCTAATATAATTCAATAATAGATTAATTGAAATGCATATAATCATACAGTGCATATGGTCAAAATATTAATTTGTGAACACTACTTAATAGTAGATGGATCTAAAATTATCTAAACATCCAGGAATTGTGCTAATGGTGAATAAGTATCTCCCACAAGAGTGTTCTTGCGGTAAACAGTGCAAACTTTCAAGGCAAGATGGTGAGAAAATTAGTGACTTCTGTGACCATGTTCATCCCTCAGAGATGAGTGTAGATTGCACTAACCAGAAAGCGCAATGGTAATGCACATTTGAGTGTTAACCAACTCCTGGTCATCCGCCTATTGGAACTGGAACACAGCGAGGGTCGTCTGGCCTGCGTCAGCTGGGCAAGTATCGCAACCTCAGGGTCTCCAGGTACCAGGGGATATGTAATCATCTCACCAGCAGGGGGAGTTTAGCCATTCATGTTGTGGCCACCAGATCATCCTAATAAGCCTTGAAGGAGGGGGGGGGGGCTTGGGAGTAACGAGCCAGAACACAGAAAGATCTGATAGTGTAGTACTTTAATAGCCACAGGGATAAAATAAACAGGTACTGAATGTACTACTCACATGCAGTAGTAAGCAGCTGGTATCAGGAAATTCCAAAATGGCCATCCACAGGGGCCGTGCGGTGTGACGTCACAGGATGTAGGGCACCTCTCTAACGCGTTTCGTGCGCTTGCACGTTATCAAAGGGGACACGTGGACATGACCTCGAATTAGCGTGTGAAAATTAAAAACTATAAAGTTGTATTTTGAATAAAAAGTAGTTGATGCTTGAAAGAGAGTGAGTCAATCAACAGTAAGTGGATTTAAACATGCCTGGGAGGAACATAGATCTATACTCAGAAAAAAAAATGGAGCTCATCGCTCTTGTATATGTACAACTCCACCTTTAAAAACCTCTGCCTCACCCACTTCTGGGCATGTCTTTCCCAGTTTTGCCAGTGAAAAAACTTCCAACCAGGATACACTGAGCTCCAGCCTGGATTGCAGGTGTCATGTTGGGCACACCAACCGTATGCCTACATCCTCCAGATTGTCTACACTAGCTAGCCCATATAAACGTGCCAAATACCATACGGGGGAGTCCTTCAGATCATCTGGCTAGCCAAAACATGTGCCCCACTCCCTAGGAAAAAGACATAGGTCACTGCACAGGAAAAAATAATTGGATCCTGAGCTGACTGAGGACAAACCCAGAGCTACCATACAAAACAAATAAAGCTTGAACAAACTTCTCCAAGAATCAGATATAGATAAAACAAAACAAAAACAAGCTCGAAAATAGATTTACACAAATCCATACAAAATGGGCCATCCGGGCTCACAATCTTATTTTACTCTATATTCTGTATATGACAAAGTGGGCATGCAAATGACATCTGGTAAGCAGTGTACACCCATCCTTAGGCACTCTACGGTAGTTTACAAATAAGTACTTTCTCATCCAGGTTTACTTCTCACCCCATAATCCCCTTTACCTTCTGCCAGTGAATAAAAGTGGGATCTTCCTGTAATTCCACTTACACGGTTGACCAGAGATGAGGTGCAATGCTTCTGATCAGGGGGCTCTTTATGAGTTAATTCAATGAGAATTGTAGTTTCTGGCTTTAAGGACATGGCAACCCATTAATCCTGGATTCCACACTCAAGTAAAATGCAACTGAAAACTTTATTTTGCATTGAGCCATTAACTAAACTGGACTTGTTTCAATATATCTATTTATTATAGAATATAAAATGTTACTGGGTTTGACAGGAACAGAGACTTAGACATTAGTATTTAGAGCACAAGCAAGAGAAGTGAACTAGAAAAAATTAGACCAACATAACAAACTTCAACTGATTATTAGAATAAAAAAAGATTTATTAGACATTTCTGAGTCTTTTAATTTTTTTTATAACCTATTATATTGTCAATTTAATAATGAGAACCTTAATTCTGGATGAAACAATTCCAAGATTAAGACAATGTCCCTATTAATAACTCCATAAGTGGATTATCTCCATGACAAGTCCAATCTTTCTAATTCTCTGAGTTGTATTAGTCAATGGCTTGGCCAGAATCAGCTCCCTTGTGGAGTGGATGCTAAAGACATGTTTGAGACTCAGATGTGACAACCACTGACATGGGGGTATGTAGTTGTGGCATGTAACATTTTCCAGAGTTGAGTGGTTCTTGGTGTGATTTTCCGCACCTCTTATAAGGTGGCTCTCCAAGAACTCAATGGTTGTCAGTGTCATTGAACTGCTCAATGTAATTAAGACATCTACTTCTCTTTAATACATTGTAAAAAAAAAAACAAATCAAGATCCTTTTCCTAAATCTAGCCAGTAATAACTTGTCATATTCAGCATTCTTGGGGCATTCTTTGGAAGACATTGAGGCGCACATTTTGGGCAGGGAGGGCAGCTGGTTTGCAGGTGAAGTGAAGGAAGTCATCTAAGTAAAACTGCAGCAACCATCAGTAAAAAAAGGGCAAGGGCCATTGACACTATGCGGGTTATCTAAAACTGGAGCACTCAGAATCTGGTGTAGCTGTGCATGGTAGTCAATCGGCTTTGAGCTTGTTCAATTACGCTTTGGCAATAAAACCTGGAAGCTGATCTGTTTCTGTGCAGAGTTGCACCAGAGTTTGTGTTTTAGTAAATAACCTCTCATTTTTCACCTGTATCTGGCCAATTGACAATCCACACTCTCAATCATGTAACTTCAAATATTACCCAAATTCGTGGCACCGACCCAAACCTTTACCTCCTATCATTCATGGACCATCCAGGTGCAGCCTGTTTTTGCTTCATTAGCTGAAGCTGATTGCAGGAGGTGTATTTAAGCAGGACCAGGCCTGTGATCAGGGCCTTGGTGTATTGTTTCCCATGAGCCCCTGTACCTGGTATCCTGTGTTCCTGTTCTGCTGACTATCTGATTTGTTGCCGACCCTGCCTGATCCTGACCTCTGCTGACTTCTCCTGCTTGATCCCTGGCTTGCCTGACCATCCTTCTGCCTGATCCTCTGTACCGCGCTGCCCATGAGCTACTGTACCCGG